>NC_133047.1:3796923-4107692 GCF_048771995.1 Taeniopygia guttata | reverse complement strand
CCAGGGTCAGGCTGTCAGACCAGCACCGCCCCACCGTGTGTCTCGTGGCCTTCTTTGACCAAAATCGGCTTTTTTCTGCCCTTTTCCTGTCCCTTTTGCTGGGGGGTCGCAGCGGGTCCCGCTGGGTGCAGGTGGGTTCTGGGAGCTCCCAGGGCTGGCTGAGCCCTTCCCCTGCTGCCAGCCCCGGGAATTCTGTATTTGTCTGTTCAGAACAACCTCTGGCGTAACAAACTATTGACTGTTCTTAGGCGGTGGGGATAAATTTCATTTTTTCCATGACTTTTCATGACTGACTTTGGCTGTAAAACTTTTTTTTGTTCAACAGCAAAAGTTTATTTTGGGGAGGGGTTTGTGTTTGATTTTTTTTTGTTGTTGTTCTTGTTCCAAGATGTGTAATTCTTTTACGGATTTTTTTTTTATTATTCCTTTTTTTTTTGCCTTTTTCTAACATTGCTTCATTAAACAACTAAATATTTAAAAATGTAATATTTGGACCAGATGTTGTGAATAATAGTAGATAAAGCTATTTTATTCTGTATTTTTAAAGCTGTTCAGTATAAATAAACTCGGGCATAGATGCAGTGATTGTCACAGTTCCTTTGGTGGCGTTGGAGGATGCTGGAATGCTTTGGGTTGGAAGGGTTATTGATAATTAATTGATAACTGATTGATAATGGTGGCGTTGGAGGATGCTGGAATGCTTTGGGTTGGAAGGGGTATTGATAATTAATTGATAACTGATTGATAATTAATTTCAGGATCCAGGTGATGGCAAAACCCAGCCCAGAGCCTTTGGAGCTGGTGCTGCCCAAACCCCCAAGTTCTTTCCTCCCGTGGATCTGTGCTCAGGCTCAGGGACCCTCACAGGGCAGGAACGGGTCAAATTCCTTTTATTTGGGAAATAAATCCCCCCCTCCAGGCTCCTGGCTCCCCCTACTGCAGGATGTGGCAAAAATCAGGATTTAACCCCAATTCCACAGCCAGGATCCCCCTGTGCTCCCGCAGGTGCCACCCCACCCCTTGGATTTATTTTTATTTTTCTGTTTGTGCCCACCCCACGAGCTGAGGGTCAGGGGTTGGGGCTGAATCCCTGGGGTTTGGGGCCGAATCCCTGGGGTTTGGGGCCGAATCCTGGGGTTTGGGGCTGAATCCCTGGGGTTTGGGGCCGAATCCCTGGGGTTTGGGGCTGAATCCTGGGGTTTGGGGCTGAATCCTGGGGTTTGGGGCCGAATCCTGGGGTTTGGGGCCGAATCCCTGGGGTTTGGGGCCGAATCCTGGGGTTTGGGGCCGAATCCCGGGGTTTGGGGCCGAATCCTGGGGTTTGGGGCCGAATCCCTGGGGTTTGGGGCCGAATCCTGGGGTTTGGGGCCGAATCCTGGGGTTTGGGGCCGAATCCCTGGGGTTTGGGGCGGCTCCATTGTCCCTTCCCACCACAAAGGGCCTCTCCTCCCCCAGCCCTCAGATGCTGCTGGAATATCAATCCTGACCCGGCCCCGCTCCCTTTGCAGAGTCAGTGCTTCCCTGAGCCAGATGGCTGCTCCAGAACTTCTCCTGTTTTACACAGAAATCCAAGAAAATCTGGGGAAAGGCCCGTTCCAGCCTGTGTCTGCAGAGAGCTTGTTTGGCTCAAGCAGCTGCTTTAATTATTTCTTTGTTTTGGGGTTGTTTTTGGTTTTTTGGGTTTTTTTTCCTTTGGTGTGGGCTGTTTCTCAGCAAATTCCTTAAAAAGAAAAAAAGCCCAGAGAAGCCACAAAGCGCTGGGAAAGGTCAGGGGCAGACAAAGGAGGAGGGACACGGCCGCTGCTCCTCTGGAATACTGAACACCCCCAAACTCTCCCCAAACTCTCCCCAGGTGCCGGGAGGGACAGGCAGGATGGGACCCCGATCCCGGGAATGCTGAGTGCTGGCTCAGAGGTAACTGAGACCCCCCAGCTGCAGCTGCAGCTTCCAGGCAGATTTTATTTGAATTTATTTCCTCCTCCATCCCCTGCTCGGGGGTGGGTTTGGATCCTGGTGGGATCCTGAGGTCCAGCCCAGGGCCCCATCCCAACAAACAGCCAAGTGTGCTGCTGCCACTGGATATCCCGGGATTTGGGGCTTTTTAGGGCAGAAACAACCGCTCCCGCCTGTGGGATGCAGCCCACAAATTCCCTCTGGGAATTCTGGACAAAGCTGGAGCTGATTGTAAGAGCATTTCCAGCCCGGCTGCGTGGGATGGGGATTCCTTTGGGATTCTGGTCTTGGCAACGGGCTTGGAGAATCCCTTGGGATCCTGTTCCTGCCATCGGGAATGGGGGATTTTTGGGATCCTGATCCTGACATGGGGAATGGGGGATTTTTGGGATCTTGATTCTGCCATCGGGAATTGGGGATTTTTGGGATCCTGTTCCTGCCATCGGGAATGGGGGATTTTTGGGATCCTAGTTGTGAAAGTGGGGACGGAGCACCCTCTGGGGCTCTGGTCTTGGCACCAGGGATGGAGAATCCTTTCTGAGGTGCAGCCCGGCTGGAGCCAGGGCGTCCTTCGGGACCCCAGATCCTTTGGGAGCATCCCTGGAGCACCTTCGGGATGTCCGGCGGGGACCTCCCGGCTCCCGGAGGTGCCATCCTTTGAGGTCCCCAGCCCGGCACCGGGGCTGTCCCCCGGGATGCGGGTTCCGGGATGTCCCCGCGCTGCCACCCCCGGCCCCGCCCGCGCCCCGCCCAGGGGCGGCCCTGCGGGCGCACCGGCTGCGAGCGGAGCGGCACCGGCCCCGGGTGAGTGCGGCGGGATGGGGCATCCCCATCCCCATCCCCATCCCCATCCCCATCCTCATCCTCACCCCCGTCCCCATCCCGCTCTCCATCCCCATCCCCGTCCCCCGCGCGGGGAGCGGCCCCGGGGCTGAGCCGCGGCCCCCGCGCCGCCGGGAGCTCGGGGAAAACCGCGCCGGGAGCGGGGGGGACCGGCCCGCACCCCCGTGTCACCTCCGCCACCCCCGGGCCACCTCAGCACCGCCCTCCGCGCCGGGCCGGGGCGGCCGCGGCTCCCTCCGGCCACGGCACCTTCTCTCCCCGTCCCGCCCGCCGCCGTCCCGGGGCCCACCGGGATCCCCTGGCGGCCACCGGCTCCTCCCGGAGGGTTCGCCCCGAGCGCGGCCCCCTGTCCCCGGGTGACCCGGCTCCCCCTCCTCCTCCGCCGCTCCGCCGCCGCTCCGCGCTCCCTCCTTCCCCTCTCCCGTTCCAGGACGGAGCGGCGGGGCTGGAGAACAATAGCGGCGCTGGAAAACAATGGAGCGGCCGCGGTTCCCCGCCGGGGGCTGCGGGCGGACGCGGGGCAGGAACCGCAGCCCCGGCAGCGGCGGCTCCGCGGGCGGCAGCGCGGCCGCTCCGCCGCAGCATCCGCGGTGCGGGTCGAGCTCGGCTCCGCTCCGCCGCTGCCGGGGCTGCGCCGCCTCCGGGCGATGCTCCGGGCACCGGAGCGTCCCCGGGGCCGGGAAAAGCCGGGCCGGGCCGCGGGGAGCGCCGCGGCCTCCCCGGGGAACGGGATATTCCCACAATGCCTCGGCCGCGCCAAATCCGCGCCTCCCGCCCCGGCGGGGGATGCTGCGGGGCTGGGGTGGGACCGAGGCAGCAAAAACCCCTAAAAACGCAGATTTCTTTCGGGAGAAGGGAAGAACTCGGGTGGAGGGGGGGTTTGGTCACTTTTTTCCTTGTTTTGTTGTGTTGGGGCTCGGCAGGAACTGTGCGGGGCTGTGGATGCGGCCGGGATGGGCTGCGGGGATGCCGGACGGGGTTTGGGGGGTTGTTTTTGGGGGAGGGAGCAACTCTGGGCTCCGTGGGCTCCGTCAGGCCCGGGAGCAGCCGGGAGGAGGCGGAGAGGGCCGGGACCCTCCTTGGTTTGCCCTGGGGCTGTGTTAAAAACGCTTTGCAAAGCGCCGGGAGAGGCTCGGGCCGGGCAGCGTCAGCTCGGAGGGGGAAACTGAGGCACGGGAGCGGACACGGCCCCAAAGTGCCAGGGTTGAGCAATGCAGCGACTTCCACTTCGCCAGCGCTTTGATCTGGATGGTTCCGAACCTTTCCCGGTGTTTCCCGGTGTTTCCCGGTGCTTCCCAGCCTTTCCCCCGAGCCGGGCCGGGATGTCGGGGTCGGCAGTGCCGGGGGGGCTCCAGGAGCCGCCTCTCCAGAGCCAGCCCGGCTCTCTCCAGACCCAAAAAAGGAAGAATTTGCCCCTTTCCTCGGCGCTAGGAAGGGGATGTGATGACGGAGGCGAAGGTGGCAGAACCGGGGCGTAAACAGGAAACGACTCCTCAGCACGGGAGGATGAACCTGCGTTTTGGAGCTGCCCTTCCACCCCAAAAAAGGACTTTTTATATGGCTGCAGTTCATCCCCGTGTCCCCTTCGAGGGAGCGGGACTTGGGCCTCGCCCCTGGATGTCACCGGGATGCTCTGGAGCAGAGCTCTGAGTGGTACCAAAGGCTCCACCTGGGCTGTGCTGCCCTAGGAGAGTTCTTTTCACTGAATTTGCTGGTTTTGCTGCCCTAGGAGAGTTCTTTTCACTCAATTTGGTGTTTTTGCTGCTCTAGGAGAGTTCTTTTCACTGAATTTGCTGGTTTTGCTGCTCTAGGAAAGTTCTTTTCACTGAATTTGGTGTTTTTGCTGCCCTAGGAGAGATCTTTTCACTGAATTTGCTGGTTTTGCTGCTCTAGGAAAGTTCTTTTCACTGAATTTGGTGTTTTTGCTGCCCTAGGAGAGTTCTTTTCCCTCACTTTGGTGTTTTTGCTGCCCTAGGAGGGTTCTTTTCACTGAATTTGGTGCTTTTGCTGCTCTAGGAGGGTTCTTTTCACTGAATTTGGTGGTTTTGCTGCCCTAGGAGAGTTCTTTTCACTGAATTTGGTGTTTTTGCTGCCCTAGGAGAGTTCTTTTCACTGAATTTGGTGGTTTTGCTGTCCTAGGAGAGTTCTTTTCACTGAATTTGGTGTTTTTGCTGCTCTAGGAGAATTCTTTTCCCTCACTTTGGTGTTTTTGGCACCATTTTCACAGCTGCCATGTCCTTTAATCCTCCCTGAAGGTCCCCAGAACTTCTCATCCCTTGCCAGGGGACCCCCACGAGGGGGATGCTCATTCCTGCCACTCCTGCACTTCACACCTGGGAACCCCCAAATTTGGGGCCCCCCACACGCAGCTGCTGCCCCAAAAACCCCACGGGTTCACCCCAAACCCTTGAGCAGCTGCCAAATCCCCTCCCGGTGCCATTTCTGGGGGATAAATGGGATTATTCCTGCGTTTGTTCCCTGTGGGAGGATGGAAGGAGTCAGGAGAGGCGGCTGCAGGAGGAGGCTTGGTGCCGGATTTTGCCCAATTTTGCCAGATTTTACCAAAAACTCGCGCAGCTCCTCAGGAAACCCAAAGCTTTGTCAGCTCTTCCTTTGCCGACTTCTCCTTCTGCTTTTTCTCCGAGCCCCAGGGCTGGGCTGGGTTGGTTTCCTGCCCTTCCCCTCCTGCCACTGAAGAGTTTTTGCTGTTGAAAATCAATTTTTTTCCCCAGGGGTTTCTCCCAAGGTGTGGGATGGAACCCCGGGATCGCCTCCCTGCAGAGGCTTCGGGGTTTGGGTTCATCCTCTGGCAGGTTCTCCTGCCTTGGCCTGGATTTTGGGGTGGAATTGGGTGTTTTTCTTCCAGGAAAAGGGGATTTTGTGTCCCAGGGGACCGGGAGGAAGCACATGGCGAGGTGGGAGGTGGAGGAAACGCTTTTTGCTTGCCTCAGTTTCTCTTCGGGAGGGAAAAGATGCTGAAAAATGAAATCCTGCCCAGGATTCCATCCAAGGGAAAGCACGACCCCAAAAAATCCATTTTTCATCATCCAAACCCGCCCCAGTTCCCCATCCCGAGGCGTCTTTGAGGCCCGATTGCCAAAATCAGCATCCCAAGGGCTGCACCCAAAACCCCGCGGGAATCCCAAAACTGCCCCAAAAGTGCCCCGAGCTCCGGGCCCGTCCCAGGGCGGGATTTTGGCATTCCCAGACCCCAAAATGGGCTGGGATGGTGCAAACCCGGCAGGAGCAGCCCGGAAAAGAGCCAAATAATGGGGAAAAAGGAAAATTCCCGCTCCCCTCTCCCACCCGCGGCGGGGCCGGACCCGCGGGCCGGGAATGCAAATTCCCGTAAGGAGATCCCCGCGGGGATTAAATTTTCAGTGAGCTCGGGCGCCTCTGCCCGTATCTGATCTCCCTCCGGGCCCGGCGCCTTCCCCGAGGAGCCGCGGCGAGCCCCGCCCGCTCCTCCAGCGCCGGAGGGGTTAAACTCATTATTACTTTCTTTATTTAGGAGTAATTTCTTATGGGTTTATAATTTTTAATTTTTATTTCAATTTTAATTTTTTTATTTTATTATTGTTTTTCCTTATTCTTATTTTCATTTATTCTTATTTTTTATTCTTATTCTTGTTTGTTATTCCTATTTATTTTATTATTTTTTAAATTTTTATTTATTGTTATATTTATATTTTAATTTCTTATTTATTCTTATTTTTTATTCTTATTCATGTTTGTTATTCTTATTTTTTATAAATTTTTAAATTTTTTATTCTTATTTATTTGTATTTTTAATTTTTAAATTTTTATTTATTCTTAGTTTTTATTCCTATTTATTTACTATCTATTATTTCTCTTTTTAAAAATTATTTTTCTTTTTACTTTTTTTATTTATTCTTAATTTTTATTCCTATTTATTTATTATTTATTATTTTTCTTTTTTAAATATTTTTCTTTTTACTATTTTTATTTATTCTTAATTTTTATTCCTAGTTATTTATTATTTATTATTTTTCTTTTTAATATTTTTATTTTGACTATTTTTATTTTTATGAGTTTTTGGCTTATTATTTTTCATTTTAGTTTGTTGGGGTTTTTTTAAAATTTTTTTTTTAATTGATTTATTTAAAGTTTGAATTTAATTTAATTTTAATTTGCTTCCCCAGCGCAGCTCCCATGCCCGCGCGGCCCCGCCATGGAGCTCGGCGGTGGCGGAGGGGCCGCGGTGCCCTGCGGGAAGGACAAATTCATCTCCAGGTACGGCCGGGGGACACGGGGGGACACGGGGGGACATGGGTGGGGACACGGGGGGACACGGGGGGACACGGGGGGACACGGGGGGACACGGGGGGACACGGGGCTGGGGCATTCCTGGTGTTCCAGGGGATGTGGGATATAAAAATAAACAAAAATATAAAGTACAAATACTACACACACATATATTTATACACATCTCTCTATATATATGAATATATGATTATCTATGTGAATATATGTGACTATATATGAATATATTATATATATAGGAATATATATGAACATATATGAATATATATAGATATATAAGGGGGGTGCACCCCATCTCAGCCGATTTTTCCCATTTTTCCCCCAGGAATGAGCTGCTCCTGCACCTCAAGACCTACAACATCTACTACGAGGGGCAGAACCTGCAGCTGCGGCACCGCGAGGTGAGCGCGGTTCTACATATAAAATCCTTACATTATATATATAAAATTCTTATATTATATATTTATATGTAATCCTTATATTCGATGCATAAAATCCTTTTATTCAATGTATAAAATCCCTATATTCTACCTATAAAATCCTGATATTCTGCCTATAAAATCCTGATATTCTGTGTATAAAATCCTGATATTCTGCCTATAAAATCCTGATATTCTGTGTATAAAATCCCTATATTCTGCCTATAAAATCCTGTTATTCTGTGTATAAAATCCCTATATTCTGCCTATAAAATCCTGATATTCTATGTATAAAATCCCTATATTCTACCTATAAAATCCTGATATTCTGTCTATAAAATCCCTATATTCTGCCTATAAAATCCTGATATTCTGTGTATAAAATCCCGATATTCTGTGTAAAAAATGCTGATATTCTGTCTATAAAATCCCGATATTCTGTGTATAAAATGCCGATATTCTGTGTGAATGTGGCCGCAGGAGGAAGGGGAGCTGATCGTGGAGGGGCTGCTGAACATCTCGTGGGGGCTGCGCCGCCCCATCCGCCTGCAGATGCAGGACGACCACCAGCGCATCCGCCCGCCGCCCTCCTCCTCCTCCTGGCACTCGGGCTGCAACCTGGGCGCCCACGGGTGAGCGGGGCCAGAAATACAGCCAGAAAGGCCCAGAAATACAGTCAGAAAAGCCCAGAAATACAGCCAGAAAGGCCCAGAAATACAGGCAGAAAGGCCCAGAAATACAGCCAGAAAGGCCCAGAAATACAGTCAGAAAGGCCCAGAAAGGCCCAGAAATTCAGTCAGAAAGGCCCAGAAATACAGCCAGAAAGGCCCAGAAATACAGTCAGAAAGGCCCAGAAATACAGTCAGAAAGGCCCAGAAATACAGTCAGAAAGGCCCAGAAAGGCCCAGAAATTCAGTCAGAAAGGCCCAGAAATACAGCCAGAAAGGCCCAGAAATACAGCCAGAAAGGCCCAAAAATACAGCCAGAAAGGCCCAGAAATACAGCCAGAAAGGCCCAGAAATACAGGCAGAAAGCCCCAAAAATACAGTCAGAAAGCCCCAGAAATACAGGCAGAAAGGCCCAGAAATACAGCCAGAAAGGCCCAGAAATACAGCCAGAAAGGCCCAGAAATACAGTCAGAAAGCCCCAGAAATACAGGCAGAAAGGCCCAGAAAGGCCCAGAAATACAGGCAGAAAGGCCCAGAAATACAGTCAGAAAGGCCCAAAAATACAGCCAGAAAGGCCCAGAAATACAGCCACAAAGGCCCAGAAATACAGTCAGAAAGCCCCAGAAATACAGTCAGACAGCCCCTGGGACCCCCACCCACCCCCCTGTGCCCCCAGGTCCATGCTGAAGCCCAGCGCCCTGCCGGACACCGCGGGGACAGACCGGGACAGCGGGAACACCGGGAACAGCGGGAACACTGGGAACACCGGATACACTGGGAACACCGGATACACCGGGAACATCGGGAACACCGGGAACACCGGGAATGGCACAGGTGAGCCCAGGAAGAGGAATGGGGCAGGGAGCAGAGACCCCAGTTTGTAGGAGGAGGGAAAGGAGGGAAAGGGGAATGAGGAGGAAAAGAAGGAAAAGGAGGAGCAGGAGAAGAAGGAGGAAAAGGGGAATGAGGAGGGAAAGGAGGATGTTGGAGCCCTTCCGGAGGCTGTTTCTGGGGGAAGGATGGGGGCACTGGGGTGGCGTTGGGCACAGGGCTGTGCTGGCTCCCACATTTTGTGTTTTACAGCACCCAGGTCTGTGCTGGCTCCCACATTTTGTGTTTTACAGCACCCAGGTCTGTGCTGGCCCCCACATTTTGTGTTTTACAGCACCCAGGGCTGTGCTGGCTCCCACATTTCGTGTTTTACAGTGCCGAGGGCTGTGCTGGCTCCCACATTTTGTGTTTTGCAGCACCCAGGGCTGTGCCGGACGAGGCCCCGCAGCTGATGCGCACCCGCAGCGACGTCGGCGTCCGGCACCGCGGCAGCTCCCGCACGCCCGGTGAGCAGCGGCGGCTGCGCCGGCACCGCTTCTCCATCAACGGCCACTTCTACAACCACAAGGTGGGTCTGGGGTCTGGGCTTTGGGCTTTGGGGTTTGGAGCCGGGCGGGGCTCTCAGCACCGCCTCTGCCCCGCAGACCTCGGTGTTCACACCCGCCTACGGCTCCGTCACCAACGTGCGCATCAACAGCACCATGACCACGCCGCAGGTGCTCAAACTGCTGCTCAACAAGTTCAAGGTACGGCGCCCGGCTGCTCGGGGGGCGCTTCCTGTTTGCTGGGAATAAATGGAATTATTTCAGGGATTAGATGGGTAAAATCTGCATTCCAATTTCATATTTTTAATTATTATTTATATTTTTATATACTATATTTATATAAATTTTATATGTGTATGTTTAAATTATTGTTTATCTATTATATTTATATATGTTATATTATAATTTTATATTCAAGTTATTCTTTATATTTATATATTATATTTATATACATTTTATAATTATATTTTAAATTAATATTTCTATTTTATATTTATGTATATATATTATATTTATATGTTCATAAATTTATATTTGTATCATTTATATACCTTTATATTATATATATGTACTTTACATTCAGATTATATATATATGTGAATTTTTATATATAAATCTTTGTTATATATATAATCTTTACATTTTATATATATATATGTAATCTGCATTGATATTATATATATAAAAATCTATGCCCTATATATAGGTTGTAGATATATATATATTTAATATATATTTAACCTATATAGATATATTTAACCTATTTATTTATTTATTTATTTAACCTATATATATATATAGGGCAGAACCCGTCCCTTTAGCCAAGCTTTGTCTCTCCCCTCAGATTGAGAACTCCGCAGAGGAGTTTGCTCTGTACATGGTGCACACGAGCGGAGGTGAGCGCCCCAAATTGTCCCGGATTGGAGTGCCCCAAATCCCCCAGATTGGAGTGCCCCAAATCCCCTGGATGGGAGTGTCCCAAATTATCCCAGATCAGAGCACCGCAAATTATCTGATATCGGGGTGCCCCAAATCACCCGGATGGGAGTGCCCCAAATTACCCCAGATCACAGTGCCCCAAATCCCCTGGATGGGAGTGTCCCAAATCCCTGCAGCACTGCCACCTCTGTCCTGGCACCACCGGTACCACCCTGGCACTGCCTGTCCCTGCAGGCAGTGCCGGTACCCACACGGCAGTGCCGGTACCACCCTGGCACAGCCGGTAGCCGTGGGCAGTGCCAGGGTGACACCGGCAGTGCCGGTCCCCGTGGGCAGTGCCGTAGCCAGGCCGCGGTTGCGTTGCAGAGAAGCAGAAGCTGCGCGGCAGCGATTTCCCGCTGCTGGCCCGCGTCCTGCAGGGCCCCTGCGAGCAGGTGTCCAAGGTGTTCCTCATGGAGAAGGACCAGGTGGAAGAGGTCACCTACGACGTGAGTGTGGGCTCGGCGAGTTTGGGGCGTTTGGAAGCCGGGGAGGCGCGGGTTTGGCCGGGAGGGGACCCCAAAGCCACCCGGTGCCAGCCCTGCCCTGGCAGGGACGCCTCTCGCTGTCCCGGGTGGCTCCAGCTGCAGTGTCCGACCTGGCCTGGGACACTGCCAGGGATCCGCTTCTGTGGGAATCCTGTGCCAGCCCCTCCGAGCCTCCCGGGGAGGGATTTGTCCCCGGTTTGCCCTGTGGGATTTGTCCCTGAATTGCCCTGAGGGATTTGTCCCTGATTTGCCCTGAGGGATTTGCCCTAAGGGATTTGCCCTGAGGGATTTGTCCCTGATTTGCCCTGAGGGATTTGTCCCCCATTTGCCCTGAGGGATTTGCCCTGAGGAATTTGTCCTCAATTTGTCCCCGAGCGATTTGTCCCGGGTTTGCTCCGAGGGATTTCCCCTGAGGGATTTGTCCCCAATTTGCCCTGACGGATTTGTCCCAAGGGATTTGCCCCAAGAGATTTGTCCCAAATTTGCCCTGAGGGATTTGTCCTGAGGGATTTGCCCTGAGGGATTTGTCCCAAATTTGCCCTGAGGGATTTGTCCTGAGGGATTTGTCCTGAGGGATTTGTCCCTTATTTGCCCTGAGGAATTTGTCCCGAGGGATTTGCTCTGAGGGATTTGCCCTGAGGGATTTGTCCTGAGGGATTTCTCCTGAGGGATTTGTCCCTGATTTGCCCTGAGGGATTTGTCCCCGGTTTGCCCTGAGGGATTTGTCCCAAGGGATTTGTCCCAAATTTGCTCTGAGGGATTTACCCCAAGGGATTTGTCCCCGATTTTCCCGAGGGATTTACCCTGAGGGATTTGCCCTGAGGGATTTGCCCAAGGGATTTATCCCCAATTTGCCCTGAGGGATTTTTCCCCAATTTACCCCGAAGGATTTACCCCAAGGGATTTGCCCTGAGGGATTTATCCCAAGGAATTTGCCTAAGGGATTTTCCCCCGATTTTCCCGAGGGATTGCCCCAGGCGTGCCGCTCGCTGCGGTGTCTGTCCCTGAAATCCGCCGCCCCAGCCCCCGGTGCCATCCCGGACCCGCTCCCTTCCATTGCAGGGAATTGCTTTTCCAGCGGGAGCGGCTCCCCTGTGCCATCTGCCGGCTCGCCCTGTTCTTTTAAAAGTTCTAAAGTTCCTTTAAAAGTTTCCTACTCCTTCTGATGTTTCCATATTTCTACTAGAGTTTCTCACCCACTGTTCATGTAAATAATGATGATTTTACATTCTTCTTTGTGGGAGGAGAGAATTGATACACTGTTAGTTTAACCAGTGTAATTAGAGAAATAACAATTTCATCCTCCAACCCACTGTCACTTTTAGAATTTTATATATTACAAAGTCAGGAATGAAATTAGCTCCTTTTGTTCCTTTACATCTTAAAGTAAGTACATGAGTTATTTCATATCACAGTGCTCTGAAATCCCGGCCCAAACCGGGCGCTTTTGGGGTGAATTTGGGATTAAGCCGCTCTGAGACTTTGGGAGCCACCTCTAGCACCTCTAAGTGAATCAAACTAAATAAACTTTAGGCAGATCTTTTCCCAATAATTATCCACTTGTTTGCATGAGCTGATGGTCACGAACATCATTTTCATTTAGGGCTTGCTGTAAAATTTTGGGATCTTTGGTTAAATCCAAGGAGGGGATTTGGGGGTGTTCAGTTCATCCCCTTCTTCACCGTCTCCTGCCACTCCTCTCCCACCCAGGTCGCCCAGTACATCAAATTCGAGATGCCCATCCTCAGGAGCTTCATCCAGAAGCTGGAGGAGGAGGAGGACCGGGAAGTGAAGAAGCTGAAGCACAGGTACGTGGGGAGGGAAGGACATTCCTGAAAAAAACTCCTTTGTGCAGCCCCAGGATGCTCCAGTGCTGGGGATTTCCCTGCCTGGCAATCCTTGAGTTTGGGGAAGTAGAAAAAAAAGGAGGGAAAAATCTTCATTTTGGGATTTTTTGTGGGTTTTCCGCCCGGTTTTGTGGTGTTCCCTGCGGTGGTGCAGCTGCCAAAGTTTGGGGTTTGGCATCCCCAGAGCGGGGTTTGAATTATTCCGGGGTTTTCTCGGGTGCTGAAAAATCCTTTTTTATTTCAGGTACTCCATCCTGCGGCTGATGATCGAGCAGAGGCTGGAGGAGATTTGCGAGGGCCCCACGGCCATGTGAGCGTCCCTGGGATGTGCTGCCCCAAATCCCCACCTGAAACGCTGCCGGGGTCCACCCGGGGGGCTCCAGCCCCGAGCCACCCCCCTCCCACGCCTTCATCCCCTCGGGGGGCTCCTCCCAGGAAGGCTTCAGCCAAAACCTCAAATCCCTGGAAAACACCGGGAGAAAAAACAGAGCAAAAAGAGGAAATCCGTGAGCAGCACAAAGGCGAGGGCTGCCAGCATTCCAGGGCTGGAATTTTGGGGGGCTCGGTTTGGAAATGCCCAGCGTGGCTCCCTGTGAAGGTCCTGCTGCTCGGTGGCAAGAGAGCACAAAAAAATTTCCTTTTTTTTTTTTTTTTTTTTAATAGGAAAAAAGCACATTCCCACCCTACAGCCGCAATAATTCCCAGGGGCCGGGAGGATTTTGTAAATCCCAAGGGGTGGCTGAGATTTTGGGGGGGTTTAACCCTGACCTGGGGGCTCGCAGGTGGATTTCCAGCACAGGAGAAAATCCCGTTTTTTCCCCAAAGCTG
Source organism: Taeniopygia guttata (assembly GCF_048771995.1). Taxonomy (NCBI): domain Eukaryota; kingdom Metazoa; phylum Chordata; class Aves; order Passeriformes; family Estrildidae; genus Taeniopygia; species Taeniopygia guttata. The sequence continues at coordinate 4,094,008 of NC_133047.1, read as the reverse complement.
CGCCCGTGGTGCGGCCGCCTCTGTCCCCCGCTGGAATTTGCACTAATATTTAGGGATTTGTAGGAAAAGCACGATGTCAAACCTCTCTGGTAGCTGAAAATGCCAAATAGCACTCGCAGGGATGCCTGAGGGCCTCGAGCCTCTCCAGGTGGGAAAGGAGGGGAGGCAGGAGGAGGGGGAGGCAGAAATAAAGAGGATTTTGTTGTCCAAATCCATTTTCCAGCAGTGCCAGGAAAAGATCCTGGTGAAACCATTCCCAGCAGCTGGAAAATCCTCTTTCCTCCCAGGCTAAACCAGCAATACCCATTTTATACCTCGGTGTGAACTAAACCTCTGACTTTCTCCCCTTCCCTTTTGAGTTTTTGCAATGCATCTTTGGAATTTTTTTTTTTTTTTTTTTTTTTTTAGTTTTAATTTTAATGGTACCTTTTCCACCTTTAACTCACATTGGGGGAAGTGTTGTACAGCGAGAGGAGCTTTTGATGTGTTTGAAGGATGATTGTGGCGCTGCTGCGTGGATTAACAAGGAAATAAAGTAAAATATGTAGCAACTTAACTCAGAATGAAACCCCCTGAGTCAGAGCCTGGCTTGTCCAAAATAAATCATTTTTTGTGGCTAGAAATGCCATGGAAATGAGTATAAAATGAGATGAGGGAAAAGAGTAAATCCTGAATCTACTGCTTGAATGTCAGTGGAGAAGTTCCCCAAGGAGAAATGCTCTCACCTCCCAGATTTAGACTCCCACCTAAATTTCTGGAGGATTTTTGGGGAACACTGGGCTGGTTTAGGGCCTGGCTTGTCCAAAATAAATCACTTTTTGTGACTGGAAACGCCATGGAAATGACTAAAAAATTCGATGAGGGAAAAGAGGAATGCCTGAATGTCAGTGAAGTTCCCCAAGGAGAAATGCTCTCACCTCCCAAATATAAACCCTCACTTAAATTTCTGGGAGATTTTTGGGGATTACTGGGCTGCTTTAGGGTTTATCCAGCCCTTAGGGATTATTCACCCCCAGGAATTATTTATCCCTGCGGGCTGCAGGATCCATCCCGGGGGAATTTCGCTGCGGGGAGGTAAAACCCGGGTGTTTTTTCCAGCTGGAATAGCCGGAGCTCAGCCGGCCCTCCCCGTGATCCCTCCCCGCAGAGGGGCCGGGCTTCCCACCGGGAAAATCCCACCGGGAGAATCCCACCGGTTCCACCGGGAAAATCCCGCCGATCCCACCGGGAAAATCCCGAGCGCACGGTAAGGGCAGCGCCCCGCATTTCTGGGGTGAAAAAAGCAGGATTTGGGTGCAGAGCAGCCGAAAGATAATTGGAATTTGCTTGGCACAAATCTGGGATGGGGAGAGCAGCCCCGGGATGCTCCAGCGCTGGGGGTTCCCTGCCCGGTGACCCCTAAATTTGGGGAAGTAGAGATGGGGGAAAAACAGGAGGGGGAAATCCTCGTGTCGGGATTTTTTCTGGGATTTGCCGCTCGGTTTTGTGGTGTTTGTGGTAACAGCTGGGAAAGGGGGACGCTTCTCAGTGCTTCCTTTAAAATAACCCCGTTTTCAGGTGCTTTCCTTAAAATAACCCCGTTTTCAAGTGCTTTCTCTCAAATAACCCCATTTTCAAGTGCTTTCTTTAAAATAGCCCCAAAAAAGCCGGAGGAGCGGGGCAGGAAAAGGAGGCAAATCCCATTAAAATGTGAATTTTTGAAGGGCTGGCACTGGAGCGGGGCAGGAAAAGGAGGCAAATCCCATGAAAATGTGAATTTTTGAAGCGCTGGCACTGGAGCGGGGCAGGAAAAGGAGGCAAATGCCATGAAAATGTGAATTTTTGAAGCGCTGGCACTGGAGCGGGGCAGGAAAAGGAGGCAAATGCCATGAAAATGTGAATTTTTGAAGCGCTGGCAGGGTGGGGGTCAGGCCTGGCACCTTCCAGCCCGAGGCAGTCGCTGACTCAGGGATGCCAGGGGGGCTCGGCTTTGTCCAGCAGCTTTTGTCAGCGCGGCCGCGGCTTTTTGGGGATGTGGAGCAGCGGTGGCTCAGCAGCTCCAGCACAGTCAGCGTTTGCTCTGCCCCGGGGGAATCTCGTCCCTGCGGGGACAGAGGGGTCCGGGCAATTCGGGGACTTTGGGGCTGTTTAAAGATCATCCGGGCCAACCCCTTGTCATGGGCAGGGGTGTCTTCCACTGGAATGTATAAATTATGTATCAATATAATATATAACAATAGGTATAAACGCATTAAAATATAATAAAATAATACAAAATTTATTAATATAATACTATAATAATATATGATAAATATATAATATATTATATGATATATAAATATAGTCTATAATAATATAATAAAATAATGAACTGCTTATTAATATATCAATATCATTATATATAATAAAATAATATCATACTTAATATAATAATATAATAAATAATAATACTATAATATAATATATAATACACAATATGATCTATTATTATGTATTAATGGTCTCTATTAGAAATCATTGGTTATTGATCACATATTATTATACATTCTGTATTAGCTACAATATGTAGTGACCTGGACAATGAATGAATATATAAATGAGTCATAAAATAGGGATAATATAGAGAGAAATAGAGATTATATAGAGAGATAAATAGAGACAACAGAGAGGGATAAATAGAGATTATATAGAGAGATAAATAGAAACAATATAGAGATAGAGATAACATAGGGAGATAGAGATAATATAGAGAAAATATAGAGATAATGTAGAGATAAATAGAGAGAATACAGAGAGATAAAAGCCACTGAGGTCAGCTTGGTGCTCATAACGCCAAGTTTGGGGGTTTGATCCCTGCCTGGGGCACCCACAGAACCCCAGACTCACAGAACCACACTCACAGAACCGCATTTACACACTCACAGAATCACACACTCACAGAACCACACTCACAGAACCACATTTACACACTCACAGAATCCCACACTCACAGAACCGCATTTACACATTCACACACTCACAGATTCACACACTCACACAATCCCACACTCACAGAATGCTTAAACCGCTCACAGAGAGGTTTCTAACCACCGCTCTCAGCCGCTCTCTGTCCCGCAGTGGGGCGGGATGAGTGGGGCGGGATGCCGGGATGCGGCCCCGATCTCTGCCCCCCACTGGGGCGGGATGCGGCCCCGCTCTCAGCCGCTCTCTGTCCCGCACTGGGGGGGATGCGGCCCCGCTCTCAGCCGCTCTCTGTCCCGCACTAGGCGGGATGCGGCCCCGCTCTCTGTCCCGCAATGGGGCGGGATGCGGCCCCGCTCTCAGCCGCTCTCTGTCCCGCAGTGGGGCGGGATGAGTGGGGCGGGATGCCGGGATGCGGCCCCGCTCTCTGTCCCGCACTGGGGGGGATGCGGGTCCCGCTCTCAGCCGCTCCTTGTCCCGCAGCGGGGCGGGATGAGCGGGGCGGGATGCGGCCCCGCTCTCAGCCGCTCTCAGTCCCGCACTGGGGCGGGATGCGGGTCCCGCTCCTTGTCCCGCACTGGGGCGGGATGCGGCCCCGCTCTCAGCCGCTCTCTGTCCCTCAATGGGGCGGGATGCGGCCCCGCTCTCAGCCGCTCTCAGTCCCGCACTGGGGCGGGATGCGGGTCCCGCTCTCTGTCCCGCACTGGGCGGGATGCGGGTCCCGCTCTCAGCCGCTCTCAGTCCCGCAGTGGGGCGGGATGCGGGTCCCGCTCTCAGCCGCTCTCTGTCCCGCAGGATGCGGCCCCCGGAGCTCTCCCGCTGTTGGGCGCTGCTGCTGCTTCTCGCCCTCCTCAGCGACGCCGCCGGCGGCCGCCGCGGGGCCGGCGGGAGGAGCGCCGGGCCCGGGGGGCTCCGCGGGGGTTTCCGTGCCCTGTCCCGCGGTGGCGGCTCCCCGGGCCGCGGCTCCAAGGTGGCCGGAGCCGTCGCGGCCGGAGCCGCCGCCGGTTACGGCATGGGGCTGCTGGGCCGCCCGCGGCCGGCCCGCCTCGGTCACGGCATCCCGGCGGCGCGGCAGCCGCCGGCCGCGGGCGGGTTCCACGCCGGGGGCTGGCCCGAGGCGGGGGGCAGGCGGGGACCCCCCAGCAGAGCCCCCGGCCGGCGGAGAGCCGGGCTCGGGCTCGCCCTGCTGCTGGCAGCGGGAGCCTGCCTGCTCAGCCACGGGCTGCAGCGCTGAGGCACCCCCGCGACCCCCGGGGACCCCCGGGGACCCCCGGCCCGGCGTTTGGGAGAGAATTGACTTTTGCTGGGAGATTGGATGTGGCGTGCGGAGCTGGGACAGGCGCTCCTGGCCGCCGGCCCGAGCTGGGCGGGCACCGGGAGCCGGGTCCTGCGAGCCCCAGCCGGGACCGGGGATGCCGTGAATTCCAACCGGGACCGGGGGGTGCCGTGAATTCCAGCCGGGACCGGGGGGTGCCGTGAATTCCAGCCGGGACCGGGGATCCTGCGAGCCCCAGCCGGGACCGGGGGATGCCGTGAATTCCAACCGGGACCGGGGGATCCCGTGAATTCCAGCCGGGACCGGAGGGATCCTGCAAACCCACCCGGGACCGGAGGGATCCTTCAAACCCACTCGGGACCGGAGGGACACTGCAAACCCACCCGGGACCGGAGGGACACTGCAAACCCACCCGGGACCGGAGGGATCCTTCAAACCCACCCGGGACCGGAGGGACACTGCAAACCCACTCGGGACAGGACCTGCGTGAGCAAAGGCAGCCCTGCAAGGACCTGTGGAAATCGTGCCCCACCGGCGCTCCCGTTGCACGGCTTCACCAAAAAACGCTCCTTCTCCCCCAAAAGAGCGCTGGGACTCACGGGGAGGGGGGTGTGGGGCTTGGAAATGGAGGCCTGAGCCTCGCAATAAAGTTTGGCCTTGAGACATGCTCTGATTTTAACCAAATCCAGCGTCTTTAGCACTGGAGCCACGAGGCTGCCTGGGGACAAACCCTGCTGGGTCCCACCTCTCTGGCTTTGATAGGATCCATCCCAATCCTCCAGATCCCGATTTTCAGCGTTCCCTGCCCAAAGTACTCACACCTGTAGGAGTGACCCTGTCTCAGGTGCTTTGTGCTTGTCAGGGAGGAGGCAAATCCTGCCTGAAGTCACAAAAAGGAGCAGTGAGGGATGGTTTGTCCTCCAGCAGCTGCGTTTTCCTCTCTAATCCCTGTCCTGGGGGGTTAAATCTTCCCCAAATCCAGGTTTTGGCTGCAGCAGCTCAACCATCGCTATGAGAATGGAAAATAAAGCGGCTCCAAGTGGAAAATGATCCCCAAAAAGTTTCTGGGCAGGTGAGATCCCCATCCTCCAGCAGGTGAGTGCTCACTGCAGGTTTTTGAGGCTGGGTGTTTGGGAGCGGCTCAGCTCTCCTGGGAATCGGGATTTTGGGACATGAATGTCCTTCAGGAGGGGAGGAGGCTGGGTCTCACCTCTCATCAGGGCTGAAAGGACCCCCAGGGAACAGATAATGATTTTTGGGGCTCTTTTGCAACATTCTTGAAAAAGAATCTTCTCCCAAATCTGCCCCAAGGCAGGACACTCCTGAGGGCTGCAGGAGCATTTTGGAGCAGGGATGCCCCAGGGCCTTGTCCAACCACCACATCCCTGGCTGAGGAGCAGCCTTGAGGCTGAGCAAACCCATCCCCGCCTCCAAACGCACCCAGGGCTCTGGTTTTTTAATGGAGAACCTCCGGCCGCAGCTGGGATTTGCATTTTCCCACCATTTATTCGGGTCAAGTTGTGGTGCCTGCATCCCTCAGGAGCACTCTCCGTTCCTGGCCCTGACCTGAGCTCAGGGACGCTGCAGGAATGACCCCGCTCTTCCCAGATCGCATTCCTGAATTTATTTTTTGCCTTTTCTCTCCCCCTGAGCCATACACGGGGATGCTTTTGGTGGGGAAAGGATTTTCCACGAGGACACGGACAGCCAGGACAAGGGGAAGTGTTTCCCAGTGCCCGAGGGCAGGGTTTGGGTGGGATTTTGGGAAGGAATTCCTCCCTGTGAGGGGCTGGCATGGAATTCCCAGGGAAGCTGTGGCTGCTCCTGGATCCCTGAATTGTCCAGGACAGGGCTTGGAGCCCCCTGGGACAGCGGGGAATGTCCCTGCCATGGCAGGGCTGGCACTGGGTGGGATTTGAGGTCCCTCCCAACCCAAACCACTCCAGGATTCCGTGATAAAAAAGCGTCCAGCATTCCACGATGAAGCAGGGCTTGGGTCGGGCTCAACACCACGGAAACAGCAAATGTAAAAACTCCTTTATTAGAACCGAAACTGGAATGAGACAGAAATTAGAAAACACTTCTCGGCCTGCAGCGATACCAGCGTGGGGGCAGGGGAGGACAAAAGGCTGACTGGAACTGTGGGGTTGGGGCCAAATTTGGTGCTGGAAGGGAACAAAAGCTCCCTCAGGCCTCGGGGGGATGGGGATGCAGAAATGCGGGGATGCAGAAATGCGGGGATGCATTGGGGATGCAGAAATGCGGGAATGCAGGGATGCAGCGGGGGCCGGCCGGGGGGCTGGCACACAAAGGAGGCTGCCGGGCACCTTGGCTTGATCCGTTTTAATTTGTACCAGACGTGGAACACTTGGAAAAGGCTCAGCAAGGCGAATCCCGGGCACGCCGCGTGCCGGGGTTACAAAACATCTGCGTGTCAAAGTAGCGGGCACCTCCAAGCCCTGCTTTTCTGGTGGCCGTCCTCAAAAAAGGTTTCTTTGCTCTCTGTTTATAGATATTTATATATATATATAATATATATCTTCACTTAGCTTACACCAATGCAAAAAAAAAAAAAAATCTCATTTAGGACAGTGTTATTCAGTGCCTTGCAAAAATAAAACACGAGATATTAAACCGAGCTCGGTTCCACAAGCGCAGCGCCGCGGGTGTTACAGCTCGTCCCCAGCCCAGCATCCACACCAGAAGCAGGAATTTCACTGTTGCTTCCTCAGGGCAAAGGAATTACTCAGAAATGTGAATTTTTTTTAAAGCGTCTCCCTTCCCAGGCCCGTTTTTCCCGGTGCTGTTTGCTGGACCGGCGTGGTTCAGCTGCTCTCAGTCTCTGGCCACCCTGAGAATTCTCTGTGCTGCATTTTCACCTCCTTCACGTCCAGGTGCTGAAGCACGACCAGGAATTGTCACCTGGGGCACCCCAAGTGGCTTTTTCTTGGGCTGTAACACCGTTTTGGGGGTGTTTGGGGCACTCAGCAGCACTTGCTGCCTCTAAAGGCTGACGGGGAGTAAAAAATGACTTTATTTCTTTCTTTTGGTGTGTTGCTGCACGGGGTTCTTGCAGCGTGCAGGGTGTGTGGAGTGGCAGCTCCTTATCTACACGGGGAAGGGGTTTTTGGTGGTTTTTTTTAGGATGAAATGGTTCAAATTTTTCAACCTGGCACCGAGGGGTGAGACAAAACCCTGCCTATTAACAAAGAGGATTTTTGGAGAAGCTCCTGCAGGGACCCCGAGGAGAACTCCCCTCTGCCTGGTCCCTCTCGGGGTGGCCCCGAGGAGGAGGAGGAGGAGATGAAGGCCGCGGTTTCGGGCTCCGGCGCCGTTCTGGGGCCGCGTTTGGGGCGGAAAAGGAAATTTTTCATCCCGTTTTTTTTGCCTAAACCGGAGGCTCCTCACCAAAACCCAGAGAGGCGGGCGGGGGGACGCGGGGCTCTTCTAGCGCAGGGCGGCCAACACCAGGAGCAGCAGCGCGGCCAGCGCGGCGTCGGCGGCGAGGCGCGGCCGCGTGCCGGCGGCCAGCCGGTACTCCTGGTACTGCTGGATGCACATCTCGCGGATCACCTTGGTCACCACGCGCGTCTCCAGCTCCGCCTCGGTCTGGTTGAGCGCGGCGCCGGCCTCCGAAGCGTTTTTCTTGGCGGCGGGGCCGATGTTGTGCTCGGTGACGGTGATGTTGAAGCAGTCGGCCACGAAGACGTCCTGCGGCACGGCGCCGCCGCGGTAGTCGCGGTAGTAGACCTGGTTGGGGTAGCGCGCGGCGTTCTCGCTCCACCAGCGGTACTCGTCGGGGCTGTCGAAGCGGTACTGCATCCCCGACATCACCCGGCCCATGGCGTAGCCCCCCAGGCCCCCCACCACGGCGCCCGCCGCCGCCGCCCCCGCCACGTGCTTCAGGTTGGTCTTGGGCTTGGGCGCCTTCCACGGCTTCTGGTGGTAATTCCCTCCGCTCGACGGGTTGTAGCCCTGGTTCCAGCCCGGGTAGCCGGGGTTGTGGGGGTAGCCGGGGTTGTGGGGGTAGCCGGGGTTGTGCGGGTACCCCGGGTTGTGTGGGTACCCCGGGTTGTGTGGGTACCCCGGGTTGTGGGGGTACCCGGGGTTCTGGGGGTAGCCGGGCTGGCGGGGGTAGCTGGGCTGGCGGCTCCCCGTGCCCCAGCCGCCCCCGCCGGGTTTGCCTTTGCCCTTCTTGCAGGAGGCGAGGTCGGCGCCCAGCAGCAGCAGCAGCAGCAGCAGCAGGCAGGAGGTGCCCGGGAGCTTGGCCATGGCTGTGGGGACAAGGAGAGCGTCAGGGCAGGGCCGGTCACCATGGGCCCCCCCAAACCAACTGCAGCACCGACAGCATCGCGCTCCCGTTCTATTTACCCCAAAACCCTTTATTTGTACAGACATGTAAAATACTTTCTATTTGCTTAGATATATGTGTGTGTCTGTGTGTGCATGTATTTATATATATGTGTGTGTGTGTGTGTATTTATATATATGTGTGTGTGTGTGTATGTGTTTATATATGTGTGTATGTATTTATATATGTGTGTATGTGTATGTATTTATATATATGTGTATGTATTTATATATGTGTGTGTATGTATTTTTATGTGTGTGTATGTATTTATATATATGTGTGTGTATTTATATATATGTGTGTATGTATTTATATGTGTGTGTATGTATTTATATATGTGTGTGTATGTATTTATATATATGTGTGTATGTATTTATATCTATGTGTATGTATTTATATATGTGTGTATGTATTTATATAGATATACATAAAAATCTATTCATAATTGTATTTTTATGTATAATTTATTATTACATTTCTGTTTATTATTCTATTATATGTGTTTATTGTATTTCTATATATTTATATTTTATCTATTTATTTTAGCTATTTTTATATATGTGTTTTCATATATTATATATATGTATGTATTTTTATATATGTAGATACATGTATTTATATTTTTAATATATGTATTTATATATATATATATATATACACATGTATTTATCTTTTTGGGCACTCGGTGTTGCAGGGAGGGCAACACCCAGCCCGGCCCCGGCGGGGTTCTTTTCCCAAATTCCCAAGATCTTCTCCCAAAATCTCAAGTTCTTTTCCCAAATGTTGCCCAAATTCCTGTTAATTAAGGGGCGAAGTGGCATTTTTAGCATTCAGAGTCTGCCTGCCCCTCTCCCAGAACTGCCCCCGGCCTGCTGGGCCAGGCGTGGCCGAGCCCCTCAGCACCCCTCGTGCTACAGCGAGAAATAATTCCCTTCTGTCCTAAATTGATTTATTCTGGTTTATTTTACAGAGATCAGTGGAGCAGCTCCCTGGAATAACCCAAGGCAGGCAGGAGATGCTGAACGTCCCTCCAGCCAAAAAGGCCGAACACGGCCTGTTCAAGCCACAAATAATTCTGTCACCACTGAGACGCGGATTTGTGGGCCGCAAAAAGCGAATTCCTCTCCTTGGGCGCCTCAGTGATGAATTTTCCTCCCTTCCCCTGCCAAAATCTGGTTTAATTCCGAAGTTTGGATTAAAGCCCCCCCAAGCTGGAGGGGTGGTTGGCAGGAGCCCCAATAATCAAACCCGGGGGATGCAGCAGCGCATCCCTGGGGAGCCGCAGCGATCCCGGCGCTGGGATTTGGGAATTGGGGCTCCAGGAGCCGGTCTGGGGTTCACTGCCTCCCTCACCCCGCAGCACCCACCCGCTGGGAGCAGGGATGAGATCAGCCTTAAAAATAGCCCAAAAAGCAGGGAAAACAAACAGCAGCCGGCTCCTTGGGTGCAGGAGGGAAAAGCAGCCAACTGGGCGGTTTAAAACGGATTTTTCGGAGCTATCCCTCCCCGCCGTGAGCTCCGAGGGGTTAAAAACAGGCGCTGGCTGAATTAAAAATTGAAAAGCCTGGTTGGAGGGGGTTCTGGCAGAGCACTGCGGTGGTTTATTGAGGAAATCGCGGGGTTTGAGGCTGATTCAGGAATCCCGGGGTATTGCAGCGCTGAGCTGCTGCTCTAATTGCATTTCGAGCTCTGACAAACAGGATACGGGCGCTAATTAGCTTCGCCCCAAATAAATGCGTTCCTTGGCCAAAGCCCTGAAGGAGCTGCTTCCTGGGAACCCGGGATTTTCTCCCGGGAAAATCCCAGATTTCTCTCGGAGGAATAAAAACCCGGAGCTGGGATCTCTCCGCTTGGAAATGCTATTTATAGCCTGTCCGTGGCATTAATATTAAATTACAGATCGAGTCATTTCACAGGGATTTTTTTTTGTTTTTTAACCTTTCTGCCCCAGATTCGCGGATGCTGGAAATGAAGAATTAATTCAGGTGGTTTTGTGGCGGAGCTGATTTTCATCCCTGCTGGAGGAACCCAGTGGAAAATGGAGGCTGTGAGCAGCAATTACGTGCTCGGCGTTGGCAAGGAGGAGGCTTCGCTTCGGAGGGGAAAAAACCAACACCCAGGTACCAAAATATCCCAGGAAATAACCTCGGGAAAGTCCCCGGGAAGGGGGAGAAGGAGAGAAGGGAGGTGGGGAAGGGGAAGATGCTCGGGGATGGGGGAGTCCGGACCCTCCTGGGCTGAAAATTCCGGTCTGGGGCTTTGGGAATTGGGAATAAAATGCGAATTTCCCTAAAAATGTCACCCCTGGGTTTAGAAAATTCCTCCTCGCTGGAGATCGGGGCAAAGGGCAGAATCCTCGGAGAAGGAATTGCGGATTTTGAGTGAACGCTGAGTAAACAAGAACCGGGCAGGAGCAGCGCTCTGGCTTCTAAGGAACGGCTGGAAATGTCATTTTTCTGTCAAGGAAAGAGGCAGCCCCGCATCCCCGGGGCTCCAACCCCCCTGACCTGGGGGTTTATCCCTCCCGGAGCCCCCACGCCCCGTTTTTCCCCGGTACTCACCGGCTGGGAAGGCGCTGCCCGCCCGCTCCGGGTGAATCAGCCGCGGAGCTCCGCGGAGGAATAAATAGCGAGAGGGAGGAGCTGCTCCAGGGCAGCCCGGCCCCGCCGAGCCCTGCCCGCATCCCTCACCCATCACCAGCATCCCCAGCATCCCCAGCATCCATCCCCTGCCCCGGGGAAACGCGCGGCCGCTCCCCCGAAATCCCCGGGTCACCCCAAAATCCTCCCCCGGGCACGGGGAGCGACGCCGGAGCCAAAGGAGACCTGGAAAATCGCGTTGTTCCCCTGCTTTAATTGGGAATTATCAGGGTTTGAGGCCGGTTTCAGAGCTTTGGGATATTGCAGGTGTTGGATTTGATACTGGGAATAGGAAATTTCCAGCCCTGAGGAAATATCAGGGCTTGGGGCTGATTTAAAAACCTTGGGAAGCTGCAGAACACAGATGGTTTTATTGAAGATTTATCAGGATTTGAGGCCGATTTCAGAGCCTTGGGATATTGCAGCAGCTGGATTTGATACTGGGAATAGGAAATTTCCAGCCCTGAAGAAATATCAGGGCTTGGGCTGACTTAAAAACCTTGGGGAGCTGCAGAATACGGATGGTTTTATTGAAGATTTATCAGTTTGAGGCCGATTTCAGAGCCTTGGGATATTGCAGCTGTTGGATTTGATACTGGGAATAGGAAATTTCCAGCTCTGAGGAAATATCAGGGCTTGGAGCTGATTTAAAAACCTTAGGGAGCTGCAGAACACGGATGGTTTTATTGAAGATTTATCAGAGTTTGGGGCTGATTTCAGAGCCTGGGGATATTGCAGCAGCTGGATTTTATACTGAGGAAATAAAAGGGCTTGGAGCTGATTTAAAAACCTTGGATGATTTTATTGAAGAATTTTCAGGGTTTGAGGCTGATTATAAAACCTTGGAAAACTGCAGGACATGGATGGTTTTACTGAAGATTTATCAGGGTTTGTGGCTGATTTCAAAGCCTTGGGATATTGCAGCACTTGGATTTTATCCTGAGGAAATAGCAGGGCTTGAGGCTGATTTTAAAATCCTGGGAAATTGCAGCACCTGGAGGATTTTATTGAGGAATTTTCAGGGTTTGAGGCTGACCTGAAGATCCTGGAATATCTCAGCATTTGGATTTTGCACTGAAGGGATATCAAGGCTCGGATAATCTTGGAAAATTGCAGTATCTTGGTGGTTTCTTGGAGAAATACCGAACAGAATGAGGAGGTTTGGGGAATCTTGGAAAATCACAATGCTTGGATTTTTTTAAATTGACAAAACATCAGGGTTTGGGGTGGGTTGGAAATCTGGGGGAGGACAGGAGGATGCTTTTAGCAAATCCATTATCCCGGGAGCCAGAGCTGCTCCCAGGGTTGCTGGAGAGGAAATAAAACCAGCCCAGACCTCGGGAGAAAGGATGGATTTGCCTTTTCAACCTGAATCCCTGCAGAGGAGCAGAGCTCACTCCTGTAATCTCAATTTCTGTCCAGGAATCCTGAAATTCAATGGGAGCAGAATTAAAAATCTCATGGGATGGCAAAAATTGGGGTTTTTTTGAGGGTAAGGATGCATGAGTGGGATATATAGATACCTGAAGAGTAAAGTGAGGGAGTTTCACAATTTTTAGGGTTTTCCCAACTTTTAGGGTTTCCCAGGAAGTGTCCAGGTCCAGCTTGGAGCATCCCTGCCACTGATGAGATTTAAAGTCCCTTTCCAACCCAAACCCCAGGATTTTATGATTTTAACACACCCCAAACCCTCCCGAGGAGGCCCAAAACAGCTGGGCCAGGCATGACCATCCTGGGCCACATCTGGATGGAAAAGGGATTTTACCCTGGTGCTCCAGAGTCCTGTGATCCCCCTGGCTGGGGATTGAATTAAATCAATTCAAGTGGTTCTCCCTGGCAGGGAAATGGGAAAACACAAACCCAGGCAGGAGAAGATGGAATAAGCAGGACTGAGGTCTGTGGCAGCCCTGCCCTGCAGGAGGAATTTGTTCTGTGGGTGGAATGGCTGCTGATTGCCTGCCTTGGGTTTAAATATTCATCCAAATTCCATGCCAGGAAAATGAAGAAACCAGGAATGGGCTGGTTGGGGTGAATTAATCCTTCATTAATCAAAAAAAATCAGGGGTTTACTGTAATAATTCATTCCAGGAGAATGACAACAAGGGCAAATTATTTCTCTGAAAAGAACATTTACTGATAATTGTGCTGTGGCCAAAAGCAAACTTTTTTTTTTTCTTTTTTTTTTTTTTTTTCTTTTCCTGGAAACTGAAGTTGTGTTTGCAGAAACAGAGATCCCAGCTGCACATCAAGCAGGAGCATGGATTATTTACGAGGTTTTAATTCCTCGTGGAAGTCATCAGGGCTGAAGCCTCCCAGCCCTTTAATGGATTTTCAGCAGCCCAGGGTAAAATTTCTCTCAGCCTCAAGGCAGGAGCTGCATCGAGCTCCTCGGAGCTTTGGTTGTTCTTCATCCACGGTGGGAATAACAACCAGGCCCTGTGCCAGCCCAGAAATCATTCACGGGATGAGTTTTGCTCAGAAATCATTCATGGGATGAGTTTTGCTCAGAAATCATTGTTCAGAAATCATTCATGGCATGAGTTTTGCCCAGAAATCATTGCTCAGAAATCATTCATGGGATGAGTTTTGCCCAGAAATCATTCATGGGATGAGTTTTGCTCAGAAATCATTGCTCAATAATCATTCATGGGATGAGTTTTGCTTAATAATCATTCACAGGATGAGTTTTGGCCAGAAATCATTCATGGGATGAGTTTTGCTCAGAAATCATTGCCCAGAAATCATTCACAGGATGAGTTTTGTCCAGAAATCATTAAATGGGATGAGTTTTGCTCAGAAATCATTAATGGGATGAGTTTTATTCAGAAATCATTGCTGGGATGAGATTTGCTCAGAAATCATTGCTCAGAAAACATTGCCCAGAAATCATTCATGGGATGAGTTTTGCTCAATAATCATTCCTGGGATGAGTTTTGCTCAGAAATCGTTCACGGGGTGAGTTTTGCTCAGAAAATGCTGATTGTGGTTTTGGGGAGGGAGGAAAGTTTAGCTCCTCCATCGCCTCCCATTGATTTTGTGTTGGTTTTTATTGCTCGAGGTCGTTGGAAATGCTTTTGTTCACCCAGCTCTGGCTTTGCAAAGGCAGGGTGAGTATTTAACCCACTGGGGTTAAAATGTTCATTTATTGGGGTTAAAATGTTCAGCCATTGGGGTTTAAAATATTCACCCACTGGGATTAAAAATGTTCCTTTATTGGGGTCTAAAGTGTTCACCCATTGGGGTTTAAAATGTTCATTCATTTGGGTTAAAAATGTTGATTTATTGGTGTTTAAAATGTTGATTTATTGGTGTTAAAAATGTTCATTTATTGGTGTTAAAAATGTTCATTTATTTGGGTTAATATGTTCATCCATGGGGTTATGATTACTTCAGGGTTAAAATCTTTATCCAGGGGAATTATAATTATTTTAGGGTTAGAAATCTTTATGCATGGGGCTTCATCTATGAGGTTATAATTATTTTAGGGTTAGAAATCCTTATCCATTGGGGTTAACAATGCCCATCCGTGGGGTTATAATTATTTCAGGGTTAAATTCTTTATCCAGGGGGTTAAAAATGTCCCTGGAGCTGCTCCAATCTGCTTAGGGCCGTGCTGAGCCCCGGCCCCAGGTAAGCTCCTTACCCTGCTGCCATCCCAGCCATGGACCCAGCCTGGCCACACAGCCCCAAAAAATTCCTTTGGTCCCTCCCGGGCACCACCGGGGTGCTGGAGGTAAAATAACAGCTTTTATTAAAAAAAAAATGACATTAAAATGCTCCTTTAGGGGAAAAAAATGAATTTAGGGACAAAGATTGGTGAAAAAAGTGCTTGGAAGTGGGGGAAAAAATCGAATTTTTGAGGCTTTTTAAAATTCTGAACAACTCCCTACCACAGCTGCTTTGTGCCTCATCTTCCCGAGCTGTTTTTAGGGGATGATGAGGAAAACGGATGGAAGAGGTCACGGATCCTTTTTGTGGAGAAGAAAAGGAGGTGTTCAAGGAAAAATGGGGAGAAAAATCGGGGGAAATGGAATAAGAATGGGGATTTTGAATGCTGTCACAATTGCAGGAATGAGCTGATCCTGGCTGGGCTTTTCCTGCATTTCTCCTCCGCTCCAGGAATAGAGAACAATTTGAGCCTTGAAATAGGAAATTTAGAAACAATTTGGGCCCTGAAATGGGAAATTTATCAACAATTTGTGCCCTGAAACAGGAGCTGGGCAGCAGCACCTGGGCTGGGCAGAGCTGCCAGGCCAGCAGGGAGAGCTGCCAGAGCTGCAGCCCTCTGAATTATTGATTATTTATGGATTATAGACACTTCCCGGGGCAGCAGCGGCGAGGTGAGGTGTGCCAGGGGCTGAATTCCAAGGGGGGCTGGAGATGGGGAGTGGGTTAATCAACACCAGTTAATTAAGTGCTTAAAAGGCAAAGAGCACAGTGTCAGGTAAAGTGAGATAGGGAAAAGAAAAATCACAGATACAGATAAAGTGAGATAGAGAAAAAATATCAAAGATCACAGCTCCAGATAAAGTGAGATAGAAAAACCCCTCAGATGGTTTCCACGTGGGCTGAGGACATCCCTGGGGATGAGGCCTCCTGCAGAAATCTTTTTGGGGTTTCTACTCTAAATCCCTTTGGAAAAAAAACCTTCCTAATGCTGACATCTGCTGAGGAACTGCTTAAAACCCCTGGCAGCAAAAACCTAAATAATGTATAAACCAGGTGTTTTTACTACTGGTGGCTGTGGGTAGGAAAAGCCTATAATAGAATTAAAAAACCCTATAAATAATGCATAAAAATGGGGCATTTCTCTCTCGGCTGGCAGACAGAGAGCATTGATGGGGAGGGAAATCATAATTTGGTGCATCTGCAAACCCCCGGATGGATTTGGTGAATAATTTCCTGGTTGGACAAAGCCCTGCCAAACCAGGGGTGAAGGATCTGAATGAAAAGCAGGAATTTCATACAAAAAAAAAGTCACAGACGGGGAGATAACGGGCTGGGATTCCTTGGGATGGGGGGCAGAGCCCTCTGCCCACGCCAGGGGATGGTTCAAGGTGATTTTTGGTGTCCCTTACAACCCAAACCATTCCGTGGTTGTACCCACAGCAGCCCCCAGCTCTAATTAAGCTCTAATTAACAGCACCTCGAGGCCAGGAGGGGTCTCACCCCTGCAGTGGGGTTATTAAGGGATGGAGATGGGGCTGACATGGGGTTTGGGCCATTCGTGTCACCCCCTCACCCCAAAACCCCTCAGCCATGGGCTCCCCTTATCCCAAAGCCCCTTGGCCCTACAGCCCCCTGACCCCAAAACCCCTCAGCTGTGGCTCCCCTCACCCCAAAACCCCTCAGCCGTGGCTCCCCTCACCCCAAAACCCCTCAGCCATGGCTCCCCTCACCCCAAAACTCCTCAGCCATGGCTCCCCTCATCCCAAAACCCCTCAGCCATGGGCTCCCCTCAGCCCAAAACCCCTCAGCCATGGGCTCCCCTCACCCCAAAACCCCTCAGCTGTGGCTCCCCTCACCCCAAAACCCCTCAGCCGTGGCTCCCCTCACCCCAAAACCCCTCAGCCGTGGCTCCCCTCACCCCAAAACCCCTCAGCCATGGCTCCCCTCACCCCAAAACCCCTCAGCCGTGGCTCCCCTCACCCCAAAACCCCTCAGCCCTGCAGCCCCCTCATCCCAAAGCCCCCCAGAGTCATTTCCCGTGGATAACAGGGACATGGAGGGTGAGAACTCTCACTCTCAGAGTCATTTCCCGTGGATAACAGGGACATGGAGGGTGAGAGCCTGGGGCAGCTTTTTAGGGGAGGATTTTAATGTGCCCCGCAGGGCCCGGGGGTGCCGGCAGTGGGGGATGGCTGTGGGGTGTCAGAGGGGTGGCAGAGCCTCCCCTTCCAGCCGGGCTCAGCCGGGAGCCCCCCAGAAATCCGAAATCTCCCAATTCCCACACTTCCCACGCCCGGGAAGGACGCCAGACCCCAAAGGACACCGATGAAGAGACGTCAGAGGGATCCGGAGCCCCACGGGGCTTTGGCACCGCTTGGTGCTTTGGGTTTGGGGTTGGGGTTGGGTTTGGGTTTGGGTTTGGGTTTGGGTTTGGGTTTGGGGTTGGGTTTGGGTTTGGGTTTGGGTTTGGGGTTGGGTTTGGGGTTGTGTTTGGGTTTGGGGTTGTGTTTGGGTTTGGGTTTGTGGCAGCTCCTGGGGCGCCGCACCCGGCAGAGCCCCGTCCTAGAGCTTGAGCGCTGTGACACGGGGGATGTGGAAGGGACAGGTCTCCTCTGACCCCGTGGAGCTGCAGGAGAGAAGGAGAAAGCCCGAGGGGTGGTCAGGGAGGATTCACACCCCCATCCCTGTACCCTCCCCATCCCTTTGTCCCCCTTGTCCCCTTGTCCTCCCATCTCCTTGTCCCCTTTGTCCCTGTGTCCCCCTTGTCCCCGTGTCCTCCTGCTCCATCTCCCCCTTGTCCTCCCTGTCCCTGGGCCCTCTCCATCTCCTTGTCCCCGTGTCCTCCCATTTCCTTCTCCTCCTGCCTCGTGTCCTCCCTGTCCCCTTGTCCTCTCGTCCTCGTGTCCTCCCTTTTTCTCCCCATCTCCTTGTCCTCCTCATCCCGTTTCCTCCCTGTCCCCTTGTCCTTCCCTCCCTGTGTCCCCCGTGCCCCCTCATCTCCTTGTCCTCTCTGTCCCCTTGTGCCTCTCATCGTGTCCTCCCTTTTTCTCCCCATCTCCTTGTCCTCCTCATCCCATTTCCTCCCTGTTCCCTTGTCCCCCCATCCCTGTGTCCCCTTGTCCCTCCTTGTCCCCCCCATCCCCTTTTTCTCCCCATCTCCTTGTCCCACTCGCCCCGCTGTGTCCCTGTGTCCTTGTCCCCTGTGTCCTCCCCATACCCTTTTTCTCCCCATGTCCTGCCCATCTCCTTGTCCTCCCATCCCCGTGTCCCCCCGTGTCCCCCGTGTCCCCCGGCCCGGCCGCCGCTCACATGAGGCGGTTGCGGATGGGGCGGAAGTGTTTGGTGAGCCTGATGGCGAAGATGATGCTGGGGATGAGGAGGAAGGTGCAGCAGCCCAGGCTGAACCAGAAGGCGTTCTGCAAGGAGAACCCACCTCGCTGAGCACACGAGGGGCAGCCCCGAGCTCCGGAGGGTTTGGGGAGCCTCGGTGCTCCCCATCGAGGGGGATCCCTACCCAGGGCTCGGCGATGCGGTCGCACAGGATGACCCGCCCGTTGTCCAGGGCCGTGGCCAGCGGCTGGCACGAAGCCACGTCCTCCCTCAGCTGCAAGGAGGAGCGGAACAAGGCGTCAGGCCTGGCTGCTGGCGGGGCAGGATCCGTGGGGCTCCTGCGCCCCAAAAACCCCCGCGGGGTGGCGGGGAGCTCTCACCGTCTGCCCGACCCAGTTGAGGTACTGGGTGAAATACCGCAGCTCCTTCCTGGTGAAGCAGCCGAGCTCCTGGGCAGGGGAAGGAAGGCAGCGTGGAGGGAGAGCCCCGCACTTCCCAGTCTGGATTTCATCCCGTATTCCCAGCCTGGATTTAATCTGCACTTCCCAGCCCAGTTCCATCCTGCACTTCCCAGTCCGGATTCAGCCCTGCATTCCCAGCCCAGATTTAATCCCAGACTTTTCCAGTCCGGATTCAGCCCCGCATTCCCAGTCTGGATTTAACCCCTTATTCCCAGCCCGGATTTAACCCTGCACTTCCCAGTCCAGATTTAACCCCTCATTCCCAGTCCGGATTTAACCCCTCATTCCCAGCCCGGATTTAACCCTGCATTCCCATCCCGGTTCCATTCCCACACTTCCCAGCCCGGCCCCAGCCTCTCTCCGGGCTCATTCAGGCCGGGACACGAGGCTGAAGGCTCCCGGTTCCCTCTTCTCCCTCTTTCCCCCCGGCTGGTTCACCCACCCCGCCTCACCTGCCGCAGGATCTGCTGGGCCTGCAGGGGCAGCCGGGCTTCCAGCGAGGCCGTGGTGGCCAGCGTCCTCCTCACCCGCTCCTGGGGAAGCACAGGGAGGGCAGAGCACCCTCAGGGCCCGCAGCAGCGGGGTGGGTGCCCGGGGGCGCAGGGAGCAGCCCCAAATTGGCTCTGGGTGCCGAGGGCAGGGACAGGGGGATGTGCCCTGAGCAGGAAAACCCCTTTGCAGGGAGATTTCTGCTTTGCAACAGCGAATCCAGTCCCTAAAGGAGACAGATTCTCCTGGCTGGCATTTTCCCTGGCTCTCCCATCACCCTGCAGCTGTAATTTTTTTTTTTTTTTTGGCAGATGGGAGCCATGGAGCACCGTGAGTTTTTTGGGGCTGGAAGAGACGCGTGAGTACCTTGAGGTGCGGTGCCAAGCGGGAGAGGAACTGGACGCTTTCCCCCAGCTTTGCCTGCGGGACAGGGAGGTGAGAAAGGCTCAGAAACCTCAAGCTTGTCCCCTTCAAGGGCGTGCCAGTGGCACCGCTGCCACCAGCCCAGCAGGGACTCACCACCAAAGCCTCCTGCGCCCGCACCGTGGAGTTCTGCATGTGCCACAGCGCCCGCGCCTCGGCTGCCAGCCGCCCGGCCACCGTGCCGTTCCTCTGCGGGGCACAGCGGGGTCAGCCCGGCCCTGCCACCCCCGAGGGCTCCAGGACCCCCCTCCGCCCGCCCCACCGCTCACCTGCATCTTCTGCAGCCCCTCCAGGCTCCTGGCCAAGCCGGGCAGGCTGGTCTGCACCACGGGGTTTTGCAGCTGCGGGGAAACGGAGTTGGGGGCTGCCCAAAACCCAGCCCCACATCCAGCAGCGGGGTCTGGCTCACAGGGGCACCCCTCACCTCCTCCTGGAAGCGCCCGTAGTCCAGCTCGTCCAGCCCGCTGCGGGCGAAGGTCTCCAGGTCCTGCCTGCCCTCGCTGCGGAGGAGCCGCACGTCCCCCAGGCTCACCGTGAAGCCTCCCAGGCGTTTTTGGAGATCAGCCGTGTACTGTAGGGTGGGACGGGGCGTTCTGCAGGGCTCCCAGTCAGCCCAGTACAGCTGCTGTGAGCAGAAGCTCTGCCTGGAGCCAGCCCTCACCTTGGGGGTTCTCAGGTGCTCGTCCAGGTCGTAGGAGCTGTCGAGCTGCAGCACCTCCCAGAGCCCCGCGCCGCCCTTGCACTCCCTGCAGGGCACAGGGCCGTTGGCAGAGCGGTGCCAAAGCCGCCCTGGCTGCACGGGGCAGCTCCTGCGGGTCTCACCGGTACGCCGAGCTGAGGTTGGAATCCCTCCTGAGGTTGAGCTGGCGGCTGAGGTTCATGGATGGAGGGAGGTTCCCGGGGGTGTCGATGAACTGGGCCGAACAGGAGGAAAAGCGGGGTCAGGGGCGCTCCCAGCAGAGATCTGGGGGTGCTCTGCCCTCGCAGGGGTATCCTGGGGTAGCTCCTCGCAGCCTGAACTGATTTTGGCTTTACTGGGACATTGCCACGGGTGTGTTGGGAGGGGCCTGCCCGCGTGTGGCACTGCCATGGGGACAGTCCCGAGCCCAGCCCCACGGCCCCAGTCCCTTTCCCAGCCCCACGGCCCCAGTCCCTCTCCCAGCCCCACCACCCCGAGCCCAGCCCCACAGCCCCAGTCCCTCTCCCAGCCCCACGGCCCCAGTCCCTCTCCCAGCCCCATGGCCCCAGTCCCTCTCCCAGCCCCATGGCCCCAGTCCCTCTCCCAGCCCCACGGCCCCAGTCCCTCTCCCAGCCCCACCACCCCGAGCTGCCTGCCCCAGCACCCCCGGTGCGCCCAAGGACCAGGGAACAGCAATTAGGAGGTGAATTAACAGCACAAAGGTGATTCCCAGCTGGTGATGCAAATCCGAGGCGCTAATCCTAAATTTAATCTTCTGGTCTAGGACTGGGTTTTTCCAGTCGGGTTTAGGGAGAAGACACAGAGCCCTTGGAGGTGGTTTGGTGCACGGAAGGAGAGATTTCCAGGGCGATGGGTGGATGTGTGGCCACCCACCTTATAAATCTCCTGGTTGACCCAATTCCTGCAGACCAGCGTCTGGATGTTGCCCCCGACCAGGAAGGTGGCGAAAACCAGGAGGATGAGGAGCCAGGAGAACAGGAAAGCCAAGGCCACGCCGCTGGAAGAGGGAGAGGAGGCGGCCGCTGGTGGCTCGGCAGCCCCGAGCGGGCAGGAAGGGACCTGCCCTGCCAGCTGCAGCCCCGCGGCTCCGTCCCCAGCCCGGGCACGCCGGGCAGGGCAGGGCAGGGCTGGCAGCGGGGTGTGCCAGGCAGCGGGGCCGGGCTCCCAGGGAGGAGCAGCTTCTCCCAAAGCCGCCGGCGCGGGCGGCCACTTCCAAACTTTTTCCGTGGGACCTCTCCCAACCCATCCCTTGGCTTTGCCTGGATTTTTTTGGGGGTGGTGTGAGATGGAGCAGCCCCCCAGCCCCCAGAGAGGCTTACACCAGGAGGAACTTGGCGCCAGCTTCTCCTCGGCATTCGTAGTCACTGGGGTCCTCCCGCTTGGAGAGCCCGTAGGCCCCCAGGGCCATTCCCGTCACGTTGCAGGCGAGGATGAGGAGGATGATGGAGCACAGCACCGTGCCCGCGATCCACCTGGGGGGAAGAGCAGCGGGCACAGCCTCCAGCCAGCAGCGGGGCTGAGGCGCCAGGGGCTCGGGGCCGTTCCCGGCTCACCTGTAGCGCTCGAAGCGCCGCGCCTCCCGCAGGTACGGCCGGCTCCGCCGCTCCGCCTCCGCCAGCGCCTCGCTCGCGGGCCGCGTGTAGTCCGGCAGCGGGAAGCTGTCGGCGATGGACTGCACCTTCTCCGCCGTGCGGGCCAGGTCAGCACGCAGATCTGCGGGGCCAAGGCTGGGCTGGACGGGGGGATGCTCCCTGCACCCCACCCCGTGTCCCCCATGAGGATTCCACGCGTGGAGGATTCCCCACATGGAGGATGTCCCCAGGAGGATTCCCCACATGGAGGATGTCCCCAGGAGGATTCCCCACGTAGGGGATGTCCCCAAGAGGATTCCCCACATGGAGGATGTCCCCAAGAGGATTCCCCACATGGAGGATGTCACCAAGAGGATTCCCCACGTGGAGGATGTCCCCAGGAGGATTCCCCACGTGGAGGATGTCCCCAAGAGGATTCCCCGCATGGAGGATGTCCCCAAGAGGATTCCCCTAGTGGAAGATGTCCCCAAGAGGATTCCCCGTGTGGAGGATGTCCCCAAGAGGATTCCCCACGTGGAGGATGTCCCCACGCGTTGTGGCAGCCCCACTCACCCAGGATGAGCTGCGCCATCCTCTCCACGGCCAGCTCCGGGATGGAGTTGAAGGTGCCATTGCCCTGCAGGGAACAAGAGGGTGCTGAGCACCTCAGCTGGAGCTGCCTGTGGGTCCTGGACCCCCCCATGCTTCGCCCTGAGCCCCCAACCTGGCGAATCATCTCCGCAAAGTCACTTCGGGGCAGGCCGGCCAGCGCCTTCAACACCTTCTCCACCGACGGCACCTTGGGGTGGCGGAAGGAGCCCGTGAGCCGCGGGGCAGCGGCACGGGGAGGTGGCCATGGGACCAGGGGCTCGTGCCCACCTTGGCGAAGTCGGCGCCCAGCTGCAGGCGCTGTGCCCTGCCCAGGGCGCTGGCGCAGGACGTGCAGCGAGGGTCGTCCAGGAGCGCGACCGCGCCGCGCCTCCGCTCCCGCAGCGCCGGCTCCAGCTCGGCCTGCGCCGCCGCCAGCGCCCGCGCCGTGCTGTGCACCGTCTGCAGATGCTGCAGCGAGGCCTGCAGCTCTGAAAGAGAAACCCCAGGGCTCGGTCACACCGCTGCCCTCAGCCGCCCCGCCGAGGCCTCGCCCCGGTGTCGGTGCCCCGCTCCGGTACCTGCGGCCCTGTCCTGCAGATCCGCCAGCGCCGCGTAGGTCACGGCGCTGAGCTGCGCGTGGATGGAGAGCCCCACGCTCCGGCTGAGCCCTGCAAGGCACCGTGGCAGCGTCAGCACCACATCCATCCCCGCCGCGGGCTCGGGGCACCGCCGGCACCGCGCTTACCCCCCAGGTCGGAGAGGATCTGCTTTTGGGGCACCTCGAACTTGTCCACCGCCATCTGCACGCCCTGCCGGGAAAGAGGGGCCGGTCAGCCGCAGGCAGCAGCCGCCGGGAGCGGAGGGAGCCTCGTGCTGCCACTCGAAATACATTTTTAATGCAGCCACCTCTCTCCTCTTGCCTGCCCAACTGTTACGGTGAGTTCCTGGGCACCCTTTTGTCCCCCCTTTCCCCGGGCCTCTGTGGCTCTGATCAGGATAACCCCTGGATCCTCCTTCCTGCCCCAATGGGGTTGGCGGGGAGCCAGGAGTGCCCACCCTGTCCAAAACCTATATAGACCCCTAAAACTTCCTGCTCTTTCTCTTTTGCCCCGCTCTCCATGGACACCACAGAATAAAGAGAGCTGTTCCAACTTCCCTGGGGTAAGAACCTCTTTTGAATACTTTTCCCTCTCCTGAATTCCTCCCCTCACAGCCCCATATCTCTGAGCTGGTCGGATTCATTCGGGGGGCTGTGTGGAGGGAAATTACACCCAACTATCCCCGGAGGGAAACGCGGCACCCCTGGGCGACGGGCGAGGCCGCCCACATGGAGACCCACCTGGGGGACGTTGTCCAGGTGCTGCTGTAGGGTGCGCAGGGTGGAGGGCACAGCCCCCAGCCCCGGCTCCATCTGCCCCTTCACCCGCTGGCTGCTGACCAGGGCACAGCTGGCGCTGACCCTGCGGAGAACCAGCGGGCGCTGACCTTGAGGCGGTGACCCCCGCCCGGCGCGGTTTTGGGGGCGATTCGGGGCACTCACAGCATGACGAGGGAGGTGAGGGACAGGCAGGCCAGCAGGCAGCGGCGGCGGCAGCCCAGCGAGCGCCGGTGGGCGCGGAGGCGGCCCCCGCACCGCCGCCGGCTCCGGCAGTAGCAGAAGCACATCCCGGCCACCGGCACGGCCACGGCGAAGAGCAGAGCCACGGCGGCACAGACGACATAGCCCAGCTCGTACTGCACCACCTGAGCAGCAGGAGAGCCCCGTTGGCACCTCTGCAGCGAGCTCGGGGCTCTCCGAGCGCCCCGCTGCCCTGTGCCGTGTGGAAATGGCCCCCGTGGCATCGCCCGCCCCACGGCCCCGCTCACCTGCGCTGTCCGCACCGAGCCGGGCTCGTTCAGCGCTGTCCTGAGCAGCTCTGCGACAAAAGACATCGAGGCACAGGCAGAGGGGCCCAGCCGTGCATCCCCAACCTTCTGGGGCAGCAGCACCGGGGCAGAGGCTGAGCCCTCTTCTGAACCCTGGGGACCCTGGAGCTGCTCTGGGACAGAGGCTGAACCTCTGGGGACCCCTGGGGACCCCTGGAGCTGCTCTGGGGCAGAGGCTGAACCCCTGGGGACCCCTGGAGCTGCTCTGGGGCAGAGGCTGAACCCCTGGGGACCCCTGGAGCTGCTCTGGGGCAGAGGCTGAGCCCTCTTCTGAACCCTGGGGACCCCTGGAGCTGCTCTGGGGCAGAGGCTGAGCCCTCTTCTGAACCCTGGGGACCCCTGGAGCTGCTCCGGGACAGAGGCTGAACCCCTGGGGACCCCCTGGAGCTGCTCTGGGACAGAGGCTGAACCCCTGGGGACCCTGGAACCACTCTGGGACAGAGGCTGAATCCTCTTCTGAACCCTGGGGACCCCTGGAGCTGCTCTGGGACAGAGGCTGAGCCCTCTTCTGAACCCTGGGGACCCCAGGAGCCAGTCCAGGACGTGGGGATCGCAGCCAGCACAATGCCCGAGTCCCTGCAGCAGTGGGATCCCTTTCCTTGAGGTGAGGAATCATTTTCCAGCTCATCCCCACTTTTATTTTTTCCCCTGGTAAACAGAGTGCTCTCCAGTTGGTTTAGGACCATTTTCTGGATTATTCGTGGGGGATTTACCATTGACTCAAAGATCCTCCCATTTTTAACCCATCCACATCCCAGCAAGGAACGGGGATATTGATGGATCTACAACAAACATTTCTTTTGAAGCGAAGCCCTCTACCACTCACTATTTATCTGTCATTTCGAGCAGCCCAGCTACAAGAACCAGGAGGAAGATGCAGCCGAATAAATCTCATTTCCCTGCCAACCCAGCTCTGTGCCGAGGCTCGGGGCTCACCTGTGGGCAGCGGGTTCTGCTGGATGAGGTCCAGGCAGTGCCGGACGAGGCCGTAGAGGGGATCCAGCGAGCTGGGCACGCGGTGCAGCGCGGGCACACGGAGCTCGGCGTGCCGGTCGGTGAAGCGCAGGACGGCGGCGGGGCCGGCGGGGTGGCACTGCTGGCTGGCAGCGGTGCCCAGCAGCAGTGCCCAGGTCAGCAGCAGCGGCAGCGGCAGCGGCCCGGCCGCCCGCATGGCTCCGGCGGGGGCTCACAGGGGCCGGGGGCTCTCGGGGCTGGGGGCTCACAGGGCTGGGGGTCACAGGGTTGGGGGTTTGCAGTTTGGGGGCTCGCAAGGTTGGGGCTCGCAGGGCTGGGGCTCACAGGGTTGGGGGCTCACAGGGCTGGGGGTGGCAGGGTTGGGGCTCGCAGGGTTGGGGCTCGCAGTTTGGGGGTTCGCAGGGCTGGGGGCTCACAGGGTTGGGGATCGCAGTTTGGGGGCTCGCAGGGTTGGGGGTTTGCAGGGATGGGGGCTTGCAGGGGATGAGGGCTCACAGTTTGGGGGCTCGCAGGGCTGGGGGCTGGCAGGGTTGGGGGCTCGCAGGGGTTGGGGGCTCACAGGGCTGGGGGTCGCAGGGTTGGGGCTCGCAGGGGCTGGGGGCTCACAGTTTGGGGGGTCGCAGGGTTGGGGCTCGCAGGGTTGGGGGTTCGCAGGGGCTGAGGGTTCGCAGTTTGGGGGCTCCGGCGGGGGCTCACAGGGGCTGGGGGCTCGCAGGGTTGGGGCTCGCAGGGTTGGGGGTTTGCAGGGTTGGGGCTCGCAGGGTTGGGGCTCGCAGGGCTGGGGGTTTGCAGGGGCTGAGGGTTCGCAGTTTGGGGGTCGCAGTTTGGGGGTCGCAGGGTTAGGGGCTCGCAGGGTTGGGGCTCGCAGTTTGGGGGCTCACAGTTTGGGGTCTCGCAGGGCCGGGGGCTCGCTCAGCCTCCGAGCGGACGCAGGATCATGCCCGGCTCGCTCGCTGCTCCGGGAACCGGCCTGACGGGTCCGCGGAGCTCAGACGCTGCCCTGGCTTGTTCCCCCCACGGGCTCCCCGGGGCTTGGCGGGGCTGCGTGGAGGCGTCTCCCAAACCATCCCGGGCCTGTTTCGCAAGCCCCGGCACCCCTGAGTCACCCAGACCCACGGCAAAGCCTCCCCCCGGCTTTTGGGGAGGGGGCTGCACCCCCTGTGCTTGGGCTGGAGGGTGTTGGAGCCCACCGCAGCCAGCTTGGAAGGAGGGATTTGGGATTTGGGGCGTGGCTTGGGGGGTGGGACAGCCCTTTTTGGGGGATGCTCGTGTGTGGATGGGGCACCCGGGGGTCAGAATCACAGAATCAATCCTGGGGAAGCATCCTGAGAGCCGGGGGAGCAACAAGGAGGCGAAAGAAGGAGGAGAACGTGGAGAGGGGCACCGAGACCCAGCCGGGGCTGAGATGAGCTCCAGCCTCAGCCTGTCCCCCGCCCCGAGGCGGCCGCGGCTCCTTCCCAGGGTCCGGATCCTGTTCCGAGCGCTAATTACAGGCTGGGCCGGATCTCTGTGCCCAGACGGCCGCGGGGCACCCCGAGAGCCGCGACCCTGCCCGGCCTGGCGGGTCGGACCGGCCCTTCCCCCGGCGGGGATGCTGATGCGGCCGCTCCCCTGCTCTGGAAAGGGCTTTTCCCCCCCAAGCTGGGGGTGCCGCCGGCTTTTTCCACGCTCATCCCCACCACCCGCTCGGGAATGGGATGTTGGGCACGGGAAAATCCTGTCCCGGTTCGGTTTGTCCCGTCCCGAGCCAGGAAATCCTGGGATTTTCGGGATTTTCAGGATTTCTGTGCCCGGCGAGGGAGCCCTGGCTGCCCACGCTGGGATGCCAGGGATGGTTTCCCACCGTGATTTCCCGTTCCCACGATGGTTTCCCAACCTCCATTTCCCGTTCCCACGGTGATTTCCGAACTCCAGCCTGGATTTCCCATTCCCACGAGGATTTCCCATCCCACCCTGACTCCCATGTCCACGATGATGATTTCCCATCCCCACAATCATCTTCCATTTCCACGAGATGATTTCCCATCCCCAAAATCATTTCCCATTCCCATGAGGATTTCCCTTCCCCAAAATCATTTCCCATTCCCACAATCGTTTCCCATTCCCACGAGGATTTCCCATCCCCATTCCCATTTGATGATTTCCCATCCCCACCACCATTCCCCACGATTTCCCACAGCAGTTCCCCACCGGTCCCCGGTTCAGTCCCGGTTCTGTCCCGGTTCTGTCCCGGTTCGGTGTCCCCGGTTCTGTCCCGGTTCGGTCCCTGTTCAGTCCCGGTTCTGTCCCGGTTCTGTCCCGGTTCGGTCCCTGTTCAGTCCCGGTTCGGTCCCTGTTCAGTCCCCGTTCGGTCCCTGTTCAGTCCCGGTTCTGTCCCGGTTCTGTCCCGGTTCGGTCCCTGTTCAGTCCCGGTTCGGTCCCTGTTCAGTCCCCGTTCGGTCCCTGTTCAGTCCCGGTTCGGTCCCGGTTCTGTCCCGGTTCAGTCCCGGTTCTGTCCCCGTTCGGTGTCCCCGGTTCGGTCCCTGTTCAGTCCCGGTTCTGTCCTGGTTCAGTCCCGGTTCTGTTCCGGTTCTGTCCCCGTTCGGTGTCCCCGGTTCTGTCCCGGTTCTGTCCCTCTTCTGTACCGGTTCTGTCCCGGTTCTGTCCCGGTCCGGTCCCGCCCCGTGGCTGCAGTACCGCCCGTGGCCGCTACGCGGCGCGATCTCCCCCGGGCGCCTCGGGGGGCGTGGCCTCCCTGCGATGGGCGGGGTCTCAACGCGGGGGCGTGGCCAGCGCCGCTCCGCGCGTGCCGGAAGTGACGTCAGGTGCGTGCCGGCGGCGTCGCCATCATGGTGGGCAGGGGAGCCTGGCGCGTCCCGGAGCGGTGAGCGCGGCCGGCACCGACCGGCACAACCGGCACCGACCGGCACCGACCGGCACCGACCGGCCCCAACCGGCACCAACCGGCACCGCCATAGCACGGCCGGGGCACACACACCCCGGCCGGGGCACACACAGCCCGGCCGCGCCGTCACAGCGGTGCCGTGGGGTGGGGGGAGAGGGGCTGAAGGGACCCAGGTGTGAGGGGATCCAGGGGTGAGGGGTCCGGGTGTGAGGGGCTCTGGGGTCTGAGGGGCTCTGGGGCCGCAGGGTTTGAAGGTACCCGGGCTTCAAACTTGGGGGTCCCTGGGCTGGCCAGAGTTGGGGGGTCCCCAGGGCAGGGGGGAATTTGGGGGTGCCTGGGCTGGACAGGGTTTGGGGGGTCCCCAGGACTGGCAGGAATTTGGGGTCTCTGGGCTGGACAGGGTTTGGGGGGTCCCCAGGGCGGGGATTTTGGTGGCTGTGGGGGATTGTGAGGCACTCGAGCAGCGGGGGCTGTGGGTGCCGTGGGGCTCTCCGTGCCGGTGAATTCGGGGTTCCCTGGCCGGGGGGGGGCCGTGGTGCCGGGTCTGGGGGTGTTGGGGGGCCGGGCCGGGGGTCCCTGCCCCGCCTGACCCCCCAACCGTGGGCTCAGGTGGACGAAGTACGCCCCGCTGGGCCGGCGGGTGCCAGGCACGCGCTTCGTGGCCTTCAAGGTGCCCCTGAGCAAGGTGAGGGGGGCTCCAGCGGGGCTGGGGGGGCTCCCGGGGGCAATTCCTGACCCCCAAATCCAGGGGGGGCTCTGGGAAGGGTCGGTGTGGCAGCAGCTGGGCTCTGCTCCAGGGAGTGGGATGGGAGGAGAGGAGCAAGCTGCAGGGTGGACATGAGGAATAATTTCTTCCTGAGAAGGGCAGAGAGATGCTGGAGCTGCCCAGGAATATTTGGAGCAAGAGGAGGGGAACCAGCTCCAATGTGGGCAGCAGGAGGAATTTCTTCCTGGGAAGGGCAGAGAGATGCTGGAGCTGCCCAGGGAGGTTTGGAACAGAAGGAGAGGAGCCAGCTGCAGGGTGGACATGAGGAATAATTTCTTCCTGGGAAAGGCAGAGAGATGTTGCAGCTGCCCAGGAATATTTGGAGCAAGAGCTTTTCCACCAGCAAAGCTGCTCTGAGTGTTTGTCACTGCGGGGCTTGGCTGGGAGTTGTCACTCACCCCTGGCAGCTCCCAGCTGAGCAGCCCAAAGCTCTGAGGAAATCCATAAAACTGGGTGATTTAAATGTTGTTTTCACCCAAACAACCCCAGAATAACTGCTTTAAACCATCTTTCCCTGCAGGGCTTTGATCACAACCTCCTGCCAGCAGAGAGATTTTCCCCTCAGGACCTGATCAGGAAGGTGCAGGAGAGGAAGGAGGAGCTGGGGCTGATCATCGACCTGACCTTCACCACGCGCTACTACGGGCGCGAGGTCGGCGCTGAAAACTGGGGAATTCTCCTCAAAAACGGCTCCCTGGGAGGGAGGCAGGAGCTGGGATCCTCTGCCAGGGCTGAGGTGGAACCTTTCAGGCCAGGGATCAATTCTCCAGCCCCCAAATCCTCTGAACCAGCCCAAATCTGGGGATGCTGTTGAGCTGGAGTTTGGGCTCTCCTGAAGGAACAGCTCAGTGCTCAAAACTGGGGAATTCTCCTCAAAAATGGCTCCCTGGGATTGTGTAATTGATAAGAATTTTTGTGTGTGAAGAAAACTGGTTTTCTCTGTTTTATCACCCATAATTCTTTAGTTAATAAGAATTTTTGTGTGAGGAAAACTCATCTTTTTCTAGTTTATCACCTGTGATTCATTAATTAGTAAGAATTTTTGCATGAGGAAAACTTTTCCCCTGGTTTATTCCCTGTGACTTTGTAATTAACAGGAATTTTTGGGTGAGGAAAGCTGGTTTTCCTGGTTTATCCCCTGTGACTGTGTAACTAATGGGAATTTGGTGTTTTTTCTGGAAATTTTCCTGGAAATCCCTGGTTTTGCCCCAGGAGCTGCTACCCTGTGACTGTGTAACTAACAGGAATTTGGTGGTTTTTCTGGAAATTTTCCTGGAAATTGCCATTTTTCCCACAGGAGCTGCTGCCCCGTGACTGTGTAACTAACGGGAATTCCAGTGTTTTTTCTGGAAATTTTCCTGGAAATCCCTGTTTTTCCCCCAGGAGCTGCTACCCTGTGACTGTGTAACTAACAGGAATTCGGTGTTTTTTCTGGAAATTTTCCTGGAAATCCCTGTTTTTCCCCCAGGAGCTGCCGCCGGCGCTGTGCCACGCCAAGGTCCCGACCATGGGCCACCAGGTCCCCGGCAGGAAATCCTTCATGAGGTTCCGCTACCTGGTGGGGAAGTTCCTGGAGGACAACGGGGACAACGGTGAGCGTCCCTGGCCTGGGCATGGCACGGGGAAAATCGGAAAAAAACCGGCAAAAATTGGCAATAAATTAGCCAAAAATTGGCAATAAGTTGGTAAAAAATTGGCCAAAAATTGGCAGCAAAATGGGAGTAAGTTGGCAAAATCTAGCAGTGTTGGTAAAAAAATTGGCAAAAAAAATTTGGCAATAATTTGCAATAAATCAGCCATAAGTTTGCAAAAAAATGGCAATAAGTTGGCAAAAAGCTGGCAGAAATTGGCAATAAGTTGGTAATAAATGGGCAATAAGTTGGTAATAAATGGGCAATAAGTTGGTAATAAATTGACAGTAAGTTGGCCATAAATTGGCAATAAGTTGCCAAAAATTGGCAAAAAACTGGCAATAAGTTGGCAAAAAAAATGGCAAGAAATTGGTAATAAGTTGGCAAAAAACTGGAAATAAGTTGGTAATAAATTTGCAATAAGTTGGTAATAAATTGACAGTAAGTTGGCCATAAATTGGCAATAAGTTGCCAAAAATTGGCAAAAAACTGGCAATAAATTGGCAGAAATTGGCAAGAAATTGGCAATAAGTTGGTAATAAATTGGCAATAAGTTGCCAAAAATTGGCAATGTTGGCAATAAGTTGGAAAAAAATTGGCAATAAATTTGGCAATAAATATGCCGTAAATTGGCAATAAGTTGGCAATAAATTGGCAAAAAAAATTGGCAAAATTTTTCAATAAATTGTCAAAAATTGGCCCCAAATCGGGCTCGTTCTGGGGGGATTTTTGGGAAAAGCAGCTCCGTGTCCCTGTGTGTGTTGCAGACAAACTCATCGGGGTGCACTGCACGCACGGCCTGAACAGGACTGGCTACCTGGTCTGCAGGTGAGTTCTGCTGGCCCAGACTCAGGGCTGGCAGTTCCAGGAGGAATTTTTGTGGAGTGATTTTTGATTTTTGTCACCCCGGACTTGCAAGGATTCACAGCTTTTCTTAGGGGGTGTTTTTCATCCCAAAATTCAGCAATCAACGCTGATTTTTTGTAAATAAAAGGTTTAAAACTCCCTTTTTTTTTGTTTTTTTGTGTTTGAGTCGTCACCAGCCCATCAGTGTTTTTCTAATTAATCGTGTAATTAATTAATCTTGCTGTTCTTTCAGGTACCTGATTGAGGTGGAAGGCATGGAGCCCAATACTGCCATAGAGTGTGAGTGTCCTGCTGGGCTGGGGGATTTTTGGGATGGCTCCAAACATCTTGGGAGCAAACTTTTAAACAAGGGTTTGTTTTATTTTTTTAATAGGTTTAAGTAGCTTTTCTTCTTATTTGGGAATTTTTTTTTTTTGAGAAAAGTGTAAAATATTGTTAATTTAAGTGTTTATAAGTATGAAAAGTGGATAGTTCTAAACAATAGAACTTCTTGTTTTGAAGAGATGGTAAATTTAGGAAGGTTTTTTTTGTGGTTTGCTGAATTCTTTATTAACTTTTGTGTCATTATATAAATAATATATATTATATATGTTTATTATTAAGTAATATATTATCTAAAATATATAAATATATTTTTATTGTATTAAAGCTTTTTATTAGCTTTTTTGGCATTTACTATATAAATAATATATAAATAATGTATTGTATATTATGTATATTTATTATTAAATAATATGTTTTATAAAAATATAAATACATTTTTATTATATCAAAGCTTATTATTAGCTTTTTTGGATTGTAATGTCTTAGGCTCTGGTGGGTTATAGGTATTTTTGGGAGTTTTTAGTTTACAGTTTTTGAAGAAAAAGAAGAATTATAGTTCAGGGAGGCTTTTTTTTTTGTTTTAGTTAGCTAAAAACCAAGTGCAAAGCAGATTTATTTTGGAGGGTTTCAGCTCAGCAGCCACGAGGGTGTGACGTGTGTTGGGGTAACTCTGTCCCCAGTGTTCAACAAAGCTCGAGGGCACCCCATGGAGAGAAGAAACTACATCCAGGACCTGCAGAGGAGAGCCCAGAGGTGAGCCTGGGGTGCCAGGGGTGCCAGGGAGCTCCTGGGGCTCGGCCTGGGGTGCCAGGGAGCCCCTGGGGCTCAGCCTGGGGTGCCAGGGAGCTCCTGGGGTGCAGCCTGGGGTGCCAGGGAGCTCCTGGGGTGCAGCCTGGGGTGCCAGGGAGCTCCTGGGGTGCAGCCTGGGGTGCCAGGGAGCTCCTGGGGTGCAGCCTGGGGTGCCAGGGAGCTCCTGGGGCTCGGCCTGGGGTGCCAGGGAGCTCCTGGGGCTCAGCCTGGGGTGCCAGGGAGCTCCTGGGGCTCGGCCAGGGGTGCCAGGGAGCTCCTGGGGTGCAGCCTGGGGTGCCAGGGAGCTCCTGGGGCTCGGCCTGGGGTGCCAGGGAGCTCCTGGGGTGCAGCCTGGGGTGCCAGGGAGCTCCTGGGGTGCAGCCTGGGGTGCCAGGGAGCTCCTGGGGCTCGGCCTGGGGTGCCAGGGAGCTCCTGGGGCTCAGCCTGGGGTGCCAGGGAGCTCCTGGGGCTCGGCCAGGGGTGCCAGGGAGCTCCTGGGGTGCAGCCTGGGGTGCCAGGGAGCTCCTGGGGCTCGGCCTGGGGTGCCAGGGAGCTCCTGGGGCTCAGCCTGGGGTGCCAGGGAGCTCCTGGGGCTCGGCCAGGGGTGCCAGGGAGCTCCTGGGGTGCAGCCTGGGGTGCCAGGGAGCTCCTGGGGCAGCTCCCGGAGCTCACCAAGGCTCCAGGAAGGATCTGGGAGATCTTCCAGGGCAGGTGGAGAGGGTTTGGAACCCACCAAGGGCAGGCTCAGTGGGGTGCTGGGGAGAAATCCCTCCCTGGGAGGGGCTGGGATGGAATTCCCAGGAAATCTGGGGCTGATCAATCCCTGGCAGGCTCCAAGGAGCAGCCTGGGGTAGGGGAAGGTGTGCCTGGGTGGGATTGAAGGTCCTTTCCAAAAACCCAAACCACTCTGGGTTGGAGCTGGATGGAAAAACCCCCCAGGCCTCCTTTCAGGGTGTGAGCACTCAGTGGGTGAAGAACTCTGTTTTCCCATTGAAAACTTTGGAATTCTCTTTGAAATTCCCTTCAAAAGCAGCTGTGAGCTGAAGAGTTTGGGCTCGGATCCACTCAGGAGGAAAGGCAGTGCCCCAGCAAAGCCCCCCCTGGCAGTGCCCAGGTAGGTGTTTGCCCCTTCCCCTGCCCCAATCCCTCCCTTTGGGAACGATTCCAGCTGGGATTTTTCCAAGTGCAGCTCCCCGAGCTCTGGCAAGGGTGAAAAAAACCCAAAAAAACCTTTCTAGAAGTGGTTCAGAGGCAAAATGCCAACAGCAAAGCGGTTTGGGAGCCACTGCCAGCTGTGGCACAGCTGTGGCACAGCTGTGGCTCCTTCCCCTTCTCCCCAGTTCCTGCTGGGAGTGGAGAATTCCTGCTGAAAATGGAAAATTCCTGCTGGGATTCCTGTCAGAAACGAGGAGTGAGCCTCTCTGGAAGGTCAGGCTGCAGGAGCAGCCTCTGGGTGCACCAAGAGGGGCTCTGGGTGTTCCCACCAACTGTTTTTGGGGTGCTGATTCCAAATTTCCCTTCAGGAAAGGCTCTGGGTGCTCCCTGCAGCCCTTTTTGGGTTCCTGACCCCCCAATTTCCCTGCAGGGACCCTGGCAGTGCCAGGCAGGAGCGACTACCCGGCCCCACGGCTCAGGGACAGCCCCAGGAGCTGGGGCAGAGGAAGCAGAAAAAGATGGAACATCAGGAACAGAATCATCTGGAGATGGAG
Organism: Taeniopygia guttata; assembly: GCF_048771995.1. NCBI lineage: Eukaryota > Metazoa > Chordata > Aves > Passeriformes > Estrildidae > Taeniopygia > Taeniopygia guttata. The sequence continues at coordinate 4,059,697 of NC_133047.1, read as the reverse complement.
CAGCAGGAGAAGAGGAAGCAGAAAAAGATGGAGCAGCAGGAGCATCTGGAGCAGAGCAAGCAGAAAAAGCTGAAACATCTGGAAATGGAGCATCTGGAGCAGAGGAAGCTGAATAATCTGGAGGAGAAGGAGCAGAATCACCTGGAACAGAGGAAGAAGAAGAAGCAGAATCATCTGGAGCAGAATCATCTCGAACATCTGGAGCAGAGGAAGCCGAAAAAGCAGAATTATTTGGAACAGAATCATCTGGAGCAGAGGAAGCCAAAAAAGCCAAAGCTCCAGGAGATGGAACATCAGGAGCAGAGGAAGAAGAATCATCTGGAGCAGAATTATCCAGAGCAGAGGCAGCAAAAAAAGCCAAAGCTCCAGGAGATGGAGCATCAGGAGCAGAATCATCTGGAAGAGAAGGAGCAGAATTATCTGGAGCAGAGGAAGCAGAAAAGGCAGAATCATCTGGAGCAGAGGGAGCAGAAAAAGCCAAAGCTCCAGGAGATGGAGCATCAGGAGCAGAGGAAGCAGAAAAAGCAGAATTATCTGGAACAGAATCATCTGGAGCAGAGGCAGCAGAAAAAGCCAAAGCTCCAGGAGATGGAATATCAGGAGCAGAATCATCTGGAAGAGAAGGAGCAGAATTATCTGGAGCAGAGGAAGCAGAAAAGGCAGAATTATCAGGAGAAGAATAATCTGGAGCAGAGGCAGCAGAAAAAGCAGAATTATTTGGAACAGAATAATCTGGAGCAGAGGCAGCAGAAAAAGCCAAAGCTCCAGGAGATGGAGCATCAGGAGCAGAGGAAGCAGAAGACACACAAACATCTGAAGCAGAACCATCTGGAACATCAGGAGCAGAACCATCTGGAAGCAGAGCAGCTGGAGCATCAGGAACAGAACCGTGTGGAGCAGAAGAAGCAGAAGAAGCTGAAGCTCCAGGAGCAGGAGCACCAGGAGCAGAGGAAGCAGGAAAAACTGGATAAGAGACAACAGAAGCAGCAGAATCATCTGGAGCAGAATCATCTGGAGGTTCAGCAGCAGGAGCAGAGGAGGCAGAAAAAGCCAGATAAGAGATGGCAGGAGCAGAATGCCCTGGAGCAGAGGCAGCAGAATTACCTGGAGATAGAGCGGAGGAAGCAGAGAAAACTGGATAAGAGACGGCAGAAGAAGCAGAATTGTCTAGAACAGAATTGTCTGGAGCAGAATGCCCTGGAGCAGAGGCAGCAGGATTTTCTGGAACAGAATTACCTGGAGCAGAATGATCTGGAAATAGAGCGTCAGGAGCAGAGGAAGCAGAAGAAGCAGAATTTCCTGGAGCAGAATCATCTGGAGATAGAGCAGAGGAAGCAGAAAAAGCTGAATAAGAGACGGCAGAAGAAGCAGAATAATCTGGAACAGAGCGAGCAGAATCCCCTGGAGCAGAATAACCTGGAACAGAGGCAGAAGAACGACCTGGAGGAGAATCCCCTGGAGCAGAACGATCTGGAGGTTCAGCACCAGGAGCAGAGGAAGCAGAAAAAGCCGGATAAGAGATGGCAGAAGGAACAGAAGCTGCAGCAGCCGTGCAGCGTGCCCCCCAGGAACTGCTCTCTCTCCCCACGCCCCAGGAAGAAGAAGAAGCAGCAGCAGCAGGACATGTGGTGACAGCTCCAGCCAGGGCTGCTGGACAAGGCTGCTTTAAATCTCCTTTTTAAATCTGCTTTTTAAATCTGCTTTTTTATCTCCCTTTTCTCACTGCCCACAGCTCTGCTGCTTCTCCAGGAGTTTTTTAGCCTGGTGCTGTGCCTGATCCGTGAGGGATGCTGGAGAAACATCCCCAGAGCCTTCAACAAAGCGGGTTTTTGTTGATCTCCTCAGGGACCGGCCCCCAAAACACCGATTTTTATGCTCCTTTTTACTAAAGTAAATTCCCACGCTGTGCAAACCTCAGCCTGGCTGTGCAGCAGTGATTTGCCCTGAAGGGCCCGCGCAGGATCCGCGCTGCGGGGAGCAGGGGAGGGTCGGGCTCGGTTTTGGGGTGAGAACGGCCGGGTTTGGGCTGGGGAGCAGCGCGGCCTTTTCGGGGGCGCTGCCCCTTTAAGACCAGCCGCTGAGACGTCACGACGCACGACGTTCCCCTAAGGGAACGGAAGCCGCTTCACAACCGGGCGGAAGTAGGGAAATGTGCGTTGCGTACCCGGATGTGGAGACGGCTTCTGATTGGCTGCCGAGAGCGAGGCGGTGGCCGGTGGGGAAGAACCCGGAAGTGCTGAGGGGAAGCGGCGGCGGCGACGCCAGGTCAGGGCCGGGCCGGGCCGGGATGGCCCCGCGGGATGGGGGTCCCGGGCCTGTTTGGGGGGTCCCGGGCCTGTTTGGGGGGTCCCGGCTCTGCCGGGGAGGGTCCCGGGCCTGTTTGGGGGGTCCCGGCTCTGCCGGGGAGGGTCCCGGGCCTGCTGGGGGGGTCCCGGGCCTGTTTGGGGGGTCCCGGCCCTGCTGGGGGGGTCCCGGGCCTGTTTGGGGGGTCCCGAACTGCCCGGGGAGGGCTCCGGCCGGGGGGTGTGGAACGTTCCCCTGACGAGGGGAACCCGCCCCGGGGTGCCCCGGCGCTGGGATGGTCACTTGGGGAAGGAGGAGCCCGTCGCGGAGGGGGTCTGGCTGTGGGAGCCTTCGCTTTAAGTTCCTGTCCTAAACGCTAAATTAATTTCGAACTGGAATTAGTTTCTGAGCGCCATGGCTGGCGGGAAGGGGGATCCGCTCAGGGCTCGGAGGATCTGGGGGGTCCTGTTGGGTCAGGATGGATCTGGGGGGATCCTGGAGCCCTGCGGTTCCCTGATTCAGTGATTCCCCTGATTCTCCCCAATTCCGTGATTTCCCTGGTTCAGTGTTTCAGTGATTCCCCCATTCCCTGACTCCGTGGTTCCCTGATCCAGTGATTTCTGTGATTCCATGATTCCTTGTTCCCAGATTCAGTGATTTCCCTATTCCCCATTCCCCAATTCCATGATTTCCTCAGTTCAGTGTTTCAGTGATTCCCTCTGGGGAATCACATTCCTCGATTCACTGGTGCCCTGATTTCTCCAAATTCCCAATTCCCCAAATCCGTGATTCCCAATTTCCCTGATTCCCCCATTCCCTGATTCGGTGATTCCCCAGTTCCCCGATTCCCCCACTCCCTGATTCCCCAATTCAGTGATTCCCTGATTTCCCCCATTCCATGAGTTCCTGGATTCCCTGATTCAGTGATTCCTTGATTCCCCCATTCCTGATTTCCCCAATTCCCCCATTCCCCGGTTCCCTGATCTCCTCAATTCCCTGATTCCCCCATTTCCTCATTCCTGATTTCCCTGATTCCCCCATTCCCCAGTTCCCTGATCTCCCCAATTCACTGATTCCCCGATTCAGTGATTCCCCCACTCTGTGTTTCCCCTGACTCCCTGATTTCCAGATTCCCCAATTCCCTAATTCTTCCATCCCCTGATTTCCCCAATACCCTGATTCCCCAAGTCCCCCGTTCCCTGATTCCCCAATTCCCCAACTCCCTGATTCCCCCACTCCCTGATTCCCCAAATTCCTGGTTCTGTGATTCCCCCATTCCCCAAATCCCTGATTCCCTGATTCAGTGATTCCCCCACTCCCTGTTTCCCCTGACTCCCTGATTTCTGCGATTTCTGGATTCCCCAATTCCCTAATTCCCCCATTCCCTGATTCCCTCATTCCCTGATTCCCTCATTCCCTGATTCCCTCATTCCCTGATTCCCTCATTCCCCCATTCCCTGATTCCCCAACTCCCTGGTTCTGTGATTCCCCCATTCCCCGACTCCCCAATTCCCCAATTCCCCCATTCCCTGATTCCCCAATTCCCCAATTCCCCCATTCCCCAATTCCCCCATTCCCTGATTCCCCGACTCCCTGATTCCCCAACTCCCTGGTTCAGTGATCCCCCCATCCCCAATTCCCCTCCCAGTGGGTTCTGATCCCCCTCTCCATCCCTCTGTCCCTCACAGCGGCGCGTGTCCGTGCCCATGCCCGGGGCGGGCAGTGCCAGCCTGGCTCCTGAGGAACACCCCATGTCCATGTCCGTGCCCATCCCTGGCACGGGCAGTGCCAGCCTGGCCCCCGAGGAACACCGTGTGCCTGTCCCTGGCACGGGCAGTGCCAGCCTGGCGCCTGAGGAACACCGTGTGCCCGTCCCTGGCACAGGCAGCGCCAGCCTGGCCCCCGAGGAGCGGCACACGGCCATTCCCAGCGCGGGCAGTGCCAGCCTGGCGCCCGAGGAGCGCGTGCGGCGCCTGGTGCGGGCGGGCAGCAGCGTGCAGGTCAGCGAGGACGTGCCCCCGCGCCGCTATTTCCGCTCGGGCGTGGAGATGCTGCGCATGGCAACCATCTACTGCCAGGAGGGCAACCTGGAGCACGCCTTCATCCTCTACCACAAGTACATCACGTAAGGAGGGCTGGGCAGGGGCTGGGCAAGGGCTGGGCAGGGCTGGGCAGGGGCTGGGCAGGGCTGGGCAGGGGCTGGGCAGGGGCTGGGCAGGGCTGGGCAGGGCTGGGCAGGGGCTGCGGGGGTGGCACAGACCCACAGATCCGGGTTCTGGCCAGAGATTGATCCTCAGGGCTTTGGGGAGGTGGGACAGACTCACAGATCCGGGTTCTGGCCAGAGATAATCCTCAGGGGTTTGGGGAGGTGGCACAGACCCACAGATCTTGGTTCTACCCAGAGATTGATCCTGAGGAGCTTGGGGGGTGGAAGAGATCCACAGATCTTGGTTCTGGCCAGAGGGGTTTGGGGAGATGGGAGAGACCCACAGATCCGGGTTCTGGCCAAAGATAATCCTCAGGGCTTTAGGGAGATCTGCTCCTGAGGGGTTTGGGGAGATCTGCTCCTCAGGGCTTTGGGGAGGTGGGACAGACTCACAGATCCAGGTTTTGGCCAGAGATTGATCCTGAGGGGCTTGGAGGGTGGAAGAGACCCACAGATCTTGGTTCTGGCCAGAGGTAATCCTGAGGGCTTTGGGGAGATCTGCTCCTCAGGGCTTTGGGGAGATCTGCTCCTCAGGGCTTTGGGGAGGTGGGACAGACTCACAGATCTTGGTTCTGGCCAGAGGGATTTGGGGAGATGGGAGAGACCCACAGATCCGGGTTTTGGCCAGAGATAATCCTCAGGGATTTGGGGAGATCTGCTCCTCAGGGCTTTGGGGAGATCTGATCCTGAAGGGTTTGGGGAGATCTGCTCCTGAGGGCTTTGGGGAGATCTGCTCCTCAGGGCTTTGGGGAGATCTGCTCCTCAGGGCTTTGGGGAGATCTGCTCCTCAGAGGTTTGGGGAGATCTGCTCCTCAGGGCTTTGGGGAGATCTGCTCCTCAGGGCTTTGGGGAGATCTGCTCCTCAGGGCTTTGGGGAGGTGGGACAGACCCACAGATCTGGGTTTTGGCCAGAGATAATCCTCAGGGCGTTGGGGAGATCTGCACCTGAGGGCTTTGGGGAGACCTGCTCCTCAGGGCTTTGGGGAGACCTGCTCCTCAGGGCTTTGGGGAGATCTGCACCTGAGGGCTTTGGGGAGACCTGCTCCTGAGGGCTTTGGGGAGATCTGCTCCTGAGGGGTTTGGGGAGGTGGGACAGACCCACAGATCCGGGTTCTGGCCAGAGATTGATCCTCAGGGCTTTGGGGAGGTGGGACAGATCCACAGATCTGGGCTCTGGGCGCAGTGTGCTGTTCCTGTAGGTTTTCCCCTCAGTCTCTCCCTCCTGCTGAGGTCTGTGCAGTGCCCACTCACCCCAGGCAGCGTTGGCACCTCCGTGGGCACTCTCCCTGCCTGCCCCCCTGTGCTGCCCCTCCGACCCGAGACATTTTTCTCTGATTAGCTTTGCTCCCCGCCTCGCCCTTCCTGAGCTTTTATGGGCATGGTGGCCAGGCCCGGGAGGCTGCTGGGGAGCTGGGAAGTGTAAAACCTTTGGGAAGGCTTCCCAAAAAAGCTTTGGGAAGGGTTCCAGGCCCCTTACGCAGCTGGGGCCGGAGCAGAAATGTTTTAACTAAACAGACGAGCTGTGGGCTGGGTCACTGTGGCAGCCAGAGGTGCTGGCTGCTGTGCCCAGCTGCTTCCAGATGGTTCTCCCAGCATTTCCAGCATCCCTTTTCCACCAGGGAAATCCTTTCCACCAGGGAGACCCTCGCCCTGGTGGGATTTCTGCTTTAGGAGCTGGGTGCCACTGACATTTCTTCCAGTGAGGACGGGGAGCTGGAGCTCCAGCAGTGGGTTTGGTGTTTTCTAGAGGTTTTCCAGCAGTGGGTTTGGTGTTTTCTAGAGGTTTTCCAGCAGTGGGTTTGGTGTTTTCTAGAGGTTTTTCCAGCAGTGGGTTTGATGCTTTCTAGAGGTTTTTCTAAATGTCTTCATCCAGAGAGCAGGAGGAGGCTCTGGAGCCTCGTGGATTTGCTCTGCTCCACTTTTCCTGGGAATGGGGGAGCTGGGGGTGTTCAGCCTGGAGAAGAAAAGGCTCTGGGGAAAACTGAGGGTCCAAATAAGAGGGAAAAAAAAGGAATAAGGCACAACTTTGAGCCAAAATAACAAGGAAAAAAGAAACAAAACACAACTTTGAGCAACATTAGAAGGAAAAAAGGAATGAGACACAACTTTTCCGTAACGCTGGGCTCCTCAGTTTGCTTGGATCAGCTCCAGGGACTCGTGGGGGTGTCACAAGGGCCTTGGGGGCCACCAGCTTGGCCTGGACACCAGAACTGGGCTCAGAACCAGTCCTGCCTCTGGCTGCTCCAGAGGTTTGAGAGGTTTGCAGCCCCAGAGCTGCTGCCTGTGGGAGGTTTTGGTGTGGCCAGACCCCAGCAGGGGCAGCCTTCCTCTGCCCTGGGGTTTTCCTCTGCCTGCCTGAGCCCTCCTCCTCTCCTCCTCCTCCTCCTCACGTCTCTCCCTGCGTGCTGCAGGCCCAGCTGTCCCTGCTGGTTTTTCCATCCTGCCCAGGCCAGCAGCTGCTTTTAATCCTGCCTAATGAATCCCTTCCCTTGGCCTGGGAGCTGCTGGCAGCGCTCCTCCTGCCTCCTGCACCGTGACCCAATTCCCAGCTGGGAGAGGGGGACCAGGCCAGGGTTTGGGGTTCTGGGGGGCAGCCAGAGCCCCAGCAGGGCTGCAGGCTGTGCCCTGCCCCTGCCTCTTCCTCTCCAGGGGCGGCTGGGGGGGCACGGAGTCCCTGAGGGCTTGGAGCAGCTGCACACACACACACACACACACACACACACACAGGGTGTTGGCACAGCCCTGTGACCCTGAGCTTTTCCTGCTTGGCTTGGCTTGCTTGGTTTGTTCTGCTCTCTGTGTCTTTCCCCTTTTTTTCCTTTTTTTTCCCTGCCTAAGCTCAGCCTAAGCACTCTGTCACCGCTGGGGACTTGGTGACAGATTAACTCAAGGTGTCTCAAGCTCCCAGAGAGCTGAGCCAGAGCGAACTGCCCCTCATTTGGGGCATTTTCTCCTTGTTTTTGTCCTTGTAGGACTTTGTGGAAGGATCCCATTGTGGCCTTAAAGGAGGCTTCTAAAAAAGAGGAGATTTTTTCCTGGGCAGTGACAGGACACGGGGGAAGAGCAGAGCTTTAGGTTGGGTGTTCGGATGGAATTCTCACCTGGGAGAAGAGCAGGGAGTCTTACCAAGCTCTCAGAGATAAATAATACACCCTTGATAGCTCAGCTACCTCAGCTGGCATAAAAGAAGCAGGATGGCTCCTGTGACAGTGTTGGAAACAAAAAAGTTTTAATAAAAGGCAAAATAACAAAGCTCTTTACAGAGAAAAGCAGAGCTGGGGCAAGAGGTTCTTGCTCCTGCTAAAACACTTCCCAAAAACTATTTACTTCTTTTGTTCTGTTCTTTTTCTAGTGAATTGCTCAGGAACTTTTTTGGCTCCTGTCCAATTGGGTGTCCTTAAGTTTGAGGTGATCCCCAAGGTCCTGTGAGGTGTCTTTTAACCAAACTGAGGAGAAAAACTTGTGGGTTTTTTTTGTTTTTAAGGAGACGAAGGGTAACTTGTTTACTCAACAGGGGGGCACATTCCTACACCCCCAGCAGCTCCCTGAGCCCCTGCTTGGTGCTTCAGAGCAGCTTAACTCTGCTTCTCTTCCCAGGAAAAGTTAGTCCCTGAGGGTCCTGTGTGAGGAGAGCCCACGTGGGCTCTGCTGAGGGGCTGAGTGAGAGCTGCTGGGGATGGAGACAGGCAGGGTGAGATTGGGGGTCCCCCAGAGCCCCCCCCAAGTGCCCTGGAGTGCAGCTTGTGTCCCCTTCTCCAGGCTCTTCATCGAGAAGCTGCCGCAGCACCGCGACTACAAAAGCGCCACCATCCCTGAGAAGAGGGAGACGGTCAGAGTAAGTGGGGACAGCAGCAGCTCTGCAGTGGGGCAGCAGCAGCTCTGCAGTGGGGCAGCAGCAGCTCTGCAGTGGGGCAGCAGCAGCTCTGCAGTGGGGCAGCAGCAGCTCTGCAGGGGGAACATGCTCAGGGGCCCAGCCTGCACCTTCCCTGGCTCTGGGCTCTGGCATGGCTGAGCCACACAAACGCTGAGGAACCTTGGCTTGGCCAGTTCTGGGCCCTCGGGTTCTGTCCAGAGCTGGGAATGGAGCTGGGAAGGGTTTGGAGCCCCAGGAGCAGCTGAGGGAGCTGGGAAGGGAGAAAAGGAGGATCAGAGGGGCCCTTCTGGCTCTGCACAGCTCCTGGTCGGGCTCTGCTCCCAGGGAACAGGGACAGGCTATGGGGAAACATCCTCACGTTGCACCAGGGGAGGCTGTAGTTGGGTATTGGGGAAATTTCTTCCCCAAAAGCTTTGTCCAGTCCTGGCACTGGCTTCCACCACCCCTGGAAGAGTTCCCAAACCCCTGGGGACGTGGGTTAGGGGTGGGCAGCTGGGGGAATGGTTGGACTCGATGATCTTGGAGGTGTTTCCCAACCGAAACAACTCTGGGATTCTCTGAGTTAGGGTTTGGGGGTTCTCACCCCGTTGCCCTGGCGCTGCACTGGCTGTGGTGAACACTTTAATTCCTGGGGTGTCCTTTCCTCCCTGTCCAGCTCCCCTTTTCAAAGACCACGGGTGATTTCCTTTGCTCCAAGGCAATCCTTGGAGATTCCTGGCAGCCCCAGGAAGCGCTGACCACCAGAGGAGAGGACAGCACTCCTGCCCAGTGGTGTTGGTGGTGGTTTTGGGGCTCTTCAGCTGCTCGGGTTTCCTTCCCCGTGCCCTGGGGCTGCTGATGCTGTGCTTCCTCCCCCAGAAGCTGAAGGAAGTAGCCTTTCCCCGAGCCGAAGAGCTCAAGGAGGAGCTGCTAAAGAGGTACGCCAAGGACTATGCTAAGTACAAGGAGCAGGAGGTGAGTGACAGCAGACTGAAGCCGTGCTCCCCAGGAGCCCCCCAGCCTTCAGGAGCTCCAGGGCTCCCCGGGTGCTCGGGAATGTCCAGTCTGGGTGGCCCCAACCTTTCCCAGGCTTGTCCCTGCTGTCCCTGCGGGTGGCTCTGGCTCAGGTGGCCCTGGCTCTGCTCCCCGTGCATCCCCAGCTGGGGCCCTGTGCTTGCTTGCTTCTCTCTGCCCCACGAAAGGAAAGCACCACCTGGTGAAAAATTAGAAGCAGAAATTAAATTTGAAATGGGGGAGGGCGTCGGGGTTGTGATTCCACCACAGCCCCAGGGTCTGTGTGGGCAAAGCAGTCACCTCTGGACTTCAGAGGCAGAATAGAGGGAAATCAACCTGGGATTTAATTCCATGGAAGAGGGAGGGTAAAGCAGTGGTTTTCCTGCCCTGGGTGCAGCTGGCTCTGGTCCTGTGCCCTGCAAGCTGAAGTTTCCTTGCAGAAAATGCTGTTTGCTGCTGACCTTTAGGAATAACCTGGGGGTCTGCCCCGGGCCGGTGTCCCCCTCCCTGCTGCTGTCCCTGGGCCTGTTCCTGCTCGCAGCAGGAGGAGGAAGAGTAATCTGCACCCTCTGGCTTTGCAGCAGCAGCTGGAGGAGGAGAGGACTCGGGTGGCCCTGCTGAAGCAGCAGCAGGCAGAGCAGGAGCAGTTCCAGGCCTTCGAGGAGATGATCCGGCAGCAGGAGCTGGAGAAGGAGCGCCTGAGGATCGTGCAGGAGTTTGGGAAACCAGAGCCAGAGCCTGGGGATGGTCCCCTCATCCCTGGCGTGGAAAAGCCCCCAACAGATTTAACCCCAAAGCTGCCAGGCTCTGCAGTTCCCCCGGCAAGCCCAGCAGTGGGGACTGTGCCCTCCAAGCCTCCTGCTGTGGACAGATCCTTGAAGCCCAGTGCTTTGGGGAGCACGGAGAACAGTTAGTACCTCTTGGAGCAGCCCTTCTCCTGCTGGGGCTGACAGGGACACCTCTCTGGGGAGCTCTTGGAATTCCACTGGGTGCTGTCCCCTCTGCTCTTCCAGGCTCTGCGGCCTCGTTGCTTTTCCTTGATCCAAATCCCTGCTGGGGATTGGGGTTTAGCTCCTGCTGGGCTGACTGAATCCTCCTCCTGAACAAATCCCACTAAATGTGGCTCCAAAATTCAGATTCAGACGTGTCCAGTGGCTGAGTGTTGCCCAGTCCTGCTGTAAATAACATTTCCTGAGGGTGTGTGGTTTCATTTTTAGTAACAAAACACTCCTTTCGAGCCCCTGCCAGAGGATCCTTCCCCTCTCCATCTCCCTTTCCCTGCTCTAAAGCTCTGCTCTTCCCCCGTGTCTGTCACTGCCCAGGTTAAAAAAGTATCTTTTTTTTATTTTTTAGAAGCCTCCTTTAAGTGCTGGGAGGCCACAATGAGATCTTTCTACTTAACCAACATTGTAGAAGCACAAAAACAAGGAGAAAATGCCCCAAATCAGGAGCAATTCGCTGTGGCTCAGCTCTCTGGGGCTCCCCAGGCTTGAGACACCTTGAGTTAATCTGTCACCAAGTCCCCAGCAGTGACAGAGTGCTTAGGCTGGGGAAAAAAAGGGGGAAAAAAGGGAAAAGAGAGAGAGGTGGCAGCTGTCCTGTATGGGGTGTCACAGTGCCACATTCCCTGAGGTGACTTTACCTTCCTGGGTGGGATTTCTCACAGATGCAGCCCTGCTGACCCTGCTGGCTGTGCTGGCTGTCCCCACAGGTGCAGGGGAGGACGTCCTGCGCCAGGTCATTGTCCCCAGGGAGCTGTGCCACAAGTTCCTGCAGCTGGCTGACGCCAACACGGCGCGGGGCGTGGAGACCTGCGGCATCCTCTGCGGGAAGCTGGTGAGGAAACGCCCCCAGGAGACCCCCAAAGGGCCACAGGGATTGTTTGTCACTTCGGAAGTGGCTCAAGGACCCTGATTTTTGTCCTGGGTTCCTCAGCGTGGTGTCAGGTGTGGGCGTTAGGGATGATGTGCCTCTCCCTTCCCTCGTTTTTGGGTTAGGGTTTCCCCACCTGAGGCCCCACTGCCACTGGTGACATTCTGGGGACTCTGGGGACGCTGCTTGTCCTCTGGCTGTCCCAGCTGGTGGCCCTCAGGCAGGCAGGACTCTGTTCCCCCCCAGACTTTGCGTGCCCAGGGTTTGTTGTTGGCTCCAGCCGCTCCCAGAAGTTTGCTTTGAAATGCAGCTGCTTGATGCAGCAAAACCTGCAGCCCAGCTGCTCCATGCACTGGGGATGCCTGAGGGATGAGGCAGCGTCCCTTTGGAGTGGGGAGCTGGCTTGGGGGTGTGCAGGGCTCCTCTGAGCTCCTGGGGGTGCTGTGCACAGCAGGGAGAACAAAACGGGAGGAAAATCCTGCAGCTCCTTTGGAAAAAGCCCTGGAAGTCCTTTGGAAAAATCCCTGCAAGTCCTTTGGAAAAAGCCCTGGAAATCCTTTGGAAAAAGCCCTGGAAATCCTTGCAGCTGCACCTGCAGATGGGTGGTGGATTCATCCATGAGTAGGAGCGTGCCCCTTGTTGACAGAGTGACCAGATTGTCCTTTGTCTCCTAAAAAAGGCAAAAAGCCCAGAAGTTTTTCTCCTCAATTTGGTTAAGACACCTCATAGGGCGTTTGAGCTTGGCTTTAAACCTGGGGCTGCCCAGTTGGACAGAGGCCAAGAGGTCCTGTCTGGGTAATTCACTGGGAAAAAAGAGAACAAAGGAAATACTCACTTTTGTGGGGTGCTTTAGCAGGAGCAAAAACCTCTTGTCCTTAGCTCAGTTTTTCTCTGTAGGAACTTTGTTATTTTGCCTTTTATTAGAACTTTTTCTGTTCCAAACACTCCCTCAAAGCCCCTCTGCTCCTTTAATGCCATTTGAGGTAGCTGAGCTGCCTCAGGTGTGATGAGAGCTCCTAGGGCCAAACTCCAAGAGAAAACTCACCACGGGCTGGCCCCAGGGCTTGGGGGGTGCCTGGTGTGGGGTCACAGCCCCTGGGGATTTGGGGGGTGTGAGGTCACAGCCCCTGGGGATTTGGGGGGTGTGGGGTCACAGCTCCTGGGGATTTGGGGGGTGTGGGGTCACAGCTCCTGGAGATTTGGGGGGTGCCTGGTGTGGGGTCACAGCCCCTGGGGATTTGGGGGGTGTGGGGTCACAGCTCCTGGGGATTTGGGGGGTGTGGGGTCACAGCCCCTGGGGATTTGGGGGGGTGGGGTCACAGCCCCTGGGGATTTGGGGGGTGTGGGGTCACAGCTCCTGGGGATTTGGGGGTGCCTGGTGTGGGGTCACAGCTCCTGGGGATTTGGGGGTGTGGGGTCACAGCTCCTGGGGATTTGGGAGGTATGGGGTCACAGCCCCTGGGGATTTGGGGGTGCCTGGTTTGGGGTCACAGCCCCTGGGGATTTGGGGGTGCCTGGTGTGGGGTCACAGTCCCTGGGGGTTTGGGGGGTGTGGGGTCACAACCCCTGGGGATTTGGGGGGTGTGGGGTCACAGCTCCTTGGGGATTTGGGGGGTGTGGGGTCACAGCTCCCTGGGGATTTGGGGGGTGTGGGGTCACAGCTCCTGGAGATTTGGGGGGTGCCTGGTGTGGGGTCACAGCCCCTGGGGATTTGGGAGGTGTGGGGTCACAGCTCCCTGGGGATTTGGGGGGTGTGGGGTCACAGCTCCTTGGGGATTTGGGAGGTATGGGGTCACAGCCCCGGGGATTTGGGGTCCCTCCCTGCAGATGAGGAACGAGTTCACCATCACGCACGTCATCGTGCCCAAGCAGCTGGGCGGCCCCGACTCCTGCACCACCGAGAGCGAGGAGGAGCTCTTCCTCATCCAGGACCAGCACGGCCTCGTCACCCTGGGCTGGATCCACGTGAGTCTCCTTCCCTGGCACCTCCAGCCCCACGGGAGGGCAGTGGGTGGCAGCCCCTGTGGGGTTTCTGTCCTGGCACAGCCTCGGGCACCGCTCCCGAGCCCAGCCTGGCTCGTCTCTGGGGCCCTTCCCAGAGCACCCGGCCCTTCCAGAGGGAAGGAGGGCAGGTTTAGGTGGGATGCTGGGAAGAAACCCTTCCCTGGCAGGGTGGGCAGCCTGGCACAGCTTCCAGAGCAGCTGGGGCTGCCCTGTCCCCCTGGCAGTGCCCGAGCTGGGCTGGAGCAGCCTGGGAGGGGTGAGGTGTCCCTGCACCGAGGGGCTCCGAGTCCCTCCCACCCAAAGCGTTCCAGGAGCCCATGGATGGCTCCCCAGCTGTGCCACAGCACTGCCAGGGTGCCAGCTGTGCCCGTCCCTGCAGACCCACCCCACGCAGACAGCCTTCCTCTCCAGCGTGGACCTGCACACCCACTGCTCCTACCAGATGATGCTGCCCGAGTCCATCGCCATCGTCTGCTCGCCCAAGTACCAGGAGTGAGTGGGGGTCCGGGGCGGGTGGGGGGTCCTGGGGGTGATTGGGGGGTCCCGGGGGTGATTGGGGTGTCCCGGGGGTGATTGGGGGGTCCTGGGGGTGATTGGGGGGTACCAGGAGTGAGTGGGGGTCCTGGGGGTGACTGGGGGGTCCGGGGCAGGTGGGGGGTCCCAGGGGTGACTGGGGGGTCCTGGGGGTGATTGGGGGGTCCTGGGGGTGATTGGGGGGTCCTGGGGGGTGACTGGGGGGTCCTGGGGGGTGACTGGGGGGTCCTGGGGGTGACTGGGGGGTCCCAGGGATGATTGGGGGGTACCAGGAGTGAGTGGGGGTCCTGGGGGTGATTGGGGGGTCCTGGGGGTGATTGGGGGGTCCTGGGGGGTGACTGGGGGGTCCTGGGGGGTGACTGGGGGGTCCCGGGGGTGATTGGGGGGTCCTGGGGGTGATTGGGGGGTACCGGGAGTGAGTGGGGGTTCCAGGAGTGGGTGTGGGGTCCTGGGAGTGGGTGGGGGGTCCTGGGAGCGAGTGGGGGGTACCAGGAGTGACTGGGATGTCCTGGGGGTGGGTGGGGGGTCCTGGGGAGCAATTGGGGGGTCCCAGGAGTGAGTGTGGGGTCCCAGGAAGGGATGGGATGTCCCGGGATGTCCCCGGAGCGCCTGGCCAGCCCCCGTGGCTGCTCCCGGGGCTGTGTGTGGGCCCAGCCCCGGCAGGAGGCCCAGGACAGGAGTTCCCTGGAGCTGGGGCGTCCCTCAGGCTCCTCTCTGCCCTGCTGGGTGCCCCAGGACGGGCTGGGGCTCCAGGGCTGCTTTCCCTGCTCCAGGACTGGGTTCTTCAGGCTGACGGAGCACGGCCTGGAGGAGATCTCGTCCTGCCGGCAGAAGGGCTTCCACCCCCACCCCAGGGAGCCCCCCCTGTTCACGGTGAGCTTGGGGGGCTCTGGGGAGGGGGTGGGTGTGCTGGGCTCGGGCTCAGGGCTGCTCCCACTCCCAGGAGCTTCCAGGGTTCTCTGGGTGCTGGAAGCGTGCTGCAGAGCTGCTGGCTGCAGCCCAGGGATGTTTTTTGGGGTGGGATTTGTGTCTGGGGCCTGCCGTGCTCGCTGTAGGGCAGGGCTGGCAGTTTGGGGTGATGGGGGAGTGCACCCAGGGGCTGCTCTGGGGAAGCACAGCTCGTGTCAGCAGCGGCAGGAGACTCACCTGAGCTGTGGGAACACCTGAGTAACCCCCATGTCCTCTCTTGCAGACCTGCAGCCATGTGTCGGTGGTGGAGAGGGACGTGGTGCTGCTGGATCTCCGATAAGCCTCCCCCCTGCCCCCTCACAGGAGCCCCCCACCTTCCTCTAGGCCTTTAGAGGGAATCTGGTTTCTCTCCCTGCCCTCCGTGGGGCTGCAGGCGTGGGGAGGAGCTCACAGACACTACAGCAGCCCTTTAACCCTGCCCCACATCCCCCTGGGGAGCTTCCCCTGCCCCCCGAGCTGTGGGAACTCTCCGAGGGCTGTTGGGACTCCCCCCTTGAACCCCTGCCCCGTTTTGTTCCAGTCTCAGCTCCCAGGAGCTGATAAATCTTTTCCATGGTTTAAACCCAGGCCTGGCTGATCCTTCCCAGCCCCACACGAGCTCGGTGCTGCCTGTGGGAGGGAGGAGGGCCCGAGCTGAGCTGCTTTGGGATCCCTCTGGCAGCACTTCAGGGCTGCCGGTCCCTGGGTGTGGTCCTGCTTTGCATCCCAGCAGCGTTCAGGGGGGTGTGGGCGCTCCGTCCCTTTTCCTCATCTGGAGGTGCTGTGGGGGAGCTCAGCTCGTCTGGCTGCCATCACCACTCCAGGGTGGAATTCCAGCACTTTCAGCACCCCAATCCCACTCCAGGATGGGAATTCCAGCACTTTGAGCACCCCAGTCCCACTCCAGGGTGGAATTCCAGCACTTTGAGCACCCCAATCCCACTCCAGGATGGGATCCCACAGCTTTTACCACTTCCATCCCACTCCAGGATGGAATTGCGCAGCTTTGAGCACCCCAATCCCACCCCAGGATGGGATCCCACAGCTTTGAGCACTCCCAGCTCCCAGCTCTGGGTCCTGCTGGCCGTGCCCACCCAGGGGAGCCCAGCCCAGCCCAGGAGATCCCGCAGCTCCTCAGCCCTTGAGGCTCCCCCGGAGCAGCGAGGGCACAGAGCGGAAAATCCCATTTTTGCCAAGCTGCAATTCCTTCAGCTGTGTGGGGATTTATCCCAGCTCCACATCCCCACAGCTCCGGGGGAGGAGCTGGTGGCACCTCACCCCTTCTCTGTTCTCCCAGTGACCGATAAACCCTCCCAGGGAATTTTCCATGTTCCTTGGAGCAGGGAATTCCTCAGGTCAGGGCCCTTCCCAGGGAATTTTCCAGGTTCCTTGGAGCAGGGAATTCCTCAGGTCAGGGCCTGGCTGTCACTGAGCTCCCAGCGCTGCTCCCTGAGCTCTCGCAGCTTTTTCACCCCATTTTTTCACCCCAGCTCCCCGAATCCTCCCTTTCTGTGTCAGTGAACCTCAATGTCACACCTGAAACCCCCCAAACTTGGGTTCAATCCGGGAGAGGAGCTGGCCCCGAGCATGAGGCGGGCTCAGGAAGGATTTATGGGCTGGAACAGCGCGGCTCGTGTGTTCGGGGGGTCCCCGCGGGCAGGGAGCGATGTTTATCTCCCCCCAGCATCCCCAACCCTCTTTTCACGCCTCTGCCCGTCCTCGGCAGCATCCCCGGAGCTCCCGGCCGTGAGCATCCCCCGGGGCCGTTCCTGCGAGCATCCCGGGATTGGCTGCGGGGGCCAAACCTTTCCTTTTTAGGCTGCGCCGGGAGCCGGGGCTGCGCTGCCGCGGGCGGGATGAGCGGGGATCCCGCGGGATGGGGCAGCCCCGGGCGGGGCCGGGCCCGGCAGAGGGATCGCGGCTGGGGGGGCTGGGGGGGGCTGAGGATGCTGTGGGGGGCTGGGGATGCTGTGGGGGGCTGATCAGGTGGGGCTGGGGCTGATCCGGGGGGCTGGGGATGCTCCGGGGGGGCTGGGGATGCTCAGGTGGGGCTGGGGATACTCAGATGGGGCTGGGGAGGCTCAGGGGAGCTGGGGATGCTCAGGTGGGCTGGGGATGCTCAGGTGGGGCTGGGGATGCTCAGATGGAGCTGGGGATGCTCAGGTGGGGCTGGGGATGCTCAGGTGGGGCTGGGGATGCTCAGGGGGGCTGGGGATGCTCAGATGGAGCTGGGGATGCTCCAGGGGGGGCTGGGGATGCTCCAGGGGGGGCTGGGGATGCTCCAGGGGGGCTGGGGATGCTATGGGGGGCTGCTCAGGTGGGGCTGGGGCTGATCCGGGGGGCTGGGGATGCTCAGGTGGGCTGGGGGTGCTATGGGGGGCTGGGGATGCTGTGGGGGGCTGCTCAGATGGAGCTGGGGATGCTCAGGTGGGGTTGGGGATGCTATGGGGGGCTGCACAGGTGGAGTTGGGGATGCTCAGATGGAGCTGGGGATGCTCCAGGGGGGCTGGGGGTGCTCAGGGGGGCTGGGGATGCTCAGGGGGGCTGGGGATGCTCAGGGGGGCTGGGGATGCTCAGGTGGGGCTGGGGATGCTCAGATGGAGCTGGGGATGCTCAGGTGGGGCTGGGGATGCTCCAGGGGGGCTGGGGATGCTCCAGGGGGTCTGGGGATGATCCAGGGGGGCTGGGGATGCTCAGGGGGGGCTGGGGATGCTCAGGGGGGCTGGGGATGCTATGGGGGGCTGCTCAGGTGGGGCTGGGGCTGATCCGGGGGCTGGGGATTCTCAGGTGGGGCTGGGGATGTTCCGGGGCGCTGGGGATGCTCCAAGGGGCTGCGGTGTCTGTGGCCTTTGGGGATGTGCCCCCGGCTGCCCTGGTTTGGGGTCCTGGAGCGCTCCCTCCACACGGGGCTCTCCAGCTGCTGCCTCCATCACTCCCTCTTCCCTCCCCCACTCCGCTGGTTTTGGGGGGAAATTCATTTTTAAGGGGTTTTTGACGGTGTCCCTGTCCTGCCCCATGGGGTGACAGCCCAGGCCCCATTCCCTCCCTCTGGAGCCTTGGGGGACACCGGGACCTTTGTGTCCCTTGCCGGCGGTGGCACCCTGCAGCTCCTTGTCGCTGCTCCGGTGCTGGCACGTCCCTGCCGCGGGCACAGCTCGGGGATCGCCGTGCCTCAGTTTCCCTCCAGTGTCCCCAGCTCCGGGAGGTGACTCCGGGGCACTCCGGGCCCGTTGTCCTTAAAAAGGCAGCGGCACTGCGGGAACCTCTGGGTGGCCTCTGCGGGGCTGGGGCGGCCCCGGGCTCGGGTTCAGCACCCACCGAGTCCCCCGGGGGCTCCGGGCTCGTCCCCCAACCCAAAACCAGCCCCGGGTTTGGAACCAGGCTCATCCTGAGCGCGGGGTCGGGATTTGGGGTCGGGATTTGGGGCACGAGGGGAGCAAAAACCCAAAAACGGGGGCGGCTCTGGAGAGAAAAGCGCGGGGAGAGGCAGCGCAGGAGCGGCGGGACCCGGAGCCACCGGCACCACCGGCACCACCGGCACCACCGGCACCACCGGCACCACCGGCACCACCGGCCGGGCTCTCCCGGGGCTGCCGCCGCCGTTCCCGGCCCGTGGCTCACAGGGACTCGAGTGTCGCTCCTTTATGGCAGCGGAGCATCAAAGGAACGGGTTCCCAGCGGGGCCGCTGCCTCCCGAGCATCCCTGCCATACAATAATTAACCGTGCCGGGTCCCACCACCAGCGCAAGGTCAATTTAATGAAATAAAACACCTTATATGGCCATATGGCCAACACACCATCACTGAGCCTATTTAGGGTCTTTGTTTAGAGCGGATCCGCCTCTGAGGTCCCTCGGGCTCGCTGGTATTTATACCCGGGGCACGGGGCTCGGTCCCAGAGGAAAGGAGCTCTCTCTCGCCTCCGTGGTGAGTACCGCCCTGCGGCCCCGCTTCCCTCCTTCCCCGGAGGACAGGGGCAGGAAAACACCCCGGGGGGTTTTTGGGTGCTCCAGCATTTATGGGGTGGCCCCAGCTGGGTTCGCCTGGCACGGAGGGGGTGCCAACCCCACACAACCCCACAGCTGGGCACATCGCAGGAGGTGACCAGAGCTGGGCTGAGGCCACAGCAGGTTGTGCTCTTGCAGAAATCCCTGCGATTTGCGGGTTATTTTTTGGGTTTTTTTGGGTTTTTTTTTGCTTTTTGGGCTCCTGCAAGCTGCCTGCTTCCCTCTGGATTGGGGAGCTCATCCTCTGGCACAGGGGGCACCCCCTGGAAGGGCAGGGGGTTTTCCCCTGTTTTTGGGAGTGGCTGCGAGGTCAGAGCAGCAAAAGGCTGCTGAGCCTGAAGAGGATGAGGGGGCATCTCCTGGCACCCCCTGCCCGCTTTTGGGGGGCACCGGCCGGGCACAGCAGCACCGGAGCTGCCCGGGGAGGCTTTGGCAGCGATTCTGGCCAAGAAGGAGCTGCAGAAGGACAGAAGAGCAGCAGCAGCAGCGCGGGAAGGAGCATCACCCCCCTCCCGGCACCGCCACAGCGGGGCCGACCCACGGAGGATTTTATGGGGCTGCCCGACCCCGAGGACCCCGACACCTCCACCCCCAAACCGTAATGCCCCTCTCCCCCCGGCCAGCTTCTCCCCCAGGTGCCCCCAGCTCCGCCCGCCATGTGCGACGAGGAAACCACGGCCCTGGTGTGCGACAACGGCTCCGGCCTCTGCAAGGCCGGGTTTGCTGGTGACGATGCCCCCCGCGCCGTCTTCCCCTCCATCGTGGGGCGGCCGCGGCACCAGGTGGGTACCGGGGGGCCGGGGCAGCCCCCAGCCCCATCCGCTCACCGGGGCACCGCTCACCGGGGCTCTCCCCCCGTGCCAGGGCGTCATGGTGGGCATGGGGCAGAAGGACAGCTACGTGGGCGACGAGGCGCAGAGCAAGAGGGGCATCCTGACCCTCAAGTACCCCATCGAGCACGGCATCATCACCAACTGGGACGACATGGAGAAGGTGAGGCCCGGGCGGGCAGAGGGTCGGCCCTGCCTCCCCTCCTGGGGCTGACCCCCGGCGCTGTGCCCGCCGCAGATCTGGCACCACTCCTTCTACAACGAGCTGCGCGTGGCCCCCGAGGAGCACCCCACGCTGCTCACCGAGGCGCCCCTCAACCCCAAGGCCAACCGCGAGAAGATGACCCAGGTAGGGGGAGAAGATGACCCAGGTAGGGCCCTGGAGAGGAGCCCTGGTGGGGCTGGGCCCTCCAGAACTGCAGGAAGGGCTGGGGGATTTGGGGGTTTTGGGGGATTTGGGGGTTTGGGGGTTTGGGGGGTTTTGGGGGGTTTTGGGGGATTTGGGGGTTTTGGGGGATTTGGGGGATTTGGGGGATTTGAGGTATTTGGGGGTTTTGGGGGATTTGGGGGATTTGGGGGATTTGGGGGTTTTGGGGGATTTGGGGGTTTTGGGGTTTTGGGGGTTTTGGGGGATTTGGGGGTTTTGGGGGGTGCAGGCTAAGGGCAGAGATCCCGGTGGGAAGTTCCTGTGCCTGATGGCCCTGGGGGTCTCTGGCAGCACGTGGACCCGCAGGATTTGCCCCACCACGTGCTCCCCACTCCATGCACGGCCCCAGGTGGCTCTGTGTGATGTGGTGACCCACCTTTCCATCCATCCCTTGACCCACGTGTTCCCCACTCTGTGCACAGCCCCACGTGGCTCTGTGCTCTGCCATGACCCACATTTCCATCTCTTAGCCCACCTTTTCCCACCTTTTCCCACATTTTCCCACCTTTTCCCACCTTTTCCCACCACCCATGTGCTTCCCCCCGTCCCCTGCGCCCCACAACACCACCATCCACCCCTTCCTCCATCCACCCCTTCCTCCGTGCACCCCACGCCACGCCCTGACCCCAGCACGGCACAGGGTGGGCTGGGGCGTGCTGGAGACCCCCGTGCCCACCCCTCACCCCCCGCCCCGTCCTCTCCCCTCCCAGATCATGTTTGAAACCTTCAACGTCCCCGCCATGTACGTGGCCATCCAAGCCGTGCTCTCCCTCTACGCCTCGGGCCGCACCACGGGTGAGTGGGGGGCCGTGGGTGCCGGGGGCCGGCCTGGGGCGTGCCCCTCACCGTGCCCCTCACCGTGCCCCTCACCGTGCCCCTCACCGTGCCCCCGTGCCAGGCATCGTGCTGGACTCCGGCGACGGCGTCACCCACAACGTGCCCATCTACGAGGGCTACGCGCTGCCCCACGCCATCATGCGCCTGGACCTGGCGGGCCGCGACCTCACCGACTACCTCATGAAGATCCTCACCGAGCGCGGCTACTCCTTCGTCACCACCGGTACGGGCGCGGCGGGGCCGGCGCGGGGCCGGTGCGGGGCCGGTGTGGGGCCGCCGCCTCGAGCCTGTCCCGCCCTCGTGTCCCGCAGCCGAGCGGGAGATCGTGCGCGACATCAAGGAGAAGCTGTGCTACGTGGCGCTGGACTTCGAGAACGAGATGGCCACGGCCGCCTCCTCCTCCTCGCTGGAGAAGAGCTACGAGCTGCCCGACGGGCAGGTCATCACCATCGGCAACGAGCGGTTCCGCTGTCCCGAGACCCTGTTCCAGCCCTCCTTCATCGGTGAGCCTGTGCCTGTGCCCCCAGACCTTCCTCCAGTGCCCCCAGACCCTGTTCTGGTGCCCCCAGTGCCCCCAGACCCTGTTCTGGTGCCCCCAGACCCTGTTCCAGCCCTCCTTCATCGGTGAGCCTGGCCCTGTGCCCCCAGACCCTGTTCCAGTGCCCCCAGTGCCCCCAGACCCTGTTCCAGCCCTCCTTCATCGGTGAGCCTGGCCCCGTGCCCCCAGACCCTCCTCCAGTGCCCCCAGACCCTGTTCTGGTGCCCCCAGTGCCCCCAGACCCTCCTCCAGTACCCCCAGACCCTCCTCCAGTGCCCCCAGTGCCCCCAGACCCTGTTCCAGTGCCCCCAGACCCTGTTCCCGTGCCCCCAGTGCCCCCAGACCCTCCTCCAGCCCTCCTTCATGGCTGAGCCCACCTCAGCTCCCCCTGGCAGTGGTTGCCCCCTCCCCACCCGCAGCAAACGCCCCTTTGGCCACCTCCCGGCTCCCGTGGGTGCCCCACGGCGCTGCTCTGGGGCTCCCCCCAAGCCCTGGGCAGCGCCAGCGCCGGGCCGGACCCGCGGCTGCCCCGGGGGCGGTTTGGGAGCCCCGGGGGCGGTTTGGGAGCCCCGGGGAGGTGACACCCCGTCCCACGGCAGGCATGGAGTCCGCCGGCATCCACGAGACCACCTACAACTCCATCATGAAGTGCGACATCGACATCCGCAAGGACCTGTACGCCAACAACGTCCTGTCGGGGGGCACCACCATGTACCCCGGCATCGCCGACCGCATGCAGAAGGAGATCACCGCGCTGGCGCCCAGCACCATGAAGATCAAAGTAGGGCCTGGCTGAGCACGGGGTGGCCGTGGGGTGGCCGTGGGGTGGCCGTGGGGTGACCCCAGAGCCGCTCTCTCCCCAGATCATCGCCCCGCCGGAGCGCAAGTACTCGGTGTGGATCGGCGGCTCCATCCTGGCCTCGCTCTCCACCTTCCAGCAGATGTGGATCAGCAAACCCGAGTACGACGAGGCCGGACCCTCCATCGTCCACCGAAAATGCTTCTAAGCCCCCTCCCCCCCCTGCGGGACCCCCGTGCCCAGGCTGGGGTGCCCCGCTCCTCCCCGGACCCCGCTGCTCCTCCCCACCGCCCACCGCGCATTAAAAAGCCTTTTCTCCAGCTCGGCGCCTTCCTGGGGGCTCTGGGGGATCTGGGGGGCTCTGGGGGGCTCTGGGGGGATGGGGGAAGCAGCCCTCACCCCACCTTGGTGCCCATGTCCTGCTGATGGCCTTGATGTCCCCAACCCCATGGCAATGCCCCCGACCCCATCTTGGTGACCCCAAACCCCAAAATGGTGCCCCCGACCCCATCTTGGTGATCCCAAACCCCGAAATGGTGCCCTCGACCCCATCTTGGTGACCCCAAAGTGGTGTTGGTGCCCCTGACCCTTTGCTGATGCCCCCAGCCTCCCCATGGTGTCCCCAGGCTCGTATTGATGCCACCCTCAGGAGATGCCCCTGACCCCGAGCTGGTGACCCCAGTCCCACATCGGGGCCCTCGACCCCACACCCTTGACCCCAATCCCCTATTGGAGACCCCAATATTCTATTGGTGACCCCAGTGTTGTTTTGGTGACCCCAATGTGGTTTTGGTGACCCCAATGCGGTTTTGGTGACCCCAATGCAGTTTTGGTGACCCCAGTGTTATTTTGGTGACCCCAGTGCAGTTTTGGTGACCCCAGTTCAGTTTTGGTGACCCCAATGTGGTTTTGGTGACCCCAATGCGGTTTTGGTGACCCCAGTGTTGTTTTGGTGACCCCAATGCGGTTTTGGTGACCCCAGTGTGGTCTTGGTGACCCCAAGCCCCTGTTGATGTCCTTGGCCTCATGCTGGGGACCCCAACCTCCTTCTGGTCACCCCAACCTCCTGCTGGTGACCCCAATTTTGTATTGGTGACCCCAGGGTGGTTTTGGTGACCCCAATGCGGTTTTGGTGACCCCAGACCCCATTTTGGGGCCCTTTAGCCCCTTTTTCTGCCCCACCCCCTCTCCTCTGCTCCGCCCCCCCGCATTGCCCGGACGGGCTGCGGGCAGCGCCTCATTTGCATAAATTACCATCCCGCCCCGGTTCCCCGCCCACTTCCCGCGCGGTGACGTCACGGGGCGGTGCGCGCGCTGCCGATTAGCATCTCATTAGCATGTGAGGCGGGAAGGCGGAAGCGGCGGCATGGGCGGGTGCGGGGCCCCGCTGCGCCTGGCCCTGGAGGGGAACATCGGTACCGGGCCCGGGCGGGACCGGGCGGGAACGGGCGGGAACGGCTCTAATTACCTTAATTAGGGGGGGCACCGAGGCGGGCCCCGCGTCCGGCACTGCCCGGCTCGGCTCAGCCCCGGTTCCCGGTTCCCGGGGCTCGGCTCGGAGCGGCCCGGCTCGCCCCGCGCTCCCCGGAGCCGGGAAGGGGCACCCCCAGTTTGCACGGTGGGGAAACGCCAGGTTCGCCCCAAAATTTGGGAGGTTTGGGGTGGGGAGACCCCCCAGACTCAGCTCCGGTCCTGAGGGGGACACTCGGGCTCAGCCCCGGGATCGGGAATTGGGGGACCCCGGCTCGTCCCGGGAGTGGGAATTGGGGGACCCCGGCTGGTCCCGGGAGCGGGAATTGGGGGACCCCGGCTCGTCCCAGGAGAGGGAATTGGGGCACCCAGGCTTGTCCCGGTAGTGGGAATTGGGGGACCCCGGCTCGTCCCGGGAGTGGGAATTGGGGGACCCCGGCTCACCCCACATCCCAGGGACAGAGTTCGAGGGACACCCAGGTTCACCCCACATTCCTTA
The DNA here is from genome assembly GCF_048771995.1 of Taeniopygia guttata. Lineage (NCBI taxonomy): Eukaryota > Metazoa > Chordata > Aves > Passeriformes > Estrildidae > Taeniopygia > Taeniopygia guttata. Next base: position 4,035,576 of record NC_133047.1, on the reverse strand, counting down.
GAGCCAGGGCTGGGGGCTCCAGGCTGATCCCCCATGCCCAGGAGCAGAGTTGGGGGGCTCCCATGCCCAGGATCACCCCCCATGCCCAGGAGCAGAGTTGGGGGGCCCCAGGCTGACCCCCATGCCAGGCTGACCCCCCATGCCCAGGCTGACCCCCCATGCCAGGCTGACCCCCCATGCCCAGGAGCAGAGTTGGGGGGCCCCAGGCTGACCCCCCATGCCCAGGCTGACCCCCCATGCCCAGGCTGACCCCCATGCCCAGGCTGACCCCCATGCCAGGCTGACCCCCATGCCAGGCTGACCCCCATGCCCAGACTGACCCCCATGCCAGGCTGACCCCCATGCCAGGCTGACCCCCCATGCCCAGGAGCAGAGTTAGGGACCCCCCATGCCAGGCTGACCCCCATGCCAGGCTGACCCCCATGCCAGGCTGACCCCCCATGCCAGGCTGACCCCCCATGCCAGGCTGACCCCGCTGTCCCCCCGTGTCCCGCAGCCGTGGGGAAATCGACCTTCCTGAAGCTGCTGGGCGCCGCCTTCCCGCGGTGGCACCTGGTGCCAGAGCCGGTGGCACAGTGGCGCCAGGTGCCCACCGCTGGCACTGCCCAGGTAAGGATTTGGGCCACAGCCTGGCCCGGCCGGTGCCACCCTCACCCCAGGTGTCCCTAGGGGTTCCCGGGGGGCTCTACAACCCCAAATGTCCCCAGGGGTTCCCAAGGGCTGTGCCACCTCACCCCAAATGTCCCCACAGGTGCCCAGGGGCTGTGCCAACCTGCTGCCACACCCCTCACCCCAAATGTCCCCAGGGGTTCCCAGGGACTGTGCCACCCCAAATGTCCCTGCAGGTGCCCGGGGGCTGTGCCAACCTGCTGCCACCCCTCACGCCAAATGTCCCCAGGGGTTCCCAGGGACCGTGCCACCCCAAATGTCCCCGCTCTGCCAACCTGCTGTCACCCCAAATGTCCCCAGGGGTCCCCAAGGGCTCTGCCACCTCACCCCAAATGTCCCCACAGGTGCCCGGGGGCTGTGCCACCTCACCCCGATGTCCCCGCAGGTGCCTGGGGGCTGTGCCAACCTGCTGCAGCTGATGTACCAGGAGCCCTCCCGCTGGTCCTACACCTTCCAGACCTTCTCGTGCCTCAGCCGCCTCCGGGCCGCGCTGGAGGCGCCGGGCGAGGCCGGGGGCACCCCGGGGAGCCCCGTCAGGGTCCTGGAGCGCTCCGTGTTCAGTGACAGGTACCCCCAGGGGTGCCAGGGGTGCTGTGGGGTGCTGTGGGTGCCCTGGGTGTCTATGGGGTGCTGTGGGTGCCCTGGGTGTCTATGGGGTGCCATGGGGTGCCCTGGGTGTCTATGGGGTGCCATGGGGTGCTGTGGGTGCCCTGGGTGTCTATGGGGTGCTCTGGGTGCCATGGGTGTCTATGGGGTGCTGTGGGTGCCATGGGTGTCTATGGGGTGCTGTGGGTGCCCTGGGTGTCTATGGGGTGCCATGGGGTGCCGGGGTGGGCAGTCTGGCCCCAGTGGTGCCCGGGGAGTTTAATGGCAGGAATGGCATTTTGGGGACATTTGGGGGGTGCCCTGTGGGTGGTGCCAGGCTCGGTGGGCACGATTTTATATATTTTATACATTTTATATATGCATTTAATATATACATTTTATAGATACGTTACATATATATGATATAAACTTTTTATATATTATATATACGCATTTAATGTATACATTTTGTATATACATTTTCCCTATTTTTAATTTATACCTTTAATATATACATTTAATATATATATTCATACATTTGATGTATTATGTAATATATATACTTTGTGTATTTTCTATAAAGTGCATTTTACGCATACCCAGGAGGAGCACCTGCAGCTCCTCATTTTTATATATATTACATATTTATATAATATATATAAAACATGTATATCACATCTACAAATATCTATTTTTCTGTTTATTATCTATATAATGATAATCTTTACATATATATAAAGATTTCATTTCTATAAAAATACATTTTATATTTATATATCATTTACATTTTATATTTATGTGTAATTTGCATCTATACATCTCTGTGTCTGTAGATCTATAAAATAACTGCAATGTCCCCGTGCCCAGGTACGTGTTTGCCAAGCAGCTGTTCGAGGCGGGGCACCTGCAGCCGCTGGAGTGGGCGCTGTACCAGCAGTGCCACGACGTCCTGCTGGCACACCTGGGGCACCGCGCCGCCCCCCACGCCTTCCTCTACCTGCGCGCCTCGCCACAGGTGGGCACGGGCACCTGGGGGGCACCTGGGGACACCTGGGGGACACATCTGGGGGCACCGCGGGGCACCGAACACACCTGGGGACACCAGGCACACCTGGGGGCACCGGGCACACCTGGGGGGCACACCTGGGGACACCTGGGGGCACAACTGGGGGCACTGGGCACACCTGGGGACACACCTGGGGACACACTTGGGGGGTACCGGGCACACCTGGGGGGCACCTGGGGACACTGGGCACATCTGGGGGCACACCTGGAGGGCACTGGACACACCTGGGGGGCACTGGACACACCTGGGGGGCACCAGACACACCTGGGGTTTATAGTGGGTTTAATATGGGTTAAGAGTGGGTTTTAGGATGGGTTTGAGGATGGGTTTAGGGTGAGTTTTTGGTGCATTTTGGATGGGTTTAGGCTTTTTATATATTATCATATATAAATATATATTTATATATTCCATATATAAATTTAAAGGTACTAAAATATATATCATAATATATATATAAAATATGTATATCACATCTACAAATATATATTTTTCTGTTTATTATCTATATAATGATAATCTTTACATAGATATAAAGATTTCATTTATATAAAAATACATTTTATATTTCTATTTAATTTACATTTTATATTTCTATTTAATTTACATTTTATATTTAATTTTCTATTTCTATTTCTATAATATTTATATTTATATTTATATTTACATTGTTTATATTTATATTGTAATTTTATATTTATATATTTATATTTATATTTATATTTCGTTTATCCCAACGTCCCCCTTTATGAAACACTTCCCAAGGCTGGAATTTCTTTTCCAGAGGTGCCTGGAGCGGCTGCGGCGGCGGGCGAGGAGCGAGGAGCGCGGGGTGCAGCTGGGCTACCTGAGCCGGCTGCACGGCCAGCACGAGCTCTGGCTGCTGGCCAGGGCCACCGAGTGAGTCCCCATGTGCGCCCAGCTTCGGGGTCACCCCGCTTTTGGGGGATTTTTGGGGTTTTTGGTCTCAGCCCGCGCTGTCCCCGCAGGGTTGGCTGTGCGGCGGCGCGGCGCGCGCCCGTCCTGCTGCTGGACGCCGAGCAGGACTTCGAGCACGACGCGGCGCGGCAGGGCCAGCTGCTGGCACAGGTGGGTGGCACAGGGGGTGGCACAGCCCCGGTGGCTTCCTGGTGCCCCTGGAGCCAGGTGTGGTGGCTCCAAGGGGGTTAAACCTCCCCTGTGCCAGGGCCGTGCTGGTGCCAGCCTTGCACGGTCCTGGTGCCACCCCAGTCCATTCCTGCACCATCCCAGTGCCACCCCAGTCCAGTCCTGCACCATCCCAGTGCCCTCCCAGTTCATCCCTGCCCCATCCCAGTTCCATCCCAATCCATTCCTACCCCATCCCAGTTCCATCCCAGTTCATCCCTACCTCATCCCAGTGCCACCCCAGTCCATTCCTACCCTGTCCCAGTGCCGTCCCAGTGCCATCCCAGTTCCATCCCAATCCATTCCTGCCCCATCCCAGTGCCAGTGCCATCCCAGCCATTCCTACCCCGTCCCAGTGCCGTCCCAGTTCCATCCCAACCATTCCTACCCTGTCCCAGTGCCGTCCCAGTTCATCCCTGCCCCATCCCAGTTCCATCCCAGTCCATTTCTACCCCGTCCCAGTGCCATCCCAGCCATTCCTACCCCATCCCAGTTCCACCCCAGCCCCATCCCAGTGCCACCCCTGCCCACTCCTACATTGTCCCAGTACAATCCCAGTGCCATCCTGGTGCCATCCCAGCCCCATCCCAGTTCCCTCCCTGCCCCATCCCAGCCCCATGCCGGTGCCATCGCAGTGCCACCCCTCAGCCGGGCTGTCCTTGCAGGTGGAGGCCTTTGTGACATCCCTGAGTGCCCGTCCTGTGCCACCCCATCCCCACACCCCTGGCACCGGGCGAGGGGCGGCGTCCGCATGAGCCCCCGAGGAGAGGGGACAGGACCCCGAGGAGAGGGGACACCATCCTGATGCCATGGGACACGACCCCAAGGAGAGGGGACACGATCCCGAGGACAAGGGACACAATCTTGAGGAGAGAGGACATGACCCCGAGGAGATGGGACACGATCCTGGATCCTGAGGAGAGGGGACACAACCCCAGGGACAGGGGACACCACCCCGAGGACAGGGGACACCACCCTGAGGACAAGGGACACCACCCTGAGGACAAGGGGACATGATCCTAAAGACAAGGGACATGATCCCAAGGACAAGGGACATGATCCCAAGGACAAGGGACACACCATCCCAAGGACAGGGGGCACGGGGACACCATCCCAAGGAGAGGGGACATGTCCTGGTCCCCGCTGTCCCCCACCCCTATCCTGGCCAGGCTGGATCCTGGGAGCCCTGTGTGGTTTTGGGGTCGGGGGCTCCCCGTGCCCGGTCCTTGCCCGTTTTTAGGGTGGATTTTCTGTGGAGTTCCCGTGGAAAACCCCATTGGAAATTCCCCCCAAGCCCCCCGTCTTTGTAATTTTGTATTTCGTTTTTTTCCCCTTAATTTAAGATGGAATCACTGAGGAGCTGCTCTGTGTCTTGGGGTGACCCTAAGGGAACACAGGGGGAAATGGGGGGATGTTGTTCCCCCAGTTTTGGGGTCTTGTGATGGGGATTTGGGGGAAAACCAAGGGGATTTGGCACCTCAAAGGGGGGTGGGGGACAGTGCTTGGCCTGGTGTGAGACCCTAGAAAACACAGAGGAGTGGGATGGGGGTGGGGATTTGGGATTTGGGGGCTGTGGGGTGGGATATGGGGGAACTGGGGTAGGGTAGGGGGGATTTGGGGGCTGTGGGGTGGGATATGGGGGAACTGGGGTAGGGTAGGGGGGATTTGGGGGCTGTGGGGTGGGATATGGGGCAGGGAGTGGGGGAATTGGGTAGGGGGGATTTTTGGGACGGTGGAGCAGGGTATGGGCGGGGTGGGAGCGGGGCTGCCTCCCCTCGAGATTTCCCCTACAACAGCACGGAGCGAGACCCGCGCAAACCCCACAAAAACAGGACCCCCCTCCAGCGGCCCCACAAACCCAACGGGGTCACGCAGCCCCCACCCCACAACAACCCTACAGAAACAGCCCGGCACAGCCCCACGCTCAGCCATCCCACAACCACAAAACCCCACGAAATCCCACCCCCTTTTCTCCCCGTTACCCCCAAACCCTCCAGGGCTCTCCCCCAATCCCCCTTACCCCCAAACACCCGGGATTCTCCCCCATCCCCGTCACCCCCAAACCCCGGGGTCTCCCCATCCCCGTCACCCCCAAACCCCGGGTCTCCCCTCTCCCCGTCACCCCCAAACCCCGGGTCTCCCCCTGCCGTCACCCCTCGGCCCGGAGCCCCCCGGTGTCCCGGCTGTCCCCCCGAGCGGGCGCTGCAGAACAAAGGAAGCAGCAGAGCGGCGGCAGCAGCGGCGTGCGGCGGCTCCGCGGGTCCCCCCGGGGTACCGGCGACATCCCGAGCCCCTCGGGGTCCCCGCGGTCCCCGCCGCCCCCAGCGCGCTCAGCCCCGCCGACCCCCGCTGGCGAAGAGGGGGGCGAACCCCTATTTTTATTTTGGTTTTTTTTTTGCCGGTAAATGCGGTTTTTTCTGTCGAAATTCGGGGATTTGGGGGAGGTGGAAAGTTGCCGGTGCGCGGCTGAAGTTGGGAAGTTTTGCGGAGCCGGAGGTGGAGGAAAAAGTTGGAGTGGGGGGGGAGGAAAAATAGATAAAAGGAAAATGGGGTTGGAAGAAACCAGGGGTGGGATTAAGAGCGGTGAGGCAGCACCCCGGTTTTTGGGGGTGGCTATGGGGCGGGAGGGGTGGGGAGCCAGCGGGGCCGCCCCCCAGGCTGGGGTGTTAATTAAACTGGGGGTGACTCGCGGCTCTGTCCCCGCAGCTCTCGGTGCTGTCCCCGCGCTGGGGACACGGTGACCCCGCCATGGCCCCGCGGCCGGGCCGGGGGCTCCGGCAGCCCGGGCCGGCCGCCCCCCCGGCCGGGGGGAGCCCCGAAATCTGACCCAGATGGAGATGGAGATGGAGAGGCTCCGCAGGGAGGTGAGCGATCCCCAGCACCCCGGCTCCCCATCTCATCCCCACGGCTTTTTTTGGGGTGATTTGTCACCCCTTTGTCGCGTCACCGCTGGTGGGGGTGGGCAGGGAAAGCCCCTCCTTGGTCGGTGGTTGGGTTTGGTTTTTTAAGGGTATTTCCGTGGGAAATGGGACTTTCTGCTGCCTTAAAGGGCACTTTGATGCCTTAAACACCCCTCAAAAAAACCAAAATTTCTGCTCGTCCCTGGGGCACCCCCAAAGCGGCACCGCGGGACGGGTGGAACAAAACGCGCCTTTAACCCGAATTCCTTGGAATTTCTCTCCAAACGCCGCACAGAGCCCACCCGGGTGCCCCCCAAAAAAGAAAGGGGGTGCCAAGGGAGGGGAAGGCAGAGCCGTGCCCGGGGGGCGCATCTCGGAGCTTTTTCCTTCACCCCAAAAAATCCCAGCGCCTTCCCTCGGCGCGTCTGGTCTGACCGGCCGGGCTGGTTGTACCCCGGATTTCACATTTTGTGCCCACGCAAAAAAGTGGGGAGCTGCTGCGGCTTCGGGAGTCTCCAGCGTGGGAGGGAGAAACGTTGATTTTTGCTGCTTTTCTCCCTTAAAAAAAAACCCCAATTTTGGTGCTGCTTTGCTTTTATTTTATTTTATTTTATTTTATTTTATTTTATTTTATTTTATTTTATTTTATTTTATTTGTATTTTATTTTGTTTGTATTTTATTTTGTTTGTTTTTTATTTTATTTTATTTTGTTTTTTATTTTATTTTATTTTATTTTATTTTATTTTATTTTATTTTATTTTTGGGGTTTTTTTTGGTTTTTTTTTTTGGTATGAGCGTCTCCGAGGTGTACACGGGGGTTTTTCCCTCGGGAAAGCCGTGGGAGGGTGGGATGGGGTGGCGAGCACCTTGGCACAGGTGGCTCAGCGAGGCAGGGGAAGGACTTTGAGGACTTTGCCCTTGGCAAAACACCGAAAAGCGACTCTGGGGGTTTGTCCGAGGCGCTTTTCCAGGCAGGACACGGGGAAAAAAAGGATTTTTTCGGGATGTTACCGGGGACAGCGCAGTTCCCACGGCCGGCGTCTCTCCCGGGGTGCTTTGGCAGCCCCTTCCCAGCACCAGTTCCACCAGTTCCAGTTCCACCAGTTCCAGTTCCACCAGTTCCTCCGGCTCGCCCAGGCCCGGCTGGAGCTGCTGCCGTCCCCCTGGCGCTGCTTTTTTCCTGATTTTCTGCCTTTTTTTCCCGATTTTCTGCCTTTTTTCCTGATTTTCTGCCTTTCCCCATCCGTGAGGGTTTGCAGCAGGAGGAAGAGGAGGAGGAAGGTCAAGGTCGGGCTCTCAGACCCTCTCCTGCCTTCCTGGGCGGCTCTGGGTGTCCTTCCCACTCATTTGCATAACTAATCAACTGTCTTGGGAAGCCGCTCATTAGCCCCAACCGAGGGAAGGGTGCCCCGACCCGTCCCCTTCAGCTTTGGGGAACAAATCCTAAATAAACCCTAAATAAACCCACAGAAAACCCCACTCCCACAGGAATGGGCCCCAAAACCGCTTTGGGGTGGTGGGGATGGGATGAGGCACAGCTCGAGGTGTCCCTGAGGCCTTCCCAGGTTTTTTAAATCATTTTTTATAAATTTTAATCATTTTTTATCATTTTTTGTCGAAACCTCCTTCGTTTTTGTCGAAACCTCCCCTTGATGAGAAGGGCCCTAAAGAGTTCTGTGTCAGGAATGAGATTCAGGTGAGACTTTTGGGGTTTTTGGGGTTTTGGGTTTTTGTTTGTTTATCCAATCCTGAACTCAGGTTTATCCAAGCCTGGACTCGGGTTTATCCAGCTCTTCACTCAGGTTTATCCAAGCCTGGACTCAGGTTTATCCAAACCTGAACTCAGGTTTATCCAAGCCTGGATCTGGGTTTATCCAAGCCTGGACTCAGATTTATCCAAGCCTGGATCTGGGTTTATCCAAGCCTGGATTCGGGTTTATCCAAGCCTAGACTTGAGTTTATCCACGCCTGGACTTGGGTTTATCTAGCCCTGCACTCAGATTTATCCAACTCTAGACTCGGGTTTATCCAGCTCTTCACTCAGGTTTATCCAAGCCTGGACTCAGGTTTATCCAAGCCTGGACTCAGGTTTATCCAGCTCTGGCTCGTGGGGTGGCATGGCTGTGTCCCTGTCTGTGTCCCCGTAGTGTGCCACCTGCACCCCCACTCGTGTCCCCCCTTGTGTCCCCCTGTGTCCTCTTTCATGTCCCCCTCGTGTCCCACTCCATGTCCTGCTCATGTCCCCCTCCGTGTCCCTCTCATGTCCCCATCTCCTCCTTGTCTCCCTGTCATGTCCCCACGTCCCCGTCATGTCCCCACACCCCCCGTGTCCCCCTCATGTCCCCCGTGTCCCCCTCATGTCCCCACACCCCTCCGTGTCCTCCTCATGTCCCCACATCCCCCGTGTCCCTCTCATGTCCCCACACCCCCCTGTGTCCCCCTCATGTCCCCACATCCCCCGTGTCCCCCTCATGTCCCCACATCCCCCGTGTCCCCCTCACGTCCCCTCATGTCCCCCGTGTCCCCCTCGTGTCCCCAGGTCCCCTTCAGGTCCCCCCGTGTCCCCAGGTCCCCCCGTATCCCCCCCCATGCCCCCCTCATGGCTCGCTCCTGCGCAGCGCAGGGAGCGGGCGGGCGGTGCCACTGCGTGGGGAAAGTGGGGGGGGGCTGCGCGTGGGGTGGGGGGGAAAGGAGGAGGAGGAGGAGGAGGAAGAAGGAGGCGGAAGGAGGAGGAGGAAGGAGGGAAGAAGAGGAGGAGGAGGAGGAGGAGGAGGAGGAGGAGAGGGGCAGCAGGGATGCGGCGCTCATTCCCCCCCCCCGGCTGCGGCGGGGCGGCGGTGAGGGAGCGCGGAGGAGAGGCAGACAAGATGGCTTCCTCCTGAGGGCCGGCGCTGTGCGGGGCCGGCGGGGGCTGCGGGGCAGCGCGGGGGCAGCGGCGAGGTAAGCGCACCCCTTCCCCCTGCACAACGCTCCCTCTGCACCCCCAAAACCCCCAAAAACAAAAAACCCAATCCTTCCCCGGCCTTGCGGGGCGGTGCGGGGGAGGTTAAAGCCCCCCCCCCCTCCCCCGGTGTTGGCGGCCCCGCGGGGCCGTGAGGACAAAGCGGCGGGGCCTGGGGAGAGCCTCGCGCCCTCGCCCCCGTTTTGGGGCTGTTTTCCTTCTTTTATCCCTTTCCTTTCCCTCCAGCATCGCTTCATGGTGGAGGTGGGGGGTGGGGGGGAAGGGGGGGGCAGTAGATAAGGGTGGGAGGGCGATAAGCCTGAATGTGCACCCCCCTCCCCAATATCGCTATTCCCCCGTGTGCTTTTCCGCCTTTATTAACCATTATTTATTATGAACCGTCCCCGAAATGTGCTGAGCTCAGAGGTGCGGCGGGGTGATGCGAACAAGGGCGGTGAGGCTCCCCGCCGTGACGTCACGGTGACGTCACGCGGGCGCTGTCATCCCTCGGCGTGACGAAATGGCGGGTCCGGAGCGGAGCCCCCATCCCCGCCTGCCGGCACGGAGGTGGCACAAAACCCAGCCCGACACCCGCTCCTCCTCACGGGGGCCCGCCCGCCAGCCGGGCTCGGTCATCGCGGAGCCGCTTCGGCACTTCTGGCACCCCGGAGCGGCTGCGGATGGATGCTGGTGGCTCCAAGGGACGTCGCCCAGGTCAGGGGGATGAGCGTGGCCAAAAAAACACAAACCACCCGAGTTGGGAGCCGGCGGTGAGCGGCTTTTTGGCAGCACGTGTTTTCGGGGATGCTTCGGATCTCTCGTAGCCGATGCCGAGCGGCGGATGCCGTACCCAAAAAAAACCCCAAAACCACCCAAAAATCAGAAGTGCGGTGGCAGGTGCCGGGGCGGTGGGTTCGGCCGGGATGCGCTGAGCCCCGAGGTTGCATCATGCTGGGAAGGGCTGGGCAGAGTCCTCCAGGTTGTTCTGGTGGCCCCATAAAGGAGCCCCGAGGGTGGCCTTTGGCACCTCGTTGGCTGTGAGGAGGTTTGTTTTGCGGATTGCCCGACATGGAGTCTTTCTCGCAGGTAATTGAGGGGGAAGGTGGCTGCGGTGGGGTCTGGGGAAGGTAAAACCTGCGTGTCCCCCCAGCATTTTGGCCTTTCCTTTGAGGGGCTTTGCTGGCCCAGCTGGGAACGGGGATGGCAAAGGAGTGGCACAATGGCTCTGGGACGCGTGGTTGTGCTTTGGGTCTGTGTCCCAAAAAGCCCTTGCTGGGGTGTCCCTGGTGCTGGCACACCAGGAGTGAGCTGTCCCCGTGGCACTGGGGTCCCCAGTCCCTGTCCCCATGGCACCAGGGTGCTTGGTCCTGGTTCTGCATGTGCTGCAGTCACCAATTCTTGTCCCCAAGGCATCAGGGTCCCCAATTCCCTTCCTGCACGTGCTGCAGTCCCCAGTTCTTGTCCTCATGGGTGCCCTGTCTGCCTGTGCTGGGGTGCCCAGTCCCTGCCCCTGTGCCTTTGGGACATTCAGACTCCATCCTGCATGTTCCAGTGTTCCCAGTCTCTGTTCCCACACTGTCCTCGCTGGGATCATGCTCCCCATCCGTGTGACATCGGCGTGCTCGGTGCCCTGCCCGTGTGTGCCAGGTGCCCTGTCCCCATGGCAGTGCGTGTCGCTGTCCCCACAGCACTGGGGTTCCCTGTGGGAGCTCCCCAGTTCCCATCCCTGCCCATCAGGATCCTTGTTCGTGTGTGCCAGTGTCCCCATCCCTATGGCAGCGGTGTCCCTTGTCCCCCAGCTGTGCACGCTTGGCCCCCTGCTCCCTGTTTCTGCAGCGCTGGCATCCTCATCCCTTCCTGGCTGTGCAGGGTCCCTTGTCCCCTTTCCCATGCTGTTGGGGTCCCTTGTCCCCATTCCCGTTCCCCTGGGGTCCCTTCCCGCTGTGTGGACCCCTGGTGACATTGGGTTCCTCGGTGCCACACGTGCCAGCTGTCCCTGTGGCACCAGGGTCCCCGTTCCCTGCTCCACGTGTGCTCGGGTGTCCTCTCAGGGGGATGTCCCGAAGGGACCAGCACCAAGCCCGCTGTCCCCGTCCCCTGGCTGTCCCCACTGCAGGTGGGGGTGCGGGTGGGACGAGGGCGATGCCCCCCAGTCCCTCCTGGGGACACCCCTGCTCCCTGCCGTGCCAGCGCTTTAATCTCGCTGCTTGGAGCTCGGTGGAGAAGGGTGCCAGACCGTTTCTGAGGATGAAAGAGCTTTTTTTATTTATCCCCCGCTCCCCGGGCCGGCATCCAAGGGGAGATGAAATGAAACGGGAAGAGGCTGGAGGTGAAACAGCTGCGATGGGCCCCGTCCCCGCTCCACATCTGCCCACCACGCCGCTGCCAGCCCCGCAAACCCGGCTCAGCCCCAATTTTCTCCTCTGTCCTGGGGCCAAAATCCCCTTTTCCTGGGCTGGGATTTGCGGGCAGGGCTGTCAGAGGGAGCTGTGTCGCGGGGACAATGCAGCGTGTTTGTTTGCTACAGCTAAAATGGCAGTTCTTAAGGGGAAAAAAAGAGAGCGAGAGAGAAGTGCTTCTGCACATCCAGTCGCCGCATCTTTTGATTAAATGAGATTTTGCTGTCGAAGGGGGGAGCTGGGGACCACGAGCTCCTGAGCCTGCAGTTCCCATCGCAGCCAAACGAGGGGAAAAATAAAATTCCAAACCACCCCGAGCTCCGAAAATGCTGTTTAAAAAAAAAAAAAAAAGGATTGGAGCAAGTTGTAAATGCTGCAGTTGTCAGTGTGGAGGTTGTGGGGTGACCGGAGGGTTTGTCACTGCAGGGTTGGTGGCACGATCTGCTTTGCTTCTCAGGCTGGCTGGAAAGGTTGGAGGAACAACCCAGGAGCTGGGATAGAGCAGGGAATGTGGGGCAGGACGAGTGAGGGGATCCCGAGGTGGGGCAGGATGAGTGAGGGGCTCCAGAGGTGGGGCAGGATGAGTGAGGGGCTCCAGAGGTGGGGCAGGATGAGTGAGGGGCTCCCGAGGTGGGGCAGGATGAGTGAGGTGCTCTTGAGGTGGGGCAGGATGAGTGAGGGGCTCCAGACACCCTGAGGCGCCGGGGTTGCAATTAAAGCCTCTGCACTTACGGCTGTTGCGTTGGAGCCGCTGCAGTTAAAGCTCAGGCGCCTAAACCCATGCCAATTAAAGCCCTGGCACTTAATTAACGCCATGGCTGCACCAGCCCTGGTGGCAGTGCCAGACGTCTCCATGACCTCCCTGGTTGGGATGGGTGGTGTTGGAGTGTGCTGGGATCATACTGGGAGCACTGGGAACAGCCTGTGCCTGCTGGAGTACACTGGGAGCACTGGGAGGGCACTGGGAGCATCCTGCCTGTCCTCTGGATTGCGCTGGGATCATGCTGGGATCACAATGGGATTCACTGGGATCACACTGAGATTGCGCTGGGATCATGATGGGATCACGCTGGGATCCCATTAGGGTCACGTTGGGATCCCATCAGGATCACACTGGGATCACATTGGGATCCCATTAAGGTCACACTGGGATCATGTTGGGATCCCATTGGGATCACACTGGGATCACGCTGGGATCCCATCAGGGTCACGCTGGGATCACGCTGAGATCCCATTAGGGTCACATTGGGATCCCATTTGGATCACGTTGGGATCCCATCAGGGTCACACTGGGATCACGCTGGGATCTCCCCAGCTCCCTGCGGCCCGGATGGCGCTGCCGGAGCGGCGCGGCGCACGCTGCCTGCCCGCACATGGCTTTTTTTAGGTTTACAAACACCACGGCCCCGTGCACGCGCCGCTTCCCCCGCTCCTTCCTTCCTTCCTTCCATCCCCGTGAGTCACCGGCACCGGCACCGGGCCGGGGAGCCGGAGGCGGCATTGGCGCTTTCCCCGTGGTGCTGCTGACCCCAGCCAGGGGAAAAGGAAAAACAGCAAAAGCAGGTTGCATTTCTCTGTTCTTTCACCATTCGGTGCTTTCCCCATGGTGCTGCTGACCCCAGCGAGGAGGGAAAAAGGAAAAAAAGGCAAAACCAGATTGCATTTCTCTGTTCTTTCACCGTTTCCTCTCTTGGTGGTGACCGTGGCTGCCAGCCCGGCTCGTGGGTGGTCTGTGGCGAGGTGTTTTTGGAGAGGACCACGGCGTGGGAAGGGTTGAAACGTCGCTGCCTCCCCCGGCGTCCGCACCCTTTGTTGGTTATGTTTTTGTAGCGCTGGATTCGGGGCGATGTCGATCGCTGCGGCTTTGGGGGTGGCTGCTGAGACCCCAGAATGTTGGCGGCGGTGCTGGCAAAAGGCTGCTGGGGGCCTGGCAGTGCCGGCGAGCGTGGGGATGCCAAACCCCCGCCAAACCCCCGCCAAACCCCCGCGCTGAGCTCATCAGCTGAGGTAGCCCCGGTGACTCAGCAGGGCCCGAGCTGACTCAGCAGCCACAGCCCCCGGGTGGCAGTGGGAGAGCGGGAGAGCTTGAAATTTTTGGGTCGAAAAAGGCACTTCTTTGTGCAGCGTGCTGCACTTCGCTGATGCCGCCCTGCCAACACATTTTCCTCCCCGTGCACCTTCCTCCAGCTTCGGGAAAGGGATTTCATCCCGAGGGGGTCGCGTCTCCCACCTGCCACGAGATGCTTTTCCCCACGGGGAGCGGGTCGTGGTGGCGAAACCGGCTGCGGGTTCGGCAGGGGAGGCGTTTTCCCCGCTCCCAGGCGGGCAGGGCCCGGCTCCCACTCATCTCCCGGCTCCTGCCCGCCGGCCGGCGCGCCAGCAACATGCCCGTGCTTGCCGGGCTGGAGGGCGGCGGCACACACGGTTCTCCTCCTCCTCCTCCTCCTCCTCCGCCAAAGGTCGGGCTGTGCACGCCGTGAGGAGCCCCACGTCCCGGGGAGGGGGGCCCGGCAGCATCTCCCAGGTATGACAGGATGGGGATGAGCTGGAGGGGAGCTGAGCACCCATGGGTGCTGGCTGGCACATCCCTGACTTGCACCTGGGCACCAGGAGGGTGCAGGGGCTCCTGCTCTGTTCAGAGCCTTGGAAACCAGGGTGCATTTTGGTCAGTGTGTGGCTGTGGAAAACCTTTCCTCCGAATCCGGCTTTTCCCCCTGACCTGCAGTGGGAAATGGCCCCACTGGGGGCTCTGGGGGCTGGAAGGGGATGGAGCCTGGTGCTGTGGGGAATGTTGGCACTGGGGACTGTGAAACTGGGCTGGAGTGGGATGGGAAGTGCAGCGGGGCCGGGTGGCAGGTGAGGAGAGGCCTCAGGCCTTTCCCACACAGCTCGTGAGCTTCCACTTCCTTCCCATCTGGGTCCTCGTCCTTCCCTGCCCCTGTCGCCTTCCTGCTTGCCCCGTTCCCATTCTTCCCCTTGTTTCCCTTCCTCCCCATCCCCATCTTCCTTTTCTATGCCCCTTCCCCTCCTTGCCCATCCCCTTTCTCCCATTCCTTCTTCCCCATCCTTCCCTTTTTCACCTTTCTCCCCATTTCTCTTCATTCCCTTCTTCCCCTTCCCTATCCTCTTCTTCCCCATCCCCTCCTTCTCCTTTACCTTGCCCTTCATCTCCTTCCCAGTCATCTCCTTCCTCTTCGCCATAATCTCCTTCCCCGTATTCTCTCCTTCCACTCCACTCCTCCTTCCTCTACCTCCTCCCCTTCCTCTTTTTCTGCTTCCCCTTTCTTTCTCTCCTTCCTCTTCCCCTTCCTCTCCATCCCTGCTCTCCCTTCCCCAGGGACAGAGCAGGCACGGTGATTCAGCCCTGCCGAGCCAGCCCCGGTGCCAATCTGGGAGCCGGCACAAGGGGAGCCAGCTGTGTTTAAGGAAAAAACTGCTCTGAGAAACAAAAACAGTCCCGTGGGGGTGATTTTTTTCCCCCTCTCCTTTTTTTCCCTTTCAAGAGCTCGGCTCCCGGCCGGGGCCGGCAGCTGTGCCGTGCCAAGCCTTTCCCCGTGCCAACTGGCGTCTCCCGGCCGGGCTCGGTGCCGCGCTGGGAACACACGGCGTGGCCTGGCCGCGGCATTCGGCTTCCCAAAAACTGCTCTGCTGGCAGCAGCTGCTGGGGCAGTGCTGAGCATGGCCGAGTGTCCCTGCTCGGTCTCCCTGCTCCAAATGTCCCTGCTCCAAATGTCCCTGCTCCAAATGTCCCTGTGTTTTCCTGCCCAAATGTCCCTGCTCCGTGTCCCTGCTCCGAGTGTCCTATTCCATGTCCCTGCTCCGTGTCTGTTCTCCAAATGTCCCTGCTCTGAGTGTCCTGCCCCATGTCCCTGCTCCTTGTCCCTGCTCCTTGTCCCTGCCCCGAATGTCCCTTCTCCACGTCTCCCTTTTTCAAATGTCCCTGCCCCAAGTGTCCTAACCCCAAGCACCTTCACTCCAAACATTCCTGCCCCAAGCCTTCACCGAGCATTCCCGCTCCGAACATCCCCTTGCTGAGCATTCCTGATCCCAAGAATCCTCGCCCCCAGCACCCCAACCCTGAACATCCCCACCCCTGAGGATTCCCATCCTGAGCCTCCTTTCCCCAACCACCCTGACCCTGAAGGGAAAACACCTCCTGGAGGAAAAGAGGCTGTTGGAGGTGGGAACAAATCTTTTTTTCCCACCTCTAAAAGAATTCTCCATCTCCCTCGGAAGCCCTCAGTTCTGGTGGGACAGGGAGTGGGACTGTGCCACAATCAGCAGCTCATCAAACCCCACAGGAGGAGGAAAAGGGTGAGGTGGTTTCTGGGGTGGAAATGGTTGTGGCCATGGGGGTCCCCAAAAGTGCTCCTGGCACTGGAGTAGAGCAGAGCCAGATTCCCACAGCGTAAATCAGCTCAGCTCCCTCGGCACCACCGCCGCTCTGGCTTTCCTCCGGGCTAAATGAGGACAGGAGCGAGCGGCTCAGCCCCGGCCGGGGTCAGCCGAGGCCGCGGGGACAGCACGGGGACAGCACGGGAGGCGGGAGAGGCGGCGGGACCGCGGTGGGGGCCAGGGGGGCCGGGGGCTCTCACCGCTCCGACTCCACACTCGGCCTTCCCACATTTCCCTGAATTCGAGTTGGATTTAGGTCATCTGCTCCCGTGTGGCCTGCCTCCCACTTCTCCTTTCCCTTCAGCTCCTGCCTCTTTCTCTTAATCTTCATATTCTCCTTCCACTTCCTTCTTCCCCTTCCTCTTTCCCTTCTTCCCCTCCCTCTTTCCTTTCTCCCCTCCCTCTTCCCTTCCTGTCCGTGGCTGTGGACTGGGGCCGGGAAGGGTTTCCCATCCCTGGGCCCTGGCGGTGCTCCTGTGATCCCAGCAGCGTTCCCGTCCCTGGCACAGCCCCTCGGTTGTTCTTGTCGTGCCTCCAGCTCAGGGCTTCCCCCGGCAGTGCCCCCAAAGCCACCATCCCAAGGGAGGATCCCCGGGGCTGGTGCCAGAGGAGGAAAACCACAATCCGACAGCCGGGGCTGGCCGGGCTCCACCGGAGCGGGGCCGGCAGCCAAAGCTCAGCTCCCTCTTGGCCGGCCTGTGCCGCCGGCTGGCAGCGGCTCCCGGTGACCTCCGCGGCTCCTGGCCGTGCCCTCGCCACAGCCCTGCCACACAGTGCCCCCAGAGCCACACAGTGCCCCCACTGCCACCCCGGTGCCCCCACTGCCACCCCAGTGCCCCCACAGCCACCCCAGTGCCCCCACAGCCACCCCAGTGCCCCCACTGCCACCCTGGTGCCCCCACTGCCACCCCAGTGCCCCCACAGCCACCCCAGTGCCCCCAGAGCCACCCCAGTGCCCCCAGAGCCACCCTGGTTGCTGGATATATGGACTGCTGGCCCTATAGGATTGTTGGGTGTGTAAGTCCCATGCTTGCATATTTAGGATTGCTGGCTATGTGGGACTGTGGAATATTTAAGGTGCTGAATGTTTAAGCTTGCTGGACATGCAGGTTCTTGCTTGTATAGGTTATATAGGGTGGGTGGATTTGGAGAATTGCTGGATATATGGGTCACTGGATCTATAGGGGAGCAGGGCCTATAGGATAGCAGGATCTGTAGGACAGGGATCCCCAGGGCAGTGGATCCCCAGGGCAGTGGATCCCCGGGGCAGTGGATCCCCGGGGCAGTGGATCCCCGGGGCAGTGGATCCCCGGGGCAGTGGATCCCCGGGGCAGTGGATCCCCGGGGCAGTGGATCCCCGGGGCAGTGGCTCGTCTGTGCTCTCCGTGGAGGTTGAGCTGGATCTCGGGGTCTGGCCATGGGCTGGGGCCTCCGCCGTCTGTCCATCCATCTGTCCATCCCTCCTTCCATCCATCCATCCATCCATCCATCCATCCATCCATCCATCCATCCATCCATCCATCCATCCATCCATCCATCCATCCGTCCATCCCTCCTTCCATCCCTCCTTCCATCCATCCATCCATCATCCATCCATCCATTATCCCTCCCTTCCTCCCTCCCTCTGTCCCTCCCTCCCTCCATCCCTCCGTCCCCCTCTCCGTCCATCCCTCTGTCCGTCCCTCTCTCCGTCCGTCCCTCTGTCCGTCCGTCCGTCCGTACGTGCGCGCGGCGCCGTTCCTCATGGCTCCTGCAGCGGGTTCGACGGGGGGCGGGAGCGCCGGTGCTCCCGGTACTCCCGGGACTCCTCCCGGGGCTCCTCCCGGGGCTCCTCCCGGGGCTCCTCCCGGTGCTCCCGGGGCTCCTCCCGGTGCTCCCGGGGCTCCTCCCGGGGCTCCTCCCGGGGCTCCTCCCGGGGCTCCTCCCGGGGCTCCTCCCGGTGCTCCCGGGGCTCCTCCCGGTGCTCCTCCCGGGGCTCCTCCCGGGGCTCCTCCCGGTGCTCCCGGTGCTCCTCCCGGTGCTCCTCCCGGGGCTCCTCCCGGGGCTCCTCCCGGGGCTCCTCCCGGGGCTCCTCCCGGGGCTCCGCTCGCTCCCTCGCTGCCGGTGCAGGAGCACCGACCATATCGCTTGGTTTTCTCTTTATTTTAATTTATTTCCTCCCCTCCCCAGCTTTTCATCCTTTCTTGGAGTGAATGGAAGGAGATTTGGGAGCTTTGGGCAGGCAGAACTTTTTCCGAGGAAAAGAAGCTGAGGTGGAGGAGTTGGTGCCCACGGCAGTGAGGGGGGATGGATGAGGATGTGGGATCGATTTTTCGGGAGAAGCTGCGGGGTCGTTCCATCTCGCAGCCAGCAGGGACAGGAACAAAAGGAGCTGGATGGGACAGCCAGGAAAAAAATCGGGTTTTATATGTATATATATGTGTATATATATATGTGTGTGTATATATACATGTGTGAATTTCTTTTCCTCCACTGATTTGGGGAAGGTTTTGCCTTTCGGGTTAACCCTTTAGGAGCAGCGTGAGATGTTTGCTCCTTCCTTTAGTTGACACGATGGACTATGGGGTTTTTTGAATGTATTTTGAATTTTTAAATGAAACTTTTAATGAATTTTATGGGGCTTTTAAATGAATTTTCCTACGTTCCCAGCCCACTTCCATAGCCCAGTTTATGGGATGGAGCAGCCCAAGGTGCCTTCCTGGCCCTGCGGCTGAGTTTTGGGGCTTCCCCTGCCCTTTCCCAGCAGGTTCCCCCTGGGCAAACCCTTGGGGCCGCTCCGCAGCCGGAGCAAAACCGGTTTGCCATCATTTCCCTGGACTGGCATCGGTCCCCGGAGAGGGGAGCTCAGGGCGTTTATCTCCCCTTGGGCTGGGCAGGAGGAGGAGGAGGAGGAGGAAGGACGGGCGAGGCCGTTCCCTGCCGGCTGTGCGAAGGGGAGCGGAGGCGTGCTGTCCCCACCCTGCCCGGCCTGCGCTTTCTCCCCGGACCTGCCGGACCGGTCCCATCGCCGCGGAGGCACCGGAGCCCCTCTGAAACCCTCTGAAAGCATCACGGGGTGATGCCGGAGCGATCCGCGCCAGCACTGGGCTGCCCCGGGGGTTTCCCGCTGGGGAAAAGGGGTTTTTTTGGAAAGAGTCGTGCTGGGAGTGGTTCCTCCGAGGTTTCGCCGCAGTCAGCAGCTTAGCGTTCTTATCTCTCCAGCGGAGCGTTCTTATCTGTGCTGCAGCGTGCCTCTGCTCACGCTCTCACCCCAAGGGTGAAGCACTCTGTGCCGAAGCCGTGGTGCTGGAAGGGTTAAAGCAGCCACACGCGGGGGCTTTGAACCCGGCTTAACTCAGAGCCGTAACTTTGTGTTTAACTTTGTATTTCGGCTCTCCCCGCGCAGGATCCTTCCCAGGGGCAGGAAGCTGTGCCCGCAGCCTCTGCTTGCTTTGGCACGGGTTTTCCAGCGAGCTCTGCTGTATTTTTAGCTGGCCGGAAGCTCCCCCTGCTTATCGCTGGCACCGAAATCCCCGTGCCGAGGCAGAAGGACCCCCCCATCCCTGGCAGAACCCTTGGAGGGTCTTCACCAGGCTGCCCAGCCCGGACGCTGCGGTGTTGGGCTCCCCGGGTGCCACCACCCGGCGCTGGCGTGGCCAGGTGGCTTTGGCGTGGCCAGATGGCTTTGGCGTGTGCCTGGCACGGCTCCGGTGCTGCCGGGAGCCCTGGCCGGCCGTGTTGATCCAGACTTGGGGTTATTTGAGGTGAAACAGCCCGTGGCACCGGCGTAGCCAACTCGGCGGCTTCCTGCCGTGCGGGCCGGGATGTTGGGTCCTGGCACGGCTCCAAAATCCCCTCTCCTCCTGGTGCCACTTCCTTTGGCGCGGGCGAGCTGTGCCACCACAGCCAGGGACGCCCTGCCTGTGCAACCGCGGGCATGGCGGGTGATGGAAATCCCGAACAGTCCCGCGGGGTGGGGACGTGGGAGGGCACGGTGAAAGCGGCCACGAGCCGAGCCGAGCTGCTCCTCTCTCACTCAGCCGGGCAGAACCCGGGTGGCTTTGCTGGCAGCCGTTCCTCGTGTGGCTCCTCCACGTCTTCTCCCCTCCCTGGTCAGAAAATGCAATGAGGAAAGGGGAACTAAAGGAATCAGAGGGGAAAAATTAGGGTTGGGGCTCATGGGGATGCTCACGTCGCTTCTTTCTCCCTGCTCACAGACAGGTTCGGCGGGCGACGCGGTTGATGGACCCAGCAGAAGCCAAATGGAAGAAGGGCCAATTAATTATGTGGAAGAAAGGCGGCTGAAGGAGGGCAGCGGGCTCAGCCTGGCGAATGGGGGCCGGCCGGAGGCGGGGGGCGCCGTGCTGATGGAGCCCAGCAGGTGGTCACCGGGCCAGCCGCCCGCCGCTGGCAAAGCCCACTTGGAAGACGTCCGGAACCTGGTGGCCTTCTCAGCGGTGGCTGAAGCCGTTTCCTCCTACCGGCTCCCGCCGCCGGGGTCGCCGTCGCTGCTGTACGAGAAGTTCGACTCGGAGATGAGCCGGGGCGGGCTGGGCACGGCAGACGGGGTGCCACGGGGAGAGGACCTGCACGCCCTCAAGGCCGCCCTGGCTTTGGCCAAGCACGGCGTGAAGCCCCCCAACTGCAACTGCGACGGCCCCGAGTGCCCCGACTACCTGGAATGGCTGGAGCAGAAGATCAAGACGGCTCTCGGAGAAGAGCTGGCGTCACCGCGGCCCCGCGCCGCTGCCGTCCCCCCGCCTCCTCCCCCAGAAGGTGCTATCGACCCCCAGCCGGTGCCTGAGGCTGCCGAGCCGTGCCCGCCCGACGGCCTCCCCTTTTCCCAGAGCGCGCTGACCATCGCCAAGGAGAAGAACATCAGCCTGCAGACCGCCATAGCCATCGAAGCCCTGACGCAGCTCTCGGCCGCCCTGCCGCAACCCGCGGGCGATGGGCAGCCCCCGCCGCCGCCGCCCCCCGCCGTCCCCTTCGGCCCCGGCCCCCTCTGCCCGCCGGGGGCCGCGTGGCAGCGAGGGGACGAGCCCCGGTACCCGCCGGAGCCGGGAGCAGCGCCGGAGCCGTTCTTCGGCGCGGCGCCTCCGCGGGGGAACTTCGCGGCCTCTTGGGGGCTGGAGGCCGAGGGGGCAGCGGGGGCTGGAGACCCCATGGCAGAGCTGGAGCAGCTGCTGGGGAACGCTGACGACTACATCAAGGCGGCTTTCAAGAGACCCGAAGCAACGGCCGGCAAAGTGACAGCCCCCAAAACAGAACCCCCCGAGCAAGCACCCAGCAAAGAAGCACCGGGCGGCCCCCGTGCGCCGCCGGCCCCGCCAGAGCCCGACCTGCACAAGAAGACGCAGCTGGTCCTGCAGCAGCATCTCCACCACAAGCGCAGCCTCTTCCTCGAGCAAAGCCTGGCAGCGGCGGCACCCCCGGAGCGGCCGGGTGGCTGGTGGGCCCCCGGCGCCGCCGCCGCGCCCCCCAAGCCCTTCGAAAAGCAGCCCAAAGAGAAGAAGAAGAAAACGCCGCCCGAAAAGCCCCCGCCGGCCAAACCTCTCCGCAAGCAAGTGCAGATCAAGAAGGCGAAGCAGAAGGACTCGCAGCCGCTCTTCCCGCCCCTCTGGCAGATCAGCCTGGAGGGGTTTCGGGCGCCCGCCGAACCCGCCGCCGAACCCCCCGCCGAAGAGATGCAAACGGAGCCGCCGCCGCCGCCGCCGGCCTTCCCGCACCAGCCTCTTGCACTACCCCTGCCCGCAGCATGCCCCCCGCCACCAAACCCCCCGGACGGCGTCCCCCCGGCTCCCGACTCTCAGGAAAGGGGTGCCCCCGGGGGGGGCCCCCAAACGCACGTGGCGCCGGCGGGCTCGACCGGCTCGGAGGAAGCGCCGGCTGTCCCCCCGCCGGCCGGCTCGGCTCCCATCATGGTGGATGACAAGTTGGAAGAGCTCATCCGACAATTCGAAGCCGAATTTGGGGAGAATTTCAGCCTGCCGCTCCCCGAGACGCCTGCCCCGCCGCCGGGGGGGCCAGCACCAGCCCCGCAAGGGTCCCCCAGCCCGGCCACCGCTGCTGGCCCGGCTCCCAGCAGCGCTCCCCAAGCCAGACCCAAAAGCGTCTCTCCAGGGAAGGGGCCGCTGGCAGAGCCACCCTTCACTGCCCGCTCCCCCAAACAGATCAAAATCGAGTCTTCTGGTGCTATCACCGTGGTGTCTACCACGTGTTTTTACTCTGAGGAAAGCCAAAACCCAGAGGTGGACGACGTCGACAGAACGCCCACCAAGGACGAGGTGCCGCTGACGCCGACCCTGAGCGGCTTCTTGGAGTCTCCGCTGAAATACCTGGACACGCCGACCAAAAGCCTCCTGGACACCCCTGCCAAGAGGGCACAGGCTGAATTCCCCACCTGTGACTGCGTTGGTGAGCGAGCAGCCGTGCTGGGGAGGGTAGCAGAGGTGGCTTTGCAGGGTGGGGTTGACCTGGGTGGGTAAGGGAAGCCCTGGTATCAGCAAAGCCCCGATTTCTGGGGAGGTATGGCACTCACGTGGTGAAACCCCGGTGCTGTGGAGCTCCCTTTTGGCTTCTCTCCTACTCTCTTGTTTTTACAGTTGGATGGAAATGCCGAGTGCCTGCCTGAGTCAGCGCGGGGGTGGCACTGGTGCCACTGGCTGTGCCGGGCTTGGGGGGTTGGATGAGCAGCAAAACCAAAGGGCTCTTGGGTTTTCCTTCTATTTAACCCCAACCAGCTGAATCCATGGTGGTCCCAGTGCCAAAACGCACCTAAATTCTCTCTCACCTGGTTATTTCTGGTGTTTTCAGCCAAATTCGCTGGTTCAGGTTGCTTTGAGTAACCCAAACTTTGGCTTGATGCTTGTGCTTATCACTGGAGAAATAACTTGCTGCTGGGATGTTGCCTTGTTCACTGGCCAATCCCACTGGGGTGCATTGAGAAATCACCAAACTCTTGGATTTGTGAGGTTCTTTGTGGTTATTTTTGGTGTCCATTGGCATTTGTTAGACTTTGCAGCAAGTGCTAGAGAATTCCTACCCAGTCCTTCCAGCCCACCTCCATCCAGGCATGGGGAGCTGGATATTCCCTCTCCAGTATTTAGACTGGACCCCGTGTGCTCCCCTGGGAGCAGCAAGGTGAGGATTTGGGGGCATCCAGCTGGAAAAACGACCCCCTCACTGCTGGGAGAGGATGCCCAGGGCTAAGCACAAGCTGCACTTTGTTAGTGGAGCTTATGATTATTTATTTATTTGCTTGTAAACAGCAGCAGGAATGAGCCCAAACTCCACAGAGAGGAGGGAAAGCTTTCCTGAAGCCACTCACACCCAGCCTCGGAGTTTGTCAGGAAAAGATTTGTTTAGGGGCTGGGAGAGGGGGGATTCCCCCCCGTTCCACTTCTCTGTTGTCTCAGGGAAAAGCTGTGGGAGAAAGAAATGCAGCAGGAGAGGGCTCGGTGCTTTATTGGGCGCAGGAGCTGTTGGAGGCTGTAATAAAATGAGCTTTTTCCAAGCAGCCCATATTGATCCCTGTCTGGACAGCTGCAGCCCAGCTGAGCCCGGCTTTCTCCTCGGCCTGGCTCTCAGCCAGCTGGACATGATGGGAATGAAAATCAGGGTGGTGAGAGCAGAGGGATGCAAAGACACATCAGCCCTGGCCATGGTGCAGGACACATCCCAGCTGGTGGTTTTGGAGCATCCCAGGGGTTTGCTTTGAGTGGGGCTGTGTGCCAGTGTCCTTTTCCTGCAGCCCCAGGATCCTCTTCTTGTAGCCCAAACCCTCCTCCTGTAGCCCAAACCCTTCTCCTGTAGCACAAATCCTTCTCCTGTAGCCCAGATCCTTCTCCTGTAGCCCAAACCCTTCTCCTGTAGCCCAAACCCTCCTCCTGTAGCCCAAACCCTTCTCCTGTAGCCCAGATCCTTCTCCTGTAGCCCAAACCCTTCTCCCATAGCCCAAACCCTCCTCCTGTAGCCCAAACCCTCCTCCTGTAGCCCAGATCCTTCTCCTGTAGCCCAAACCCTTCTCCTGTAGCCCCCTTACCCTCCTGCCTCTCCCCCATGCAGCAGCTCCTTCCTCACAGGGGCTCAGCCAGCTCAGGGCATCCCATGAACATCCCCAAATCCTCTGGGAAAGCCTGAAGAGTTCCCAGCCCCCAAAATCATCCCATGATGGCAGCACCCCACTGGGCTGCTGCCCGTGAGAGGTTCTGGACAGGAGCCCTGGGCTGGGAGCAGGACAAGGAGCAGGTTTGGAGGTTTAGAATCTGCATCTCCCACCCAGCAGAGCTCCAGTGGGAGCTGGTGGGGAGCAGGATGAGGAGGGGGTTTGGAATCTCCCACCCAGCTGAGCTCCAGTGGCCAGAGCAGATTCCCTGGATGGAGCTGTGGTCACTGCCAGGGTCCTTCCAAGGGCTGTGCCTGCTCAGGGGGGTTTTGGGGTCCCAAAAAGGGGTGGGTGTCGATGGCTGAGGGTTCTCCAGCAGCATTTCTCTGCTGGCAGAATCCTCCAGAGCAGGGAATGAGGAGCTGCTGGTGACAAACCCTCGATTTTTGGTGCAGCAGAGCTCAGTTTGAGAGGATTTGGGTGTTTGGAATCCTTCAGGGCAGCCGGCGAAGGTGCAAACCCCAAAACCTCTGTGCCCCTCCTGTCTCTGCAGAGCAAATCGTGGAGAAGGATGAGGGGCCCTATTACACCCACCTGGGCTCGGGGCCCACCGTGGCCTCCATCCGGGAGCTCATGGAGGAGCGGTAAGAGCCCCTGACTGGGCTGGGGTCCTGTCAGGGCAGTGGGGACCTGGGACAGTGATTTGGGTCCTGTCAGGGGAGTGGGGATTTGTGAGAGCGAGTGGGGTCCAGTGAGGGTGACTGGGGGTTCTTGAGGGTGACTGGGGTCTTGTCAGGGTGACTGGGGCTCCTGATGGGCCCACGAGAGCGACTGGGGCTCCTGAGGGGCCCACGAGGGCGACGGGGGCTCTGTGGGGCCACGGGACTGACGGCCATGCCCCGGCAGGTACGGTGAGAAGGGCAAGGCCATCCGCATCGAGAAGGTCATCTACACGGGCAAGGAGGGCAAGAGCTCCCGGGGCTGCCCCATCGCCAAGTGGGTGAGTGCCCCTCGTCCCCGGGCCTGGCCACCAGCAGTTCCCTGTGCTGCGGCCACCGTGGCCAGGGGAGGGATGCTGGATTTATGGCAAGGAGGAACTGAGGGAACCTCACTCCCTGCGGCTGCCCATGCTCGGCGCCTGGGGAACAGCGTGTCCAATGCCCAAATCATTGTTCTGCAGCCCAAACCCTTCTCCTGTAGCCCAAATCCTTCTTCTGTAGCCCAAACCCTCCTCCCATAGCCCAAACCCTTCTCCCATGGGCAAAACCCTTCTCTGGTAGCCCAAACCCTTCTTCTGTAGCCCCCTTACCCTCCTGCCTCTCACCCATGCAGCAGCTCCTTCCTCACAGGGGCTCAGCCAGCTCAGGGCATCCCAGGGGATCCAGAGGATCCCTGTGGATCCAGGGCATCCCAGGGGATCCCCATGGGATTCCCCAGCCCGGCAGGTCTGAGTGGGCCCCTGCTCTCCCCAGGTGATCCGCCGGCACAACCAGGAGGAGAAGCTGCTGTGCCTGGTGCGGCACCGTGCCGGGCACCACTGCCAGAACGCCGTCATCATCATCCTCATCCTGGCCTGGGAGGGCATCCCCCGCACGCTGGGGGACACGCTCTACCAGGAGCTCACCGACACCCTCACCAAGTACGGCAACCCCACCAGCCGCCGCTGCGGCCTCAACGACGAGTGAGTGCCACCGGCAGCACCGCCCGGCCGGGGAGGCGGGTGGGAACGGGAACGGGAATGGGATATGGGGTGTGGGAACGGGACATGGGGTGTGGGAACGGGACATGGGGTGTGGGAATGGGAATGGGGTGTGGGAATGGGGAACAGGAATGGGATATGGAAACGGGGAACGGGAATGGAGTATGGGATATAGGAATGGGAATGGGGTATAGGAACAGGGAACGGGAATGGGGTATGGGAATGGGGTGTGAGAACGGGGTA
The DNA here is from genome assembly GCF_048771995.1 of Taeniopygia guttata. Classification (NCBI taxonomy): domain Eukaryota; kingdom Metazoa; phylum Chordata; class Aves; order Passeriformes; family Estrildidae; genus Taeniopygia; species Taeniopygia guttata. The sequence goes on along the minus strand of NC_133047.1, from coordinate 4,009,449 downwards.
TGGGAATGGGATATGGGAATGGAATGCAGGAATGGGATGTGGGAATGGATTGCAGGAATGGGGTACAGGAATAGGATGTGGGAACGGGATGCAGGAATGGGATGCGGGAATGGGATGCGGGGCTCCCTCCCGTTCCCAGAGCTGCCGTCACCGCGCGGCACCGGCGGCTGACGCTCCCTCGCCGTGTCCCCCCGCAGCCGGACCTGCGCGTGCCAGGGCAAGGACCCCAACACCTGCGGTGCGTCCTTCTCCTTCGGCTGCTCCTGGAGCATGTACTTCAACGGCTGCAAATACGCCCGCAGCAAAACTCCCCGCAAGTTCAGGCTGGTGGGAGACAATCCCAAAGAGGTGGGTGATGCGGGTGGAGCGGGGGCAGCGCCGGCAGGGTGGAGGCTTGGAGCTCCTTTCCTTCAGGACTCTGAAAATAGGATTCCTTGTGGGGTTTTTTATGGGCTAGAGATAAGGAAAGGAAAGGGGGCATGGATGGGGCTGCTGTAGAAATCCCATAGGGCTCTTTGGTCAAACGCGGCAGACAGTGAGGCTGGAGGTTGTACGGCCAAATCCTCATGGGGAATTTAAGCCACGTGCTCTGTGCCGTGGTGGATATCATGGGAAGGGTTGGCTGCCTTGTGGTGTCTGTGGGCTCTGTCCCCAATTCCATCCCTGCTGCCAAACCGCTGGGTAACATCCTCCTTTTTTCCCTGCCACAGGAAGAGCTGCTCCGGAGAAGCTTCCAGGACTTGGCCACCGAGGTTGCTCCGCTTTACAAGAGGCTGGCGCCGCAAGCCTACCAAAACCAGGTCCTGGTCACCCCAGCCCTTGGCACACACAGCTGGAATGGGTTTGGGTGGTGCTGTTTGGGGGATTTTGGGTGACCAGCTCCTCCTTGCACAGGTCACCAACGAGGATGTAGCCATCGACTGCCGGCTGGGCTTGAAGGAGGGGAGGCCGTTCTCGGGGGTGACGGCGTGCATGGACTTCTGTGCTCACGCTCACAAGGACCAGCACAACCTCTACAACGGCTGCACCGTGGTAAGCAGGCACCTGGCAGAGCTTTTTGAGGTGCTCCCCCCTAATTCGGGATGCTCCTTTTTGAGGGGCTCCATCCCCACTTGTCCCACCCTGGTGACTCCAGGTGTTTGGTGTGGGCACATCTCACACGAGCTGCTCAGCTCTAACAGGGACCTGCACCTACTTTTGTCCAACCCAAACCCCATGAGAGGTTTCCAAACACCAGCTGGGGACCGGAGCGGGCTGGGGGGATGCCATGCTGGTGTGGCTTCACCTCAGTGTGGCGAAGAAGTGGGAAGTTTGGCTCGTCCAGCACGGGCCACATCCATCAGCATCCCGCTGACAGCACCTGCTCTGGCCAGGTCTGCACGCTGACGAAGGAAGACAATCGTGTGGTGGGGAAAATTCCCGAAGATGAGCAGCTGCACGTCCTCCCCCTCTACAAGATGTCCAGCACGGATGAGTTTGGCAGCGAGGAGAACCAAAACGCCAAGGTGGGCAGCGGGGCCATCCAGGTGCTCACGTCCTTCCCCCGCGAGGTCCGCAAGCTGCCCGAGCCCGCCAAGTCCTGCCGGCAGCGGCAGCTGGAGGCCAGGAGAGCTGCTGCCGAGAGGAAGAAGCTGCAGAAAGAGAAGCTGATGACACCAGAGAAGATCAAGCAGGAAGCGCTCGAGCTCCCCACGCTCCAGCCAAGTGCAGGTAACAGGGGCAGAGGTGAGGTCCTGCTGCCCCGGAGCGTGCGTGAGGGGATGGGGGTGTGGTTGGGGACATTTTTGGGCCTCTGTGTTGTGGTGCTGGGTGGCATCTTTGTGCCAGCTGGGTTTTCACAAAGGTGTGAATCGATGCCGATGCGCCAGGTGAGGGCAGGCGATGCCAGCCTCTGCGGCTGGCTGGCAAACCCATCAGCGTGGGATTTCTGAGTCTGGCCGACTGTTCTGGGGTCCTGGCTCCCCGGCTCCCCTCCGGTGGCTTCCTCGGCCGGCAGGTCACGGGGGCTGTGTGTGCTGTCCCACAGGTATGGCGTTGAAAGGCGGGATACCCTCGCAGCCGCTGAAACCCTCCATCAAGGTGGAACCCCAGAGCCATTACAACACCTTCAAGTACAACGGCAACGCCGTGGTGGAGAGCTACTCGGTGCTGGGCAGCTGCCGGCCCTCCGACCCCTACAGCATGAACAGTGTTTACTCTTACCATTCCTACTATGCACAGCCCAATCTGCCTTCCGTGAACGGGTTTCACTCCAAGTTCGCGCTTCCCTCCTTCGGGTATTACGGCTTTTCCAGCAACCACGTGTTCCCCTCGCAGTTTCTCAATTACGGGGCGCCCGAGAGGAGCGGGAGCAGCTGGGTCAGCAATGGCTACGAGAAGAAGCCCGACGTCTCGGCGCTGCAGGAGAACCTCAGCCACACCTACGGGAACGGCAATTTCCCCGAGCCCGTCCCGCACAGCGTGCGGAGCAAAAACCACCACCAGCGCACCTACGAGCGAGCCAACCGCTATGCCAGCCAGCAGAAAGCGGCGGCGGCAACGGCCGGGGCGCACAGGACTAGCTCGGGCTCGGAGGAGGCGCCGGCATTTGCACAGAACTGTTTCGGCAGCCGGCCCATCAAGCAGGAGCCGCCAGACCCCCCGCCCGCCATCGAGCCCCTTCCCGGTGCTGCAGCCGTGCCCGGCGCTGGCTTAACGCTGCCGGCCGTCCCCGCGCACGGCACGGCGCCGGAGCAGCGGTGGAGCCCCTTCAAGGCGCCCCGGGGCACGGCTTCCCCCGAGAGGACTAGCACGGCCGAGGGCTCGTGGAGCGCGCTGGCGCCGGGCTCGGGCGGGCGGGAGAAGCTGAGCGCCTTCGACGCCGCCGTGCGCTTGCCGCCGCCGGAGAAGCAGTGGTCCAACGTCCTGGCGGGAGAGCCGGCGGCGGCGGCGCACGGCTCGGGCCTGCTGCCGAAACCGTGGAGCCCCTGCAAGCTGGGGGAGACGGCGCTGGCCGGCACGGGCGCCCCGAGCCTGCTGGGGTCACTGGGGTTCAGCTCGGCTCTGCCAGGGCTCCCCGGCTTCCCCGAGGAGCCGTGGGGCTCCGTGAAGGCGGAGGAGCGGAGGACGCCGGCACCCAGCCCGGGGCTGCCGGAGAAGCCTTGGGAGGCAGCGGTGGGTGAGAAGGGGGCCGCAGGGCCCCGCCAGGAGAAGCCGTGGGACCCCTTTGGCCTGGAGGAGGATCTGCCGGAGAAGGCGGTGAAGGAGGAAGAGGAAGAGGAGGAGGAAGAGGAGGAGGAAGAGGAAGAGGAGTGGTCGGACAGCGAGCACAACTTCTTGGATGAGAACATCGGCGGCGTGGCCGTGGCGCCGGCCCACGGCTCCATCCTCATCGAGTGCGCCCGCCGCGAGCTCCACGCCACCACCCCGCTGAAGAAACCCAACCGCTGCCACCCCACCCGCATCTCCCTCGTCTTCTACCAACACAAGAACTTGAACCAGCCCAACCACGGCCTGGCGCTGTGGGAGGCCAAGGTGAAGCAGCTGGCGGAGCGGGCTCGGGCCCGGCAGGAGGAGGCGGCGCGTCTGGGGCTGCCGCCGGACGCCAAAGCCTTTGCCAAGAAGCGCAAGTGGGGCGGCGCGTTGGCGACCGAGGCGCCCAGCAAGGAGAGGAGGGACTCGGTGCCCACGCGGCAGGCGGTGGCCATCCCCACCAACTCGGCCATCACTGTGTCCTCCTACGCCTACACCAAGGTGACGGGCCCCTACAGCCGCTGGATCTGACACCGAGGCGACCGCCATGGCCCCATCTTACCTCAACCCTCGGCAGCGCCGTGGCCCGGCGTTGCTTCGTGGTGCTTTCTCCTCGGGCACGGGGGAGAAGAAAACAGAAGTAAATAGACGAAACCGAAGTGAAACACAGCAACCACAAAAAAAAAAAAAAAAATCCAACCCATAGGAAATGAGCCCAACACGCGCTTGGGAGCAGCGGAGCCGGCGCGGGCTCACGCCGTCGGAGAGCTGCGCCTGGCAAGGAGTTGGCAAACCAAGCAAAACTTGGTTAAAAAACCCAAGAGGAATGATGGTGTTTGATGATTTTAGGTAATCTCATATTTATATCTCCATATTTTTTAATCTAGCCTTGGATGAATTTCCTAGCGTCCTTCCACAAGGAGGAGTTTTTAATTCCACTTAAAATGGCCTGTTTGTTGGATTTGATTTTATTTTGTTTTTTACTCTGATGACAACGACGAAGCCGATCTTCGAAAGAGAAGCCAACATTGGAAAACCACCCTAATCATGAATCCAAACCAACCTGAACAACAAACCAGCTCAAAGGCAAGAGGTGACTCCCTCCAGCTCCGCCGCGTGGGGGCTGGTGGGACCGTGTGCTTTACCGTCAGCCGGACACACTGAACATCCAATCATTTTTATTCCAAGGACCTAAAAATACCAATTTTGCAGCTCGAGGAGTTGTTTCTCACAGCAACGGGAGCCCGCCAGCGAACGGGCTGTCCCGGGACGGCACGTCTCCGCCCGGCTCCTCGCCTCCAGCGGGATCGGCTCTGCCGCCGCGGAGCAAACCGGCGCCTCTCCCGGCGCCGGAGACCTCAGGACACGTCCGGGCTGGGGAACGCTGCTGCCAGGAGGCCGCGCTCGGGCTCGGACTTGGGGCTCCTTTGCCCACGGCCTCCGGGGCGAGCAGCAGCGGCGGCGTCTCCGTAGGAGCCGACGGGACAAAAACAGACAAAAAAAAAGAAAAAAAAAAATACAAAGAACAGGAAAAAAGAAAACACAAACCACAACCCCAAACTGTGAATAGCTCTCTGTACATCACTGTTGCTAAAGTCTGGTGCTTTCCGTCTCCGGGGGACATTCTCCGTGCAATCGGCTCTGGGAAGCGCGAATCCCAAGACTTGGCTGGCCAAAACCACGCCGGGTCCGCCTTCCCTGCCGGTGCCGGCGAGCCGCGGCCAGCGCCGCCGGGGCTCGGTGCTCTTTTCTCTCCCCGGGTGCCATCCCTCCTTCCTACGGATCACCGTTCTTCCCTCGAACAAACGAAACAAAAACCCCAACCCAACCAATAACCCAGCAACGACGACAACCGCGTGGTGCTTTTCCAACACTCTCAGTCGAGACTTCTCGCCCGGCGCCGGGACGGACGGAGCGCGGCCGAGCCGCCCTGCGGCTCACCGGGAACGCGGCACGGCCGCAGCCGGGGGCCCGGCGTCCCCGGACGGGGTCGTTGCTTTTGCACTTTGAGGTGCCTTTTGGAGAGCCAGCGAGGCAGCGCCGACGCCGTCGCCGTGCGGGATCACCTCGTGTTTACCGTCACCCTCCTTCCCCCCTCGCGCACGGGCACGGATCAGCAGGATCTCGGTAAAGCAGCCTGAACATTGACGTGGTCTGATTTTAAACCTGTAAATAGGGAAAGAAAATTTTTTAAAAGCACTTTCACCTAGATTTAAAGAAAAAAAAAAGAAAAAAAAAGAAAGCAAAAGTTAAAAAGGCAAACAACTCCCCTCTTTCCTCTCCCCCCACTCCCCCCCAACTTGAAGCAGTATGTTTTAAACAAGATTATTGTGGGAGAACTGTAAATAGTGGCAGAATATTTAACATGCTTTGTCCGTCCTTCATCATTAATGAATTTTTTTGGGGTTTTTTTTTGGTTTTATTTTGGTTTTTTGTTTGTTTTTTAACCGTAATCTGTAAAGTCGCATATATTTGACAAGGAAACTCAACGAGCTATTCCCGCTTTTCTTAGAAATACCCAATAGCATATCAGGATTGTAAGAGCCAGATATTAGGGACGCCGGTGGTGGGCGATGCCAGGACCCGCCGTGTCGCCGCGGTTCGGAACGCGGGGCGGGGACGATCCGGGGCCGGGTTCGGGTGCCGGCCCCGTTGGCGTCGCCCGGGGTCTCTGGCTGGCGTGACGGGGGTGCCTTGGAGGAGAAGGAGCGCTGGGAGAAGGCGATGGTCCGTGCAACCTGTCTAAGTCCTGCTTCCTCAGAGGTTTTTCGGTGCAGGGAGGGGCCGGTCCGGCGCGGCGGGTTCGGCCCGGGAGAGCGGCGAGCTGCCGGCGCCGCGGGTCGGGGAGCGAGAACTGCTGCAGTCTCAACGTTTTTACACTACATCAACTTTGTCTAACCTACCTCAACTCTCAGTCATGACGAATTCGCACGCTTCAGACTTCTACACAAACTCGAAATCTATGCACAGCTCTTTACCCCTTGCTGCTGAGAGGCTGTTTCCAAGCAAAATCTTTTCCCTTTACCCGTCCCGGCGGCCGCGCTCGTCCCGCCCGTGCCGAAGCCGCGGGGGTGGCGGAGCTCGGGGGGGAGGGATGTTTTTAACGAGTGGGATGTGGGGACCTGCTTTTGCGGCAGGTCGTGGCCACATTGGTGCTAGAACAATGCCCGTGGTGGAAACCCCAGGGAGGTCTCGGCACGGGGAGCCCCGACCGGCTCCTCCGTCCCGATTTGGCTTTTCTGGCTGCGGTGCTTTGCCTCGGGCAGGAAACGGGCGAGGAAATTGGGGTCCCCCTCCATCTCGATGCTCTCGGCATGAGGCATGGGAAGGAGAAGGAAACCAGAATCCCTGAGGTGCCTCAATTGCTGATTTTTCCTTTTAATACTGGAGTACGCTTTGTGGGCTCTATAAGGCATATTTTTATTAAATGAAATCTTGTAATACAAACGGTGCTATGGTGTTTTAACAAACTGTATCACGCTTCTGCCTGATTCCATCTCGCTGAGGTGCTACTAATGTATATATCAAATTAAGGAACCAAGATAAAAAAACAAAACAAAACAAAAAAACAAAAAAAAAAAAAGCAAAAATTAAGCAATGTCGTTGAGAAGGAAGTTTACTTTTCCGGAGCGACAGCTCGAGGCGTGCCAGGAGCCAGTTGGGTTTATGCAAACTGAAAGAGGCGCCGTGTCGTGGTGGAGCCGTTCCCTGCGGGATGAGGTGCTAGAGGTGACATCCGGGCGTGGGCTCGGCCAGGTGTCCCCAGAGCTCGGCCAGGTGTGTGGTCATGGTGCTTGGATAGGTGTGTGGTCACGGTGCTCAGCCACGGTGCTCGGGCAGGTGTTTGGTCACCATATGGTCATGGTGCTTGGACAGGGTGCTCAGCCAGGTGTCCACAGTGCTCGGACAGGTGTGTGGTCATGGTGCTCAACCACGGTGCTTGGACAAATGTGTGGTCATGGTGCTTGGACAGGTGTGTGGTCATGGTGCTCAACCACGGTGCTTGGACAAATGTGTGGTCATGGTGCTCGGACAGGTGTGTGGTCATGTTGCTTGGCCATGGTGCTCAGCCAGGTGTGTGGTCATGGTGCTCAGCCAGGTGTGTGGTCATGGCACTCAACCACGGTGCTCAGCCAGGTGTGTGGTCATGGTGCTCAGCCACAGCACTCAGACAGGGTGCTTGGACATGGCATATGGACATAAGTGCTTGGACACGGTGCTCGGTCACACATTGTAGACGTGGTGCTTGGACTCGGTGCTCAGGCTCAAAATGCTCGGCCACAGGTCATGGACATGGTGCTCGGACATGGTGCTCAGCCACAGGTCATGGACGTGGTGCTCAGCCACAGGTCATGGATGTGGGGTGGTCTTGGATGTGGTGCTCAGGAACAGCGCTCGGCCACTCCTTGTGGACACGGTGCTCGGCCGTGGCGCTTGGCCGTGGTGCTCAGTGCGGTGCTCAGACGTGGTGCGTGGACGTGGTGCTCGGTCCCCATGCTTGGCTACTCGTGATGGATGTGGTGCTCGGACACGGTGCTCGGACATGGTGCTCGGTGCAGTGCTTGGCCACTCATGATGGACATGATGCTCAGACGTGGTGCTCAGACGTGGTGCTTGGATGCGTCCTTGGGCGTGCATCGTGGACACGGTGCTCAGGCATGGTGCTTGGACGTGGTGCGTGGACATGGTGCTGTGTTTGGTGCTTGGACTTGGTGCATGGACGTGGTGCTTGGGCACGGTGCTCTGCTGTGGTGCTCAGACATGGTAGACATGTTCTCGGACATGGTGCATGGACATGGTGCTCGGGCAAGGTGCTCAGCCATGCACCATGGACGTGGTGCTCAGCCGTGGTGCTCAGACATGACGTGTGGACAGTGCTTGACCGCAGTGCTCGGACCTGGTGCTTGGACACGCTGAGTGGACATTGGTGCTCGGACATGGTGAGTGGACAATGTGCATGGATATTGGTGCTCAGGCATGCTGGACATTGGTGCTCAGACATGGCGAGTGGACATTGGTGCTTGGCCACGCACTGTGGACATGGTGCTCAGGTGCGGTGCTGGGTGGACGCGGTGCTCAGACGTGGCACACGGACACGGGTGCTCTGCTTGGTGCTTGGACTCAACTCGGTGCTTGGCCACGGTTCCTGGACCCGTGCTCGGCCGCGGTGCTCAGCCACGATGGGGTTTGGCCACGTGTTGTGGACATGGTGCTTGGGCGTGGTGCTCCATGGTGGTGCTGGGGCAGGTGCGTGGACACGGCACTTGGCCACACGCCCTGGACACGGTGCTCGGACACGGGGTGTGGACACAGTGTTTGGGCATGGAGCATGGACATGGTGCTAAACATGGAGCATGGACACAGTGGTTGGGCACAGAACACGGACACGGTGGTTGCTCACCCTGCACGGGCATGGAGCATGGACACGGTGGTTGCCCAGAGCATGGACACCATGGCTGGACACAGAGCATGGACACGGTGGTTGGGCATGGAGCATGGACACGGTGGTTGCCCAGAGCATGGACACGGTGATTGCTCAGAGCATGGACACGGTGGTTGCCCAGAGCATGGACACAGTGGTTGCCCACGCTGCACGGGCACAGAGCATGGACACGGTGGTTGGGCACAGAGCATGGACACGGTGGTTGCCCACGCTGCACGGGCATGGCACACAGCTCGGTGCTGCTTGGTCACCACCCATCCGGGCCCGGTCCTGGCGCTGTTCCTCTTCAGCACCAACCTTGAGCAGCCAACCTTGAGCAGCCAACCCCACCCTGCACTCCTGGTGCTCAGCACTGCTCCAGCCCCATGTCCATCTCTGTGTCCCTCACCATGTCCATCACTGTGTCCATCTCTGTGTCCATCTCTGTGTCCTTCACCGTGCCCATCATCGTGTCCATCCCATGTTCATCCCTGCGTCCATCCCATGTCCATCACGTGTCCATCCCATGTCCATCCCATGTTCATCCCTGCGTCCATCCCATGTCCATCTCCGTGTCCATCCCGTGTCCATCCCGTGTCCATCCCGTGTCCATCTCCGTGTCCATCCCATGTCCATCCCGTGTCCATCCCGTGTCCATCCCGTGTCCATCCCGTGCCCAGCCCTGTCCAGGCTCCCGCAGCTCCTCGCTCTCTCCGCGCTCCTCCCGCCTCTTTCTTTTCCCCTTCCTGTTTTTTTGGGTTGATTTTCCTTTTTTTGGGGTTTCTTGGTGCTACTCCCCCCCCGCGCCCCCAGCAGATACCTCAGCCCCAGCCCGGGTGCAGCTTCTCCGGGATCAGGGATCCTTTCCCCGATTTCTGGGATCCTTTCCCCAATTTCTGGGATCCTTTCCCCGATTTCTGGGATCCTTTCCCCAATTTCTGGGATCCTTTCCCCAATTTCTGGGATCCTTTCCCAAATTTCCGAGATACTTTCCCAAATTTCCAGGATCCTTTCCCACATTCTTGAGATCCTTTTTCCTGCATTTCCGAGATCCTTTCCCGCATTTCCAGGATCCTTTCCTGAATTTCCAGAATCCTTTTTCCCGAATTTCTGGGGTCTGGGATCCTTTTGGGGTTTCCTCCTCCGTTTCCCTCCTTTTCCCATTTCCACCCGGGTTTTCCCCATTTCTGCGCCTCCTTCAGGGATTTCCGACCCCGCCGCGATTTCCTCATTTGGGTGCCGGGAGCGAGGAGGGGCTGTGGGGCCATGGGATCCTTCCTTTGGGAATTAAATTTCATTTATTTTATTTTATTTTATTTTATTTTATTTTATTTTATTTTATTTTATTTTATTTTATTTTATTTTATTTTATTTTATTTTATTTTATTTTATTTTATTTTATTTTATTTTTTTGCACCGTGGCAATTCCAAATTAACTACCCAAGTGTGTTTCTTGTGGGATTCGGGAATTTGGCTGGAGGGGGGACCTTGCCAGCACTTTTTGGGATTTTTTAAAATTTTTTTTATTTTTTTTTTTTTAAATTTATTTTGGGATTTTTTTTGGGCTGTTCTGGTGCTTTTTGGGATTTATTTTAGGATTTTTTTGGGGCTATTCTGACGGTTTTTGGGATTTATTTTGGGATTTTTTCAGGGTTATTGTGGTGCTGTTTGGGATTTATTTTGCGATGTTTTTGGGGTTATTCCAGCGATTTTTGGGATTTATTTTGGGTTTATTTTGGGGATATTTTTGGGGTTATTCCGGTGCTTTTTGGGATTTATTTTGGGATATTTTTGGGGCTGTTCCGGCGCTGTTTGGGATTTATTTTGGGATTTATTTTGGGGATATTTTTGGGGTTATTCTGGCGCTTTTTGGGATTTATTTTGGGATATTTTTGGGGCTGTTTGGGGTTTATTTTGGGGCGGTGGCAGCTGCGGGGAGGCACCGCGGGGATCCCAAATCCCTTTAGGATTTCTGGCTGGGCTCGCACTGGGGTTACTTGAAATGAAGTTTTGGGGGCGGATCGAGGAGCGATAGAATTTTTCCCACGTCTCAAGGCAATAGGATTAATTAATGAATGAATTAATTAACGTGTAATTAAACTGTAGATACTCCTAGGACGGGAAATTGATGCCGATTATTTTATTTTGTATCGTTTTTCCCTTTTTGTGTTGTTTTTCCCCTTTGCCCTCCTTTGCTTTCCCCCAGTGTTTCAATAAATTTATTTTTTAGGATTCCTAAAAATGGCAAGTTTGGATCCTTCCCCCCCAGTTTTGCTTTCGTTTTTTGGTTTTTTTTTTTGTTCTGGTGTTGTTTATTTTTCATTCGTATTTGATTCTGAGTTGGGCTGTGTTATTATTCCCGATACCTTTAAAATATTGTGGGTGTTTTAATAAATTTTATATTTATTTTTTGCACTCAACACGAGGCTCGGCTGCAGTTCCTGTGGGATTGGGGTTTTGGGGTTTTGGGGGTTTTGGGGTTTTTGGGGTTTTGGGGTTTTTGGGGGTTTTGGGGACTTTTTGGGATTGGGGTTTTTGGGGTTTTGGGGTTTTGGGTATGGAGACTCCTCTGGGTACGGAGGGGACCTTTCGTGGGGTCAGGAGAGGTCCCTTTGTGGGGTCAGGATGGGACTTTTTGTGGGGGCAGGAGGGGACCCTTTATGGGGTTAAGAGGGGTCTTTTTTGGGGTCACGTTGGGGTTTTTTTGGGGTCAGGAGGGGTTTTTTTTTTGGGGATCACGATGGGGGTTTTTTGGGGTCAGTTGGGGTTCTTTTGGGGTCAGTTAGGGACCCTTTATAGGGTTAAGAGGGGGTTTTTTTGGGGTCAGGAGGGGGTTTTTTTGGGGGGATCACGATGGGGTTTTTTGGGGTCAGTTGGGGTTCTTTTGGGGTCAGTTAGGGACCCTTTATAGGGTTAAGAGGGTTTTTTTTTGGGGTCAGTCGGGATTTTTTGGGGCGCCCTTGGGGTGGCACCGGCCCCCCCCCCCCCAGGTCCTCCGAGCCACCGGGGGGCGCTGCAGCGGCGCTGGCCCCGCCCCTTCTGCCAGCGGCGCGCTCTGATTGGCTGAGGCGGAGGTGACCCGGGCACGCCCCCGGCATGGCGGCGGCGGGGCTGAGCCGGGCCCCGGTGAGTGAGCGGCGGGTTCGAGTCCCTCTGTCGGTGTCCCTCTGTCCCTCTGTCCCCGTCCCTCTCTGTGTCTCCCCGGTGTCGGTAACCGCGGCCCGCTCCCCCTCCCGCTGTCCGGGCCCTCTTCCCCGCCCTTTCCCGGTGTTCCCCTTTTCCCGGTACCGCTCCCGGTGCTTCCGCTCCTCCCGATGTCCCCCGGGCACAGGGAACCCCAAAACCGCCGCGCCCCAGCCCCCGATCCTCCGGTGAGGGCAGCTCCCGTTCCCAGCACTTCTCCTCCTCCCGGTTCAGTCCCATCTCCCGGTTCAATTCCATCTCCCGGTTCAATTCCATCTCCCGGTTTGCCACAACTTCTTCTGCCCCCTCCAGTACCGGCACCTTCCCCTTCCCCTTCCCCTTCCCCTTCCCTTCCCTTCCCTTCCCTTCCCTTCCCTTCCCTTCCCTTCCCTTCCCTTCCCTTCCCTCCCCCGTTCCCGGGGTGTTTCGGGGTCCCTCAGGGCCGTTTCTGTCCCCAGCTCTGGCTGCGCTGCCGCGGCTGGCGGGGTCTGGCCTCGGGCACGGACGGGGAGTCGCGCCTGGCGCAGCTGCTGCGGGAGAAGTTCCCGCACGCCTCGGCCATCAAGGTGGTGGATATCTCAGGTACGGGCTGAACCTGCTCCTAAACCCGCTCCTTGTGATCCTAAGCCCGCTCCTTGTGATCCTAAACCCGCTCCTAAACCTGCTTCTGTGAGCCTAAACCCGCTCCTAAACCTGTCCTGTGTGCCTAAACCTGCTCTTTGTGATCCTAAACCCACTCCTAAACTGCTCCTGTGCTCCTAAACCCGCACCTAAACCTGCTCTTTGTGATCCTAAACTGGTCTTGTGTGCCTAAACCTGCTCTTTGTGCTCCTAAACCCCTCCTGTGCTCCTAAACCTGCTCTTTGTGATCCTAAACCCGCTCCTAAACTGCTCTTGTGTGCCTAAACCTGCTCTTTGTGCTCCTAAACCCCTCCTGTGTGCCTAAACCCGCTCCTGTGCTCCTAAACCCGCTCATTACAGCCCCAAACCCACTCTTGGTTGCCCTAAGCTCTCTCATTATTGCCCCAAAGCCGTTCATGGCTGCCCAAGCCCCGTTTTTAGGGGGAGCCCCGTCAGTCTCCAGCCCCCCCTGGGCTGCGGGGACCCCCAGCCGGGGCAGGAGCGTGAGGGTGCTGAAACCTGGACTTTAATTGGCATTAATGAGCGTTAATTGGGCCGGGTGGGCAGGGGGCTGCGGCGACATGTACGAGATCCACGTGGAGTCGGAGGAGTTCCGGGAGAAGCGGCCGGTGCAGCAGCACAGGATGGTGACACAGGTGGGGGACGGGGACGGGAGAGGGGACGGGAGAGGGGACAGGGAGAGGGGACGGGAGAGGGAATGGGGAGAGGGGATGGGACAGGGGATGGGAGAGGGGATGGGAGAGAGGGAATGGGGAACAGGGAGAGGGGATGGGGAATGGGGATGGGGAATGGGAGAGAAGGAACGGGGGACAGGGACGCCGTGGGGCTAGGGGTGCAGCAGCCCTGGGTGTGGGGCTGGGGCTGCCCCGAGCCCTGAGCTGCGCTTGCCCCACAGGCCCTGAGCGAGGAGATCAAGCACATGCACGGCCTGCGCATCTTCACCTCGGCCCCCAAGGCCTGAAAAATGGCTCCAGGAGAGACCCCAGCCCCAAAAATGGCTCCAGGAGAGACCCCAGCCCCAAAAATGGCTCCAGGAAGGCACCAGGGCTGCCCCCAGCCCCAATAAAGAGCTGCAGGAGGGGCCCAGGGCTGCCCCCCTGGCTGCAAACCCCACCCAGTGTTGTGTGTTCAATCCTTGTGGGATGGGAGAAGGAGAGGAGAAACTCCTTTTCCTCCGAAAGAAGAGCGGGAAGGAACTTTATTGTTATTATTTTATTATTCTTGTATTATTATTCAGGACCAGGGCCAGGACAGGGACAGCCCACCCTGGGGCCTGGCACTTCTCCCAGCCCCATTTCGGGGGTCCCAGCCCCATGGGGAGAGGGCTGTGGGGGGTCCCAGCCCCATTTCGGGGGTCCCAGCCCCATTTCGGGGGGTCCCAGCCCCATTTCGGAGGGGTCTCTAGAGGTCCCAGCCCCATTTTGGGGGTCCCAGCCCCATTTTGGGGGTCCCAGCCCCATTTCGGGGGGTCCCAGCCCCATTTCGGGGGTCCCAGCCCCATTTCGGCGCTTTCCCGCCGCCGCAGGTAAATCCATGAATGAATCACCTTTGGCCGAACCCCATTGGCTGCCGCCGCGGGGGGGGCGGGGCCTGCCGGCTATATAAGCGGCCGGAAGCCGCGCTGCCCTCAGAGCCGCTCCCAGCCCCGCCATGGCCGCCGCGCTCCGGCCGCTCCGCGCCCTCAGCCGCGCCGCGCCGCCGCCCCGCGCCCGCCGCCTGCAGCTCAGCGCCGCCCGGTACGGCCGGGACACCGGGGGACACCGGGGGTGTGCGGGGGGGAGGCGGGGACAGCGCCGGCCGCGCTCCGCCCGGGCCCGGCGCGCTGAGGGCTGCGCGGGGCGAGCCCGGCCCGGTTCGGGCGGGCCCGGCCCGTTCGGGCCCCGCGGCTCCGGGGGCGGCGGGCGGGCCCCCAGCGGCCGCGGTGGGCGCTGCAGGCTGATGAAATCCCGCGGGCGCCTTGCGTGAGGGAGCGGGAGTGAGCGGGACCGGCCCGGGAGCCCGGGAGAGGGATGGAGAGAAAACGGGGTGAGGGGACAGAGACAGCCCCGGTGAGGGATGGAGAGAAAACGGGGTGAGGGGAACCGAGAGAGCCCCGGGTGAGGGGACAGAGACAGCCCCGGTGAGGGATGGAGAGAAAACGGGGTGAGGGGACAGAGACAGCCCCGGTGAGGGATGGAGAGAAAACGGGGTGAGGGGACAGAGACAGCCCCGGGTGAGGGATGGAGATAAACCCGGGTGAGGGGACAGAGACAGCCCCGGGTCAGGGGATGGAGAGAAAACGGGGTGAGGGGACAGAGACCCCCCCCAATCATCCCCCAGAATGAGAGGGACAGAGACCCCCCAGCACTGGGGTGAGAGGGACCCTCTGAGTTAGAAGGGAGACCACCCCTCCTTGATTATTTATTGGTATGAGGGGGACAGAGACCCCCGAGCATTCTCTGGTATGACAGAGACCCCCGAGCATCCCACCCTGCTCCAAACAGTGCTTGCACAACATTCCCAGGCTTGCACAGGGCAGGATTTTGGGGTGTGATCCTGGTGGGCACCTTCCAGCTCGGATATTCCGATTCTGCCCCGTTTGGTGCCAGCTTTGGTGCTGCAGAGGTGCCAAAGGCAGACAGAGCCCCGGGGCCGGAGCCTTTTCCCCTTGCTGTGCTCCATCCCCCCGGGGCTGGCAGAGCTGAGCCTTTCCCCTGCAGGGGTGATGCCGTGGTGATCTCGGGGAGGAAACTGGCCCGGCAGATCCGGCAGGAAGCGCGGCACGAGGTGCAGCAGTGGGTGGCTGCCGGCAACAGGAGACCCCACCTGAGCGTGGTCCTGGTGGGGGAGAACCCGGCCAGCCACTCCTACGTGCTCAACAAAACCAAAGCGGCGGCGGATGTGGGTGAGTGGGAGATTTCCTGCCCCTCTGGTTGGGAATCCTGGATGCTGGCAGCTTTTTTGGGATGCACCCGCCTGCTGGGTTTTCAGCTTCACCCCGAGTTTGGGTTCTGGTGGCTGCCCGGTTGTATTGAGGTGTGGTTAGACGTGATCAGCTGGATCCTTTGGGGCAGGATTGGGGTTTTTCAGCTTTCCCACAGCCAGGAGAAGCACTGGAGGGGATTTTTGGCCTCCTTTCCCCATCTGCCTGGGACACAGCCCCTGTTCAGCAGCCTCGCTGCCCTCTGGCCCCATCCTGCAGTCCAAGGCCCTGCTCAGGGTCAGGGCAATAACTGGTGACATTTAACCTGGCTCTCAACAGCTGGAGCTGAGATTTTGAGGCAAACATCCCTTTTTTAATGTGTTCAGAAAGGCCTCTCAGACTATGTGGGTTTATTTTCATGGCAGCAGCCTTTGCTTGGGTTTCTCCCTACTCTGGCAGGGTCCCAAACCCCCTTTCCCCGGCCACCAGCCCCATAAAATCATCCTCAACAACAAATCCCAAGGCTTGTGAAGGTCTCTCCAGCCTGGGAGCTGCACAAACCCTTCCATCCTCAGCGTGCACCTCCCAGATTTAGCCAGGCAGCAATTTAAATCCACAAACTCTGGGAAAATCTCTCTTTTGTGCCTCACTGACCTGGTGGATTTGGTGATTCCAGGGATCAGCAGCGAGACCATCCTCAGGCCAGCCTCCATCAGCGAGGAGGAGCTGCTGGAGCTGATCGCCAAACTCAACAGCGATGCGGCCGTGGACGGGCTCCTGGTGCAGCTTCCCCTGCCTGGTGAGCAGTTCAGCCCCCGTCCTGCACTCCCACAGAGCTTCCAGGGGCTGCAGGACGGGGAATCCTGCCCTGATCCTCCCCCTCAGCTGCAGCTGCTGCAGGGCTCAGTCTCTGGGCCTGGGATCTATTCCTGTTCAAGGTCACAGCTCCAATTTGGAGTTGCAATTCCAGCTTCGGGCTGGGGGTTGAAATTCCAGTTCAGAGTTCAGGGTCACAGCTCCTATTTGGGGTGACAATTCGAGCTCAAGGCTTGGGGTCAGAGCTCCAGTTTGGGGTGACAATTCCAGCTCAGGCTTTGGGGTCACAGGGTCGCAGCTCCAGTTTGGGGTTGCAATTCCAGCTCAGAGTGACAGTTGCAGTTTGGGGTGACAATTCCAGTTCAGGGTCAGAGCTCTCTTTGAAGTGACAATTCCAGCTCCAGTTTGGGGTCCCAATTCCAGCTCAGGGTCAGAGCGCCATCCCAGGCTTGGGCTCACAAGCACAGCTGGTAGCACAGCTGGCATGGCAGCACAGCTGGCAGCACAGCTGGCAGCACAGCTGGCAGCAGGCCCACCGTGGCCCCCCTGCCCTTGCAGAGCACATCGACGAGCGCAGGGTCTGCAACGCCGTGAGCCCACACAAGGACGTGGACGGGTTCCACGTGCTCAACGTGGGCAGGATGTGCCTGGACCAGGACTCCATGCTGCCAGCCACGCCCCGGGGCGTCTGGGAGATCATCCAGAGGACGGGTGAGAGCTGCTCCTGCTGCTGCTCCTGCTGCAGCTTTTGGGGTTCTGGGAATGCCAGCTCGGGGGAGAGCTGCAGGGCTGCCAGGGTGGGATTTTGGGGTGTCTGTGCAGGGCTCCCAGGGCTCCCAGGGTGGGATTTTGGGGTATCTGTGCAGGGTTCTCAGGTGCAATTTTGGGGTGTCTGTGCAGGGCTCCCAGGTGGGATTTTGGGGTGTCCGTGCAGGGCTCCCAGGGATGCTCAGGATGGGATTTTGGGGTGTCTGTGCAGGGTTCCCAGGGTGGGATTTTGGGGTGTCTGTGTAGGGTTCCCAGGTGGGATTTTGGGGTGTCTGTGCAGGGCTCCCAGGGTGGGATTTTGGGGTGTCTGTGCAGGGTTCCCAGGTGGGATTTTGGGGTGTCTGTGTAGGGTTCCCAGGTGGGATTTTGGGGTGTCCATGCAGGGTTCCCAGGGCCACCTAGGGTGGGATTTTGGGGTGCCCCCGTTGCAGGGCAGCGTGTGAGGCTGTGCTGTGTGCCCCGCAGGGATCCCCACGCTGGGCAGGAACGTGGTGGTGGCGGGCAGGTCCAAGAACGTGGGCATGCCCATCGCCATGCTGCTGCACACCGACGGCCGCCACGAGCGCCCCGGAGGTAGGAGAGAGGGGTGTTCTCTTCCAATATTTTACAACCTCTCTCTGATGAATTTTTTTCCTGATATCCAGCCCTAAACCTCTCCTGGCACAGCTTGAGGCTGTTTTAGCTCAACCTGTTCCTATTTTACCTTTCCACGATGAATTTTTGTCCCAGGGTGCTGGCTGTGAATTCCTGCCCCGTAGGAATGTGCCCCTTGACCAGATTATTCTTTGTCTGCGCAGGTGACGCCACGGTGACGATCTCGCACCGCTACACGCCCAAGGAGCAGCTGAAGCAGCACACGATCCGCGCCGACATCGTGGTGGCCGCCGCAGGTCGGGGCTGGGGGCTCCTGGGGCTGGGGGCTCCTGGCCCTGGAATGTCCTGGGGGGCTCCTGGGGCTGGGGGCTCCTGTGGTTGAGGCAAAACCGCCGCAGTTTTGGGGGGTTCTGCCTTTGGGATGGGGAGCAGCACCTGGCAGGGGAACCCGGGGAGTCGTGGGGTGGGAGGGAAGCCAGCAGGGTCAGGGTGCAGCTCCTGGCTCTGCACAGACACCCCAAAATCCCAGCCTGGGAGCCCTGGGTGCTCTCCAGGCACCCCAAAATCCCATCCTGGCATCCCTGGGTGCTCTCCAGGCATCCCCAACCTGATCACGGCCGACATGATCAAGGAGGGCGCGGCGGTGATCGACGTGGGCCTCACCCGCGTGCAGGACCCGCTCACGGCCCAGCCCAGGCTCGTCGGGGACGTGGATTTCGAAGGTGAGCAGAGCCTTAGGCTCGGCTTAGGATTGGCTCTTTAGGCTCAGGATCGGCTTTTGTGGGCACTGAGGGGACAAAGCCTGGGTTGTGTCCCTGAGTTTGGGGTGCATCCGTGTCCGTCTGCCTCTGCTCCAGCCCTGGCTTGGGCCTTTGGGCCCAGCTTTTTGGGGATCCCAGGTCTGGCTTTTTGTGCTTTTAGGCCCAGTTTTTTGGTACGTTATGGCCTGGCTTTTGGTGTTTTCAGAGCTTTGTGCTTTTAGGCCTGGCCTGGTGCTTTTGGGCCTGTTTTTTTTGCCTTTTGGACCCTTGGTGCTTCCAGGCCTTGCTTGGTGCCTTTAGGCCCAGCTTTTTGGTGCTTTTGGGCCCAGCTTTCAAGGAAAAACCACCCGGCCCCATTCCTAAATCCTTAATCCCGACAGAGCCTGCGTGGCTTCAGGCCGGGTGGCCTCGCCCAGCCCTTAAACCCGGCTTTTCCCCTCAGGGGTGAGGAAGAAGGCGAGTTACATCACGCCGGTGCCCGGCGGCGTGGGGCCCATGACAGTGGCCATGCTGATGAAGAACACCATCATCGCCGCCAAGAAACGGCCCAAAGCCCCCGAGCTCGAGGCTCTGAACGGAGCCGGGCTCAGCGAGGGGCCCCTCAGAGCCGGGCTTAGCGAGGGATCCCTCTGAGCACCACCATCGCTGCCTAGAAACTGCTGAAACCCCCCGAGCTCGGGGCTCTGCCTGCCTAAACTGGGCCAGGCTTAGCGAGGGGCCCCTCAGAGCCGGGCCCAAACACAGGATTTGTTATTTATTGTCTCGCGTGTGGGGCTCGTCCCCACCTGAGCTCACGGGTATTCGTGGAGGCGTGGCTGAGCTGGGACTACCCAAACTCAGCTTTGTGTCTGAGCTGGGACTACCCAACCTCAGTTTTGTGTCTGAGCTGGGACTACCCAAACTCCTCCTGCTTGGTGTTTGAGCTGGGATTATCCAAACTCAGCTCTGTGTGAGCTGGGACTACCCAAACTCAGCTCTGTGGTTGAGTTGGGAGTACCCAAACTCCTCCTGCTTGATGTTTGAGCTGGGATTATCCAAACTCAGTTTTGTTTTTGGGCTAGGATTATCTACACTCCTCCTGCTTTGTTTTTGAGCTGGGATTCTCCACACTCCTGCTTTGTTTTTAGGTTGGGATTATCCGCACTCCTCTTGGTTTGTATCTAAACTCAGTTTTGTGTTTGAGCTGGGGTTACCCACACTCAGTTTTGTGTTTGAGCTGGGATTATTCACACTCCTCCTGCTTTGTATCCAAACTCCTGGTTTTTGTTTGACCCAGGATCATCCAAACTCAGCTTTGTGTTTGAGCTGGGATTACCCACACTCAGCTTTGTGCTTGAGCTGGGATTTGATGCAATTCCCAAATCCTGGCACTCCCAGCTCCCCCTCAGTGCTGGATTTTAGTTTGAGCTCTTCTCTAGAGGAATTACTTGAAAAAATAAAACTAAAATTAAAAATGCAAGCCATACTTGAGTCCTGGGCCTGCGCAGGAGTGCAGCTAGGCCGGGCTTTTCTTGCCCTTGGAAGGGGTGGGGAATTTTGTAAAAGCTTTTTGTGGGACCAAAGAAGCCCCGGGGTGGGGGAGCTTTGCTGGGCTGTGTGGGAGGGGGGAGTACCCAGGGAGTAGCGCTGGCTGCCTGAATAAAGCGGAAAAAAAAAAAAAAAAATAATAAATTAAAACAATAAACTCCTTTTTGTGCCCTGGAACGATTCTTGAGCTGTCCTGGGAAAGGAGCGGGGCTCGCTCTTAATGCTGGGTTTTAAAGCCGGGTTTTAAAGCTGTTTTATTAGTAAAGGTTTAAAGGTTTTATTAATATAATAATGATTTATCATGGTTCTATTATATATATAATGATATATTCTTACATTTTAATAATTATATCTTATATAATTATATAGAATATATGATTATATATTATATGATTATATAATAATATATTATATATAATACATTATTATATATATGATTATATAATTATGTTTTATATTTATATATGCAATTATATATAAAAATATTAATATATTGCATGTATATTTTATATTTCTATATAATTATATATTTTTATATATAATTATATCTATTATATTTCTAGGTAATTATATATATTGTATCTATATTTTAAATAATGTATATTATATAATTGTAATAATTATGTAATTATATAATATAGATATTAGATATAAATATTAAAATATCATAAGATATAATTATATAATAAAATTATGTTATGTTTTATATCATTATTTATATATCTAATTTTATATATGTATGTATAATTCTATGTTTTTATATTTATTTTTTTCAATATTTCAATGCTCTCAGCCTGGTGGTTGGAGGTTTTTATTGGGTTGTGTCAGCGGGAAATACAAATGGTGAACGCGGCGGCGCCGGGCTGGGCCTGGCACAACCCCAAACCTGGGGGGAACCTCCCCAAAAAGGGACAGCCTGAGCCCTGGGCAGGGGGTAGAGAGATTAAACCGGGATTAAATCCTTAAACCTGGCCTTAAACCTGCCCGGAGCACGCTGCAGAGAAAGGGAATTAAACCTGGATTAAATCCTTAACACTGCAGAGTAACAGAATTAAACCTGGATTAAATCCCTAAACCTGCCCGGAGCACGCTGCAGAGTAACAGAATTAAACCTGGATTAAATCCTAAAACCTGCCCGGAGCACGCTGCAGAGAAAGGGAATTAAACCTGGATTAAATCCTTAAACCTGCCCGGAGCGCGCTGCAGCTGGCACGGGGTGGGGACAGGAGCTACAGGAGGGAATCCCGGCAGGGTTTGGCACTGCCAGGACCGGGTTTGGCACTGCCAGGACAGGGTTTGGCACTGCCGGGACAGAGTTTGGCACTGCAGGGACAGGGTTTGGCACTGCCAGGACAGGGTTTGGCACTGCCAGGACAGAGTTTGGCACTGCTGGGCCAGGGTTTGGCACTGCCAGGACAGGGTTTGGCACTGCCTCGAGTCCCCGGAGCTGTGCCAGAACCAAACCAAGAAATGCCCTAAAGAGGAAACAGCCTTTGAGTCTGTGAGATTTGGGGATTCACAGGGGTCAGGTCCAGACCAGTTACAGTGTTGAACTGGTGCCCAGTGCAGTACTGTGTCAGTGGTGTCCCAGTCCCGGAGCTGAACTGGTGCCTGGGGACTCTGGGAGGGAAGAAACGGGATTCATCCAGGAAAAACGGAAGGATTCATCCAGGAAAACCAGAAGGATTCATCCAGGAAAAATGAGAAAAAAATCGATTCCAGCTCTCCCAAACCAGGGCTGGGCCTGGAGAAAAATAAAATTCCTATAAAGCCTCGGCATGGTTGGGAAAAGCTGGAGGGAGCCCGGATCCCCACCTGGGCGGGAAGAGCCCCTCGGGGACCCCAAAATGCCGCTGGGCACCGGGAGGAGCCGCTGGGTGGAACTGGGAGCACTGGGGGCAGGGGCTGGCGAGGGAACTGGGAACGGAGCCCCGGGGCAGCAGAGCCAGAGGGAATCCCTGGAATCCTCCCAGGAGGAATCCTTGAGGGGGGATCCTCAGATTCCTCCAGCCAGGGATTCCTCCAGGGAGAGGATTCCTTAAGAGGGAATCCATGGCTTTCTCCAGACAGAGGATTGCTCCAGGGAGAATCCTTGGATTCCCTCTCAGGGGGTTCCTCCAGGGCTGCAGGGGATGGGGCTGGCAGAGGGGAGGGTGAGGATTTGGGGCCTTTGCTGCAGCCACAGTTCCCATCTCCCTGCAGAAACCAGCCTGGCTTCCCTCAGGAACCATCCCTGACTCCCTGAACAAACCATTCCCAATTCTCTCAGGAATCATTCCCGATTCCCTCGGGAACCGTTCCTGATCCCTGCAGGAGCCAAGGCCCCATTCCCTGCCCGGCTGTCGCCCTTTGTTGCCCTCAGGTGCCAAAACCCATCACCCTGAGCTGCTCCTCCTCCTCCCCTCCCCAGGCCCCTGCTCCTCTCCATCTGCTGTGCCTCTTCCTCCTAATCCCAGGAGCTTCCTCCTCTTCATCCCCATCCTTCTGTTCTTCTCCTTCCTCCTCCTCCTCTCCATCCCAGGAGCTTCCTCCTTTCCAGGGCCAAAATCACCGATTCTACCTTTCATTGCCAAAATCACCGATTCCACCTTTCCTTTGCCCAAAATCACCAATCCCACCTTTCCGGCCCCGTTTCGCCACCAGCGGCTTTGCCTTTGCCCAGTGGGAAGAGAGGGAATTCCGGAGCGCGCGACCCTAAATCCACCGGGGCTCAGACCCTAAAATCCAGTGGGGCTCCGACCCTAAATCCAGCAGGGTTCAGACCCTAAAACCAGTGGGGCTCGGACCTTAAATCCACTGGGGTGTGGGGCTCAGATCCTAAATCCACCGGGGCTCAGGCCCTAAATCCAGCAGGGCTCAGACCCGAAATCCAGCGGGGAGTGGGGCCCTAAATCCAGCGGGGTTCAGACCGTAAATCCACCGGAGCTCAGTCCCTAAATCCGGCGGGGCTCCGACCCCGAATCCGGTGGTGCGGCCGAGCGCGGTCGCTGTGCTGAGCCGGCGGGCGCGGCGCTATCTCTAGAGACACACGGACATACATAATCCTATGGATGTATAAGTTAAACTCGGGCGCGGGTCACAGCGTGGTCTCGCTGCCCATGTCCCGCGGCGCCTTCTCCGTGTCGCTGTCCTCGTAGTCCGACTCCATCTCGATCTTCACCTGCGGCACGGCGCAGACGCTGCGGGAGAAGTTGAAGGCGGGGGAGGACGGGCACGAGATCTTCAGGTGCAGGGTGATGCTGGGGGCAGCAGGGAGAGAGTCAGAGATTTGTTGTGCTTTCAGTCCATTTCCCATGCATTTGTCATGTGTATTTCGTGTATTTTTTCGTGTGTATTTCATATATTATTCCTATATAATTGTCATATATTCATATATTATTCCTATAGACTTTTCATATATTTTCCATACATATTTCATCTATTTTTTCATATGCCTATCTTTTTCCTATAGAATTTTCATCTATTTTCCATATATATTTCATATAATTTTTCATGTATTCATATATTATTCCTATAGACTTTTCATATATTTTCCATATATATTTCATCTGTTTTTTCATATGCCTATATTTTTCCTGTAGAATTTCATCTATTTTCCATGTATTTTCTATTTTTTTAATATATGATTTCTGTATATATTCCATATATATTATTTTCCATATATGTTTTTCATATATGTTTATGTGTGTTTCAAATATTTTTTCATGTATTCATATATTAGTCCCATAGAGTTTTCATCTATTTTCCATATATATTTCATCTATTTTTTCAGATATTCATATATTTTTCCTATAGAATTTTCATCTATTTTCCATGTATTTTCTATTTTTTTAATATATTATTTCTGTATATATTCCATATATATTATTTTCCATATGTATTTTCCATATATTTTTCATGTGTATTTCATATAATTTTTTATGTATTCATACATTATTCACATAGAATTTTCATATATTCATATACTATTCCTATAAAATTTTCACATATTCTTATATTATTCCATATAATATATACATGTATATTTTCCATATATATTTTCCATATATTTTTCCTATATAATTCATATATTATTCCTATATTTTTTCCTATATATTTTCTATATTTTTTCTTTATACTGTCTATATATTTTCATTTTTTCCCTATATATTTTTAATATATCTATTTCTTATATATTTTTCACACATTCATATTTTGTTCCTGTATATTTTTTGTCTGTTTTTCCTATATTTTAATATATTTTTCACATCTATTTTTCCTATATTAATATATTTGGTAGACTGTCCATACATGCTTATATTTTTGGCATTTTCCCTATTTTTAATATATATATATATTTTGTATATATTTTTCACACATTCATATTTTGTTCCTGTATATTTTTCGTCTGTTTTTCCTATATTTTAATATATTTTTCACACCTATTTTTCCTATATTCATATATTTGGTAGACTGTTTATACATGCTTCTATTTTTGGCATTTTCCCTCTTTTTAATATATATATTTTGTATATATTTTTCACACATTCATATTTTGTTCCTGTATATTTTTTGTCTGTTTTTCCTATATTTTAATATATTTTTCACATCTATTTTTCATATATTTGCAAGACTGTTCATACATGCTTCTATTTTTGTCATTTTCCCTATTTTTAATATATATATTTCGTATATATTTTTCACATATTAATATTTTATTCCTATATGTTTTTCCTCAGTTTTTCCTATATTTTAACATATTTTCATATATTTTTCATGTATATTTTTCACATATTAAAGTATTTGGTAGACTGTTCCTACATGCTTATATTTTTGGCATTTTTCCTACCCTTTCTCTCAGATTTGGGAATAATCCATTAACCCTTCTGATGCTCACTGGAATTTTGTTCAATCTTAAGGAGAAACCTGACGAGATTATTTTGTTTTCCACCAAACTCAAAAGGGGGAAGAAACCGCATTGGAACAACCCCAGCGGGGCAAAACCTGGGGGAAATTCCCTCTTCTAACTGCACAAAATTGAATTTATCATTTATAGATTCAACCTTATTAATCAACCTTATAAAAACTGATATTCCCGAAGATGTTCCCGGAATTTCGGGGGTCTCCAGTACCTGCGATCCATGTCCGAGCCGTTCGGGGAGGAGTCAGAGCGCAGAGCTCCGGGTGGAGGCCCTCGTTCCTGGGGGGACACGCAGCTGAAACCCTGCCCAGGGACCCCAAAAACCCCCCCAGACCCCTGGGCCAAAATCACCGTTTCCACCTTTTCTATCCCAAAATCATAAATTGCACGTTTTCTGTCCCAAAATCACCATTTTCACCGTTCCTGTACCAAAATCACCAATCCCACCTTTCTGGGCAGTGGGAGGAGGAGGAAAACTCCCGGGAATTGCAGATTTTGGGGGCAATCAGCGAGAGGAAAAGCCCTGCCAGCAGCAGCTAAAGAGTTAAACTGAGCTGGAGCTCTCTGGGGTCCTGGAATGAACCCCCCAAATTTATTCCGAGTCTTTTTGGTGAACCTGCTCCTTCCCAACCGTAAAACTCCATCACCAGAAGCTTTTGGGGGCTCCAAACCATCCCAAACTCAGAGGATTTTCACAAACCCCCACCAGCACCAGCTCGGAGGTGACAAAACCCACGAGACTCCCGGATTTTTTTGGGTGATTTATGGAAATCTTGGCGATCTTTGGGATGAGCGGTGCTCCGGCAGCTCTGGAGGTGGTGGTTTTTCCCCTGGTGGGTTTCCCTGATCCTGGTGGGTTTTCCCTGGGGGGTTCCCTGATCCTGGTGGGTTTTCCCTGGGGGGTTCCCTGATCCTGGTGGGTTTCCCCCGTCCTGGTGGGTTTCCTGGTGGGATTCCCAGTGGGTTTATCTGATCATGGTGGGTTTATCTGATCCCGGTGGGATTCCCCAGTGGGATTCCCTGATCCCTGTGGATTTCCCCAGTGGGTTTCCCTGATGCTGGTGGGTTTTCTTGGTGGGTTTCCCTGGTGGGTTTCCCCTGTGGGTTTCCCCAGTCCTGGTGGGTTTATCTGATCATGGTGGGTCTCCCTGATCCCGGTGGATCCCCCGATTTCCTTTCTTTGGCCGTGATTTTCCACTTCTGGGACATCCCCTAGATGGAGCCCCTCACTCACACAACCCGCTCCTGCCCTGGAACAGCTCCAGCAGTCCAAGACCTTCATCCCAAACCCAGAGGTTTCCGTGGGAATTCTCCCTCCCCGGTGTCCTGGAGGCCCCGGTGACCCCACACCCACCTCCTCATCACTGCTGCTGTCGCCTTTGTTGCCTTTTTTCTTCTTTTTCTTGTCGTCCTCCTTCTTCTTCTCCTTCTCGGGGATGATGTTGTCGATCCAGGCCAGGTCGTGCTGGGAGAAGACGAAATCCAGGAGCCGCCTGACCAGGATCAGGGCCAAGATCTGACAGGGGAGAGGTCCAAGGTGGCTCAACCCAAGATCTGGTGGTGACCACCAAGGCAAAAATCCCTTAAATCCCCAAAAAACCCTCTGGAGCGAGGATGGCATTGCCCATGATGCAGAAGATGATGGTGGCCATGGTGGAACTATGCCAAAAATTTCATTAAATCCCAAAAAACCCCATTTGGATCATGATGGGATTACCATGACGGGGAAGACGATGGTGGGACCGTGCCAAAAATCCCAAAAAACCCCTTTGGATCATGGGTGGGGTTACCATGATAGGGAAGAGGATGGCAGCCATGGTGGAACCACACCAAAAATTACATTAATCCCAAAGAAACCCTCTGGATCGTG
Source organism: Taeniopygia guttata (assembly GCF_048771995.1). Classification (NCBI taxonomy): domain Eukaryota; kingdom Metazoa; phylum Chordata; class Aves; order Passeriformes; family Estrildidae; genus Taeniopygia; species Taeniopygia guttata. Next base: position 3,982,833 of record NC_133047.1, on the reverse strand, counting down.
ATGGGATTACCATGACGGGGAAGATGATGGCGGCCACGGTGGATTTGAGGATCCAGAGCACGGCCAGGCAGACGATCTGCACCAGGGTGAAGAGGTGGATGCGGCGCAGCGGGACGTGCCGCAGGAACACGTAGTCGGGCTGGTGCTTGGCCGGCATCAGGAAGAGCTTGCAGCGATCCCAAAACTGCCCGGGGAGGAAGGTCTGTGTTAATCCTCAGCCCCACCCCTAAAAAAACCCTTTTTTAGTCCCCAAAATGTAGGAAGAGCTTGAACTGATCCCAAAACTGCCAGGGGAGGAAGGCCTGGGGTTGATCCTCAGCCCCACCCCTCAGGCTGCTCAGGAAAAGTCTCTTTCATTCCCCCCAAAATGAATTTCCAGGTTTTTGGTGTTTCTCAGAGGGTTTTGGGTCCCATCTGCTGTCCCACATGTGGAAATTTTGGAGTAAAAATTCTCCTTTTGGAGCCAGTGTGGGACAGTCTGTGGCCAGTGAGGAGGAGGAGGAGGAGGATGAGCAAGAGGAGAAGGAGGACAAGGATGAGAATGACAAGGATGAGGATGAGGAGGATGAGGGGGGTGAGGAGGATGAGAAAGCAGGAGATGAAGACAAAGAGGATGAGGAGAAGGAGAATGAGGAGGAGGGAGGAGGATGAAGATGAAGAGGATGAGGATGACAGAGGACGAGGAGGATGAGGACAAGGAGAGGAGGACAAGGAGGATGAGGATGACAGAGGACAAAGAGGATGAAGAGGAGGACAAGGAGGATGAAGAGGAGGAGGAGCCAAGGAGGAAGGGCACTCACCTGGATGCCGTTCAGCGACGCCACGCCCATGTAGAGGAAGACTCCGTAGAGCACCGGCATGGGGATGTACTGGGAACGGAACCAGCACGGCCCTGAGCCGGGGATGGCGGCTCCGGGCCAGGGATGGGGACAGGGACAGGGACAGAGGGCCAGGGCCAGCGCTGGAGGTCACCAGGATGGGGCAGGGTCCAGCTTTTCATCCCCATGTCCCCAGCTCTCTGTTGGAATGTTTTACCTTCAGGATAGGAGCCAGGAAAACCGAGATGCCCGTGAGAACGAAGACGATGATGCCGGTCACCCTCTGCTCCCTGGAGCGGGGACAGCAGCAGGGTCAGCCCGAGGAACCGCCCAGGAACCACGGGGTCACCAGTGGGAACGGGAGTGACAATCCCACCCTGGCCCTGCTGGCCTTGGTGTCCCCAGGACAGGACAATCCCTCCCTGGCCACGCTGTCCCTTGTCCCCCCAGGACAGGGATGTCCCCCCACCTCCAGGACACCACCAAGACCCACCTGGAACCCCAGGACCCACCTGACCCCCAGGAACTGTCCCTGGTGTCCCCCCAGGACCCACCTGACCCCCAGGAACTGTCCCTGGTGTCCCCCAGGAACTGTCCCTGGTGTCCCCCAGAACCCACCTGACCCCCAGGAACTGTCCCTGGTGTCCCCCCAGGACCCACCTGACCCTCAGGAACTGTCCCTGGTGTCCCCCAGGACCCACCTGACCCCCAGGAACTGTCCCTGGTGTCCCCCAGGACCCACCTGACCCCCAGGAACTGTCCCTGGTGTCCCCCCAGGACCCACCTGACCCCCAGGAACTGTCCCTGGTGTCCCCCCAGGACCCACCTGACCCCCAGGAACTGTCCCTGGTGTCCCCCAGGCCCCACCTGACCCCCAGGAACTGTCCCTGGTGTCCCCCAGGCCCCACCTGACCCCCAGGAACTGGGGCTGCTCCCCCGGGGCGCTGGTCTCGGTCTCCATCTTGAGGCTGTCGATGTGGGCGATGGAGATGACGGTGGCGGCCACGTACCAGGGCAGCCCCATGAAGGAGCACACGGCCATCAGGATGCCCACCCAGAACAGGTCCAGGTGGTACCCGGCTGCCTTCTGCAACACAGCACGGGGGCCTGGTGTCACCCCACGCTGATATGGGGCACACGGTGTCACCCCAAAGTGCCCTGTGTCACCCCAAAACACCCGGTGTCACTGTGATGTGCCCCACGTGGACATAGGGCACCCTGTATCACCCCATATCATCCCATACCACCCTGAATTACCCCATGTCACCCCACATCCCCCCGTATCACCCCAAATCACTCTGTAGCACCCCATATCAGCCTCCTGCCCCCCGTTTCCCACAGAACTTCACCTTCCAAGCCCTCCATCACCCCAAACCCACACCTTGCTGAGGCCAGGGGTAGCCCCCAACACCACCATAAACCTGGGTGCTCTGGGGGATCCGTGGGGTGCCCTGGGGGATCCCCCGGGGTCTCACCCGCAGCTTGTGCTCCTTCCTGTTGACGATGACGGCCGTGATCTGCTGGTCCATGAAGATGAGGATGGTGACCAGCAGGGCGGGCAGGGCGCTGGCCAGGTACACCCACCACGGGTTCTTCCCGAAGGGGAACACGAACCAGCCCCGGTCCACGCGCGTGGGCTGGGGAGACAACGGGCTCAGAACCTCGGGAATGGGCTCGGAACCTCGGGAACGCAGCATGGGTTGAGAAAACCTGAGGGGTGGCACTTGGGGACAACCCCAGCCCAGATCCATCCTAAATCCTGTGCCCCAAACCGCCCCCAAATCCTTATTGGGATTGCCATTGGGATCCTGATTGGGATTTCCACTGGGATCCTCATTGGGATTTCCATTGGGATCTTCACTGGGACCCTCATTGGGATCCCCAGTGGGATCCTTATTGGGCTTTCCATTCGGGTTCCACATTGGGATCTTCATTGGGATTTCCATTGGGATTCTTATTGGGATTTCCATTGGGATCCCCATTGGGATCTTCACTGGGATCCTCACTGGGCTTTCCACTGGGATCCCCCTTGTGGTCCTCATTGGGATCCCCCTTGTGGTCCTCATTGGAATACCCCTTGGAATCCTCATTGGAATTCTCATTGGGATCCCCATTGGGATTTCCATTGGTGTCCTCATTGGGATCCTCATTGGCATTTGCACTGGGATTTCCATTTGGGATCCTCACTGGGATTTCCATTGGGATCCTCATTGGGATTTCCATTGGGATCCCCATTGGGATTTCCATTGGCATTCCCATTGGGATTTCCATTGGGGTCCTCATTGGGATCCTCACTGGGATTTCCATTTGGGATCCTCACTGGGATTTCCATCGGGATCCTCACTGGAATCCCCACGTCACCCCCTGGATGGGGGAGGGGGAATCCTTCGGGACTGGGGTTTTGTGGAGCTCTGGTTTTTTACCTTGAAGTCGGTAGGCACTTGGAGCTTTGGGGTGTTGAGTCCGAAAAGCACATCCAGCCCCACAAACATTAGTATGGACATAAAGATCGAGAAGTCGCTAATGAGCTTACGGAGCTGCCGGCCACGGGGCAGAGAGAGAACAGGGGGGAAATGGCAAAAAGGGAGGGAAAACGGCAAAAAAAGGAGGGAAAATGGCAAAAAAGGGAGAGGAAACGGCAAAAAAAGGAGGGAAAATGGCAAAAAAGGGAGGGAAACAAAAAAAGAAGGGGAAACCAAAAAAAGAGAAGGAAAACAAAAAAAGAAGGGAAAACCAAAAAAAGAGGAGGAAAACAACAACAAAAAAAAAGAGTAAAACAACAAAAAATTAGGAAAAACAAAAAAAGGAGAAAAAAAGGACAAAAAAAGGAGGAAAAACAAAAAAGGGAGGAAAAAGAGAGAAAAAACCAACAAAAAAGAGAGGGGGAAAGGAGGAAAAGCAATAAATAAAGGAGGAAAAACAACAAAAAAGGGAGAGAAAGAAAGGAGCAAAAACAAAAAAGGAGGATAAACAACAAGAAAGGGAGGAAAGAAAGTCAGAAAATTAGAATCTGTTAGAATAGACCAAGTAGCTTTTCAGGAGGTGCCTGGAGCTGCGAGATTCCCAAAAAAACCTGGAAAAAGAGCGTGGGAGAGGAGAGGAGGGAGGCCGAACCTTGATGATACTGGGGATGTGGAGTTTGGGGGTGTCCAGGCCGAAACAGGCGTCCACGGCACAGAAGAGCAGGATGGAGAAGACATTGGAAAAATCAGCAATGAAAGCCCTGACCTGGAGGCAAGACAGGGAAACAGGGTTGGAGAGGAATTCATGGGGTGAGGAGGGGATTAATGGGGTGGGAAGGGGATTAATGGGATGGGAAGGGGAATTAATGGGGTTGGAAGGGTAATTAATGGGTGGGAAGGGAGCTTGTCCAGGTCTCTGTGGATGTCCCCAATTGGGGATTGTCCAGGATTGTCCCTTGGTGTCACCTGCAAACCTCCCGAGGTGCCCTTGACTCCTTGGGAGTTAATGAGCACATTAATTAATGCTGGCCCTGACAGGGAGCCCTGGGCACTGCTGGGCACTGGGCACTGGGCACCATCAGACCCTGGGCTGGTGCCCACTTCCCTGTGGGTGAGACCATCCCATCCATTCCTCATCCATCATCCCACCCATTCCTCCTCCATCATCCCATAAATTCCTCGTCCACCATCCCATCCATTCCTCATCCATGATTCCACAAATTCTTGTTCATCAATTGTCCCCCCATTAATTGTCCACCATTAATTGTCCCCCATTAACCCAACTCCAACTCCAGTTGGAGAGGAGGATGCCATAAAAACCTCATAGAATCCCAAAAATCAGGGCCTAAAACCTCGGGGAGGACCCCGGTCGTGGCCAAATCCTCCTAAAAACCGGGATTTTTGTTCCTGGAGTTCTTTGCCTCCACCCAAACCCAGCAGCTCCCGTTTGCCCTCATTTCTGGGAAAGGGTCTGGCAGAATTTGGTTCTTTCCTCACCTTGGTGGGGAAGTAGCGGCTGAATTTGAACTTTTTCAGGGTCAGGGTCATGGAGTAGGTGCCGAAGAAGAGGATGAAGGACATGAGGGCCAGGTCGGGCACGAATTTGCAGGATTTTCCCACTAAGCTGCCGCCGTATTTGAGACATTCCTTCTTACTCAGCTGGGTCCAGTCCAGAGCTGTGAGGTTGAGAGCATTGGACTGGCGAGAGACCCCAAAAAAAGCAAAATTAGTAAAATTTGGAATTATTATGGCATGCAGGGAAAGGGGGAAATTCAGCCCAAATCCAGTAAAACTGGCATTTTTAAGGTGCTGCATGGAAAGAAAGGGGAAATTCCTCTCCAAACCCCAAATTTTGTACTTTTAGGATCACATTGTCTAAGAAAAGGGAAATTTCACAACTGAATTGAGCAAAATCAGCATTTTTAGCAACTGCAGCTTGCCAAAAAAGGACATTTCCTGCTCAAACCCCCAAAAAGAACAGTTTGAGCTGTTTCAGCACTCAAGGAAAAGTGAATTTCCAGAGTTTTGGGGACACCCAAAACCACAGGAAAACTGCAGAGCTGATACAAATTTGGGAAAAGCGTGGATTTGGTGCTGCTGAGCCCTGCTGGGAACCCAAATTTGAGTTCCCCTGACTCCGAGCTGGCCCATCCTTCTCCGGGGTGCTGCAATCCCCCGGATCCGCCCTCCCTGATCCCGAATTTCCCCGGGATGAGCGGATCCCGGTGCTTACCAGAGACACATTAGTGGTGTTCGGTGCCACCGGAGCTGGAGCATCGAACGAGGTCGCGTTGGCTGCGGGAGAGGAGTCGGTTATTCAGGTTTTGGGGCTAAACCCAAACTTTTGGGAGCTTTAGGGCATCACCACCAGCTGGGCTTCGCCTGCTGAGCCCGGCAGGGATTGGCATCCCAGATTTTTGGGGGGAAATCCCCATTTCTAACCTCTCCCTGATTAATCCCATGTGCCGGGGAGGACGCGGCGGCTTCTCCCTGTGGGGCTGGCAAGGGCCGGGGCCAGAGGGGATTTTTTGGGAGTTTCCCATTCCTAAAATTTCCAGGAGCTTCCTAGGGAAGCCTCCAGGAATGGGGTGGACTTAAAACCACGGGGGTGGAAGGCTGTGAAAGCAGCCTGGGGTGGCTTTTATTTCTTTTTTTTTGAGAGGCAGCACCCAAATCACGCCCAATTTGCCTTTTTTAAATTATTATTCTTGGTTTTTTTAATTGTTTGGGGCTGTTTTGGTGTCACCGGTGCAAAATTCCGTCTTTTCGAGCCCCGGCACCTTCTCCTCCTCGGCTCTTCAGGCGACGCAGCTCCAGGAGCACCCCAGGCACCTCTTGGGTGCCCCTAAAAGAGGGAATTCAGGAATTCTGGGAATTCCGGGACAGCTTTGCTGCCCCCCTCTTCCATCCTCTTCACCCAGTGGGAATTTCAGCGCCGGGGATTAATGAAGGAGAGGCTGGGCTAGGACAGAGAGCCTGGGGCTGCCCTAAAAACAAAGCCAGCCCTAAAAACATCGGTTTTGTTCTCATTCCTCTCCTCCACAACCTTTTCTTTTTTCACAAACCCTATTTTGGGGTTTCTCCACCTCTAAAGGGCGGCACGGCACCGATAGGGTTAAAGAGAGGAGCCCTAAGGGCTCTACACAAACCTTTTTGGAGAGAGAGAAAAGTCAAATACACGGGGAAAAAAAATAACAGCGGAACCCCCCCGTGGGGGGAGAGTATCAAATATTAAAATAGTTTTAATATTTAGAAGGTGATACTCACTTGAGTTTGAAATCAGCCCCAATTGATGTGTGCAGCAGAGACAAATATGGGACAAATCAGTTATAATAATCAAAAATCAGCAGGGGTGGAGAAAAAAAAAAGGGAATTAAAAAAAAAATTAAGGACGGAGAGGGGAATAAACATCATTTATAGAGGGAATTTAAATCCAGCCTGGACACCACTGCGGGGTCGGGGATCGGGGTGCGGACGCCTCCGCGCTGCTCGGGGTTTGCTCGGGGTGGGGGTTTGGAGAAGGGGGAGACCTCCCTGGAGGCTGAAGGCTCCTCCCACGGGAGCTGCCGGCGCATCCCGGGGTGCTCACGGCTCTGTCCGGGAATTCCGGCTCCGGGGGCTCCGTCGTGGCTCTCTGCGGCTCGGGTTTGGGGGAGGAACGGGGTCGGTCTCGGTGCTGCTCGGGGGTCTCGGTTCCCAGCGGGATCATGGTGCTCACGGAGGGGTGGAGGAGCAGGAATTGGGAAAAATGCAAAATTCAACCCAGTGGCTGCGACTGGCACAGGTGGGAGCTCTCCTTGGAGTGGCAGATGCCTTGGAATGCCTTGGGTGGAGGGTCTTGGGTGCTTCGCTTGAAGGAAGGACACGGGCAGAACTTCACCATCACCTTCATCCACCATCACCTTCATCCATCATCATCTTCTTCCACGGTGACCTTCATCCATCATCATCTTCATCCACCATCATCTTCATCCATCACCATCTTCATCCACTGTCACCTTCATCCACCATGACCTTCACCTACCATGACCTTCATCCACCATCATCTTCCACCTTCACATCCACGCACTGTCAGTCTCCTCTGGCTGCAGCTGGTGCTCCCCAAAATTGGGGGTTTTGACCCAAATCCAGCTCCTGGGAGAGCAGCCGCTCGCTGCCGTGAGCCTGAAGCTGTCTCTGCTCCTGTCCAGGAGCGCTCGAGCTCCGCAGTTCGGATCTGGGATCGTCCAGGACCCAAGAGCAAAACCATGGAAGGACCTTCTGCTCAGAGCCTTCGGCCTCTCCTTTTGGAAAAGGAGTGGGAAAAGGAGGAGAACCGTCCATGGAGGTTCCACACCCAGCTGGGACATCCCGGGGTGTCGCAGACACCGCAGAGCACAGAACCACCCCAAGTGTTTCCTGGACCTTCGGTTTCCATCGGCAGCAGGCTGGAGTGACCCGAAATGTCCTTTTTATTCTTCCATAATTCCATAATTCCTCCTTATCCATATCCAGGTCTGGCTGCTCCAGGCTGAGATCCCGACTCTCTGTCCGCTGCATCCCGGGAAGCGCCGAGTCCTTCACCCAAGGGGGACGAGGCTCTTCCTCCCTCTCCACAACCCCCTCGAGGATGGTGAGGACGAGGTCTCTGCAGCCCAGGTCTCCTCGCACGTCCCGGGCCGGCGATCCCGTGGGATTCATCCACGCCAGGACCCTCCTCCCACCCCTGGCTCCTGCCCGGGCGGCCCCGGGGTGAACTCACCTGGGTCGGGGGCGACGCACTCGCACTTGTACATGGTCACGTAGTCGGGCTTGAAGTCGGAGTTGATGGGGTAGTACTTGAAGGCCCCGATCATCTTCTTGATGGCGTCGTAGATGAAGATGAAGCTGATGAGGGTGGAGAAGCCCTCCTCGGTGAAGCGCGTGATGTACTTGATGATGAAGCTGGCGTCGGTGGCCACCAGGATAAGGCACTGCAGGGCCGAGTGCAGCCCGATCCACAGGCGGAATTCCATGTAGTCGATCCCGTTGCCTCTGGAAGAGGGGACACGCGGCCCCGTGAGAGTGGCGGGGGGCTGGGGACACGCTCCAACCCCGCGGGGACAGGCCCTGGTGGCCCCTGGGGTGGCCCAGCACTCACTTGCTGAAGTCAAAGAGCAGCTTCTCGAAGATGAGGATGGGGCCGGTGCTGCTGAGGATGATGAGGGGCTGCCCGGCGAAGAGGCAGAACATGGAGCCGGCCATGGCCGTGCCCAGGAAGCTCTCCATGACGCCCTGGGGACGGAGCAGAGGTGGGTTACGGGGGTGCCAGCCCACACCACGTCCCCCCCAGTGGAGATGGGGCTGAGGGACCTCGGCCTGGGCCTGCCCAGGATCCCACCCCACTGACCCCACCCTGCTGCTCCCCAGGCCGGTGACACCCGGGCCACACCTGGTAGTTGTCGGTGGCGTCGCCCAGCAGCCCGCCGAAGGTGATGGCGTTGGTGATGCAGCCCAGGTAGATGAAGAGGATGGCGGAGATGGACTGGATATGGAAACCTTCGTAGAAGTCACTCGGGAACCAGGGCAGCTTCCTCTTGATATCCAGGTAGAGGCCACCACAAAACCTGTGGAGACACCGCCAAGGGCCTGGTGACTTCCAGCAAAACAGAATCACGGCGTCCTGGAGTGTTTTGGGTTGGGAGGGACCTTAAATCCCACCCCATCCCACCCCTGCCATGGCAGGGACACCTCCTTCTGTCCCAGGGGGCTCCAACCTGGCCTGGGACATTCCCAGGATGGAGCAGCCACAGGTCCTGTGGGAATTCCATCACAGCCAGGAATTCCTGCCCAATATCCCATTTAAACCTCCCCTTTCCCAGTGGGAAGCCATTCCCTGTGTCCTGTCCCTCCATCCCCTGTCCCCAGTCCCTCTCCAGCTCTCCTGGAGCCCTTTTAGATGCTGGAATGTGCTGGAAGCTCTTCCTGGAGCTTTCCCTTCTCCAGGTGACCATTCCCAGATTGGCTCCAGAGCAGAGAGGCTCAAGCATCCTGGAATCCTGGAATGGTTTGGGTTGGGATTTGCCCTAAAAGCCCCTCAGTCCCACCCCGGGACACCTCTCACTGTCCCAGGGGGCTCCAAGCCCCGTCCAACCTGGCCTTGGGCACTTCTGGGGATCCACAGCTGTTCTGGTCAGCTGGGGGATTTATAAATATTGACCAGAAATGGAATTTATACACAGACACTCCAATAGTGTGGTGCTGGTGCTGCCAGGAACCCCTTCCCACTGGGATTTCACCCCAGGAGGAGCCGCAGGAGATGTTGATGGATCCCAGAGGATCCATCTGGAAAACTGCAGGATTTTGGGGGTGGCTCCTTGCTCACCTGCCCGTCCAGGCCAGCTCCTCCCCGATCTCGTGGACTTCGGGCATCTCGCCATCGTCGCTGCCGCCTCCACCGCCACCACCGGCGCCCGCCCCGCCAGCCGCGCCGTTCATCTGCCCCACCTCGTTCAGCGAGAACACCGACTTCCTGCGGGACAGCGGCACCAACTCGGACCCGCCCCGGCACCGCCGGATGGGCACACCCGGACCAGCCCCGCCCGCTCGGCAGCGCCAGATCAACACCGCCAGATCGGCACCGCCGGATCGGCACCACCAGATCAGCTCTGCCGGATCAATACCACTAGATTGGCACCACTGGCTCAACATTGCCAGACTGGCACCACCAGATTGGCACTGCTGGATCAGCACCACCAGATTGGCACTGCCAGATTGGCACTGCTGGATGGATTGGCATCACCAGATTGGCACTGCTGGATCAGCGCTGCCAGATCGGCACCAGTGTGAGGACCATGGCCTTGGCAAAGCTCTGAGCCTGCACTGAGACTGGGTTTTGGGGTGAATTTGCCAGATCCAGAGCTGGTTTGCTCAAATTGTGGAGCCCTGGGTTGGGTTGGGTTGGGTTGGGTTGGGTTGGGTTGGGTTGGGAGGGACCTCAAGGATCACCCAGTTCAACTCCTGGCCTGGGCAGGGTCAGCTCCCGGTAAAAGCTGTCCCAGGAGAGCGGAACCGAGCCCTGCTGCAATCCCAGCACTTCTGGAACATCTGGAGGGGTTACTTCCAGGGATGAAGCCAAGCAAGGCTCTTCCCCCCCAGAGCTGGTCCAGCCCCACCCACCTCTTCTCAGCTGAGGGCACTTTTTTGGGAGGCTCGATGCGGATGTTGGGGTCCCACTCGCCAGGTGGGAGGACGATCACCTCGTCCAGGAACTCGTCGATGCCGGCGATCAGGTCCTCCCTGTCCCGGGCTTTGTAGGCAACGTCGCTGAAGAGCTGGAGATGGACACAGGACAGGGGTCAGCCTGGCCGTGGCCTCCAGCCCCACGTCCTCCTGGGGGTTCCAACCTCAATTTTTGGGGTGATAAGGCAGAAATTGCTTTTTTTTGCTGGGTTCTGAACCAGGGGGTCCCGAAGGAAGGCCGGGCTGGCCTCAACTCACATCATCCACCATGAGCGTGGCGATGGCCCTGCCGATCTCGTTGTAGGACTTGGCTTTTCCTGCTGGACCCAGGAGAATGAAGAGGAATCTGGGGAGGGAAAGGTGCCGCCGTGGTGGCCACCTCGGAGCTGTGGGGCCACCAGAGCCCTCAGGACGGGCTCGGGGACAGCGCTCACCTGGTGGGGACGGGCACCTCCGTCACGCCCCCCAGCATGGTGGCTTGGAGCAGCCGCACGAAGGCCACGAAGGGCTTCTCCAGGAACTCCACCTCCCCCACCAGCACATTGGAGGCCTCGGCATCTTTGGGGATCTTCTTGATGAACTTGTTCTTCAGCTGTTGGGAAAGGCAAGTTCGAGGAAGGGATTAGCTGCCAAAATTTGGCTTTTCCCTCTTTTTTTTTTTTTGTTGAAGCCTCAGGCTCCAAGATTTCACCTCTGGTTGTCCCAGGACTCCCAGAGGTGGGGACTGAGGAGCCACATCTGGGATTCAGCCAGCAAAAATTCACAAAACCAAATTTCTTTGGAAATATGGCTAAAACCAAGAGTAAACCGCACCCCTGGGGCTCCACAACCCAACTAGCAACGTTTGGTTTGGCTCTCCTGGGGTTTCAAAAAACTCCCTGAAATCCCCCTGTGGAAAACTCGAGCCAACCCCAGGGCGGCTGCAGGAACATTTCTGGAGTTTATTTGCAGCCCTTGATGGCACAGAATGTTTTGGTGCCTCGCTCCTCCCCAGCCCCATTCTGGGAGCTGGAACAAACAATGGGAGGAGGAAAACCTCATCCATGGATTTATCCCCCAGGACTCTTCTCCCCCGCAGCTCTTTTCATTAGGAGCCTAAAAGGGTTCAATAGGCAGCGGGCAGGGAGTTAGGATAATCTATATGGCAGCATGAGGGGAGGCATGTGAGCGGGCAGCCGCCTCGCCCGGCCTAATCTTCTAAATCCAAATGGAAAAAAACAAAAAAAAATCATCATCATAATAAAGCAACTCCTCCAGTCCTGCTGGAATAAGAGCAGGAGTTACCAGTGGCCACTAAGCTTCATGTAACACTTAAAAAGTCCCTTTGTAGTGGGCCTAATAGGGCGATTAAACCTAAATGCTTTGCATATTTTGGGATTAACCCTCCGAACCCCATTGCTGGGGGGGATGTTTGGGGTTCCTGAGTGCCTGAGTGGGCACTGGATTAGTTTTGGAAGGTGGCCTGGAAACCTTCGTGGTGTCCCCGTCCCGTGGCTCCCGGCAGAACATGGATTTCCATCCATGAAATCCAAAGAAATAAAACATTACTTACTGTGTTCGGACTTGCCCTACATCATCACCCCAGGTAAGCCCAGCGAGGACATCCCGGGGGAAAAGAAAGTTTTTATCTCATCCCATTCCCTAAAATCCCAAAGATCCCATTCCCTAAAATCCCAAAGCAAGTTTTTATCCCATTCCATTCCCTAGAATCCCACGGGGTTGGTGATCCTGCCTTCAGCTTATGGTGGAATCAGGAACAGAAACAAAGCAAAGCTGATACAAGGAACCAACCACTCCCAGAAGAAGAACAGGAACAGGAGAAAATCCCACTGACCCATCCCATCCCCAAGGTGGGATCTGCTTCCCAGCTCCCTCCTACAACAATCCCAGGAGGAAAAGCTGCTCATGGCCTCTGCGCTGAGCTTTGCCTTGAGAAAAAACAGATCTTTTTTGCCTCAGAAAAACCAGATCCCACCCCAAATTCCAGCCCCTCACCCCCAGAGCCGAATCCCTGTGTGCAAACCCAAGAGCTCGGGGGGATTTGCCACCCTCTCCCTTCAGGATTCCCACACTTCCAAGCAGATCCTGCGGATCTGGAGGGAATTTCTGCCCCACCTTGATGGATTTGGGCTCCTGGCTCGTCCCCACAGGGATCAATCCAGCAATTAACTGCCCTAATTAGGGATTGGTGCGGGTATCGACCCAGCCACGGCTCACGTGGAGCCGACAGCCCCAGAGCCCAGCGGGGACCGCGTCGGGATTTTGGGATTTTGGGTACCTGGTCAGTGCTGGGTGTGTCCGAGATGTCGTTCATGCTCCGGCTCTGGGCGTGACCTGGAGGGAAGGGAGGGAATTGTGAGGAAAAGGCACCCCAGGTGCCAGGGGAAAACTTGGTGGGAAAAGCCAGGGAAAAATGTGGTGGGAAAAGCCAGGAGAAAACCTGGTGGGAAAAGCAAAACCTGGTGGGAAAAGCTACCCCAGGTGCCAGGAGAAAACCTGGTGGGAAAAGCCAGGAGCAAACCCGCTGGGGAGAATCCTTGCAAAGGAATAAAATATTGCTGACTGCATCTGGGCTTGCAAAGCAGCGGCAAAACTCCCTCAATGGGAGCAATTCCAGTCTCAGCTCCCAGGTTCCTTGGGATTTCCCACCCATCCTCTCCCAGCCAAGCAATCTTTTAGGATTCCCTCCCTCTTCCAAGCCTTCCCTCCCTAAAGACTCTAAGGAATATTTTCCTTGTGTTCCAAGGAATTATTTGGCATTGCAGGGAATCATATGGTGTTGCAGGGAACCATGTGGCATTGCAGGGAGGTTTTGGTGGTGTTGCAGGGAATAATTTGGTTTTCCAGGGAATGATGTGGTGTTCCAGGGAACTACATGGCATTGTAGGGAATCATTTGGCATTCCAGAGAACCATGTGGCATTGCAGGGAGTTATGTGGTTTTCAGAGAATCAATCGTTTGGTGTTGCAGGGAATGATGTGGTGCTGCAGGGACCCCCACGGCGCTGCAGGAGGCTCTGGGGCTCGGGGCCCCCACTCACGCAGGCGGCCGTAGCCGGCGCTCTGCCGCAGCCGCAGGTCCTCGGTGGAGCGGTGGAAGGCGGCGCCGGCGGCCGGGCCCCGCCCGGGGCTGCGGGCTGGGGAGAGGAGAGAGGTGTGAGACGGGGGGATCCCACGGGAATGTGGGGCAGGATCCCATGGGAATGTGAGGCAGGATCCCATTGGGAATGTGGGAAAGGATCCCATTGGGAATGTGGGACAGGATCCCATTGGGAATGTGGGACAGGATCCCATGGGGAATGTAGGGCAGGATCCCATGGGAATGTGGGGCAGGATCCCACGGGAATGTGGGGCAGGATCCCATGGGAATGTGGGACAGGATCCCATAGGGAATGTGGGGCAGGGTCCCATAGGCAATGTGGGAAAGGATCCCACTGGGAATGTGGGGCAGATTCCCACTGGGAATGTGGGGCAGATTCCCACTGGGAATGTGGGGAAGGGTCCCGCGGGAATGTGGGACAGGATCCCGTTGGGAACGTGGGACAGGATCCCATTGGGAATGTGGGACAGGATCCCGTTGGGAATGTGGGACAGGATCCCATGGGAATGTGGGACAGGATCCCATGGGGAATGTGGGACAGGATCCCATGGGGAATGTGGGAAAGGATCCCAATGGGAATGTGGGACAGGATCCCATGGGAATGTGAGGCAGGATCCCATTGGGAATGTCACTACAGGATCCCATTGGGAATGTGGGGCAGGATCCCATGGGGAATGTGGGACAGGATCCCATGGGGAATGTGGGACAGGATCCCATGGGAATTTCGAGGCAGGATCCCATGGGAATGTGAGGCAGGATCCCATTGGGAATGTCACTACGGGATCCCGCTGGGAATGTCATGGCAGGATCCCGTCGGGAACGCCGGGACACTCCCAGGGCTGCCGGAGGCCGATCCCGGGGCGTCCCGGGCCGCAGCCGTGACCTCCCGCCAACCCCGCGGGCAGGAGCGGGAACGGCCCCAAATCCCCTTTTGTGCGGCTGGGAAGGCGGGATCAGCCGGGCCCAGACCGGATTTGTCTGCGGCGGCCACGGCGGGAGAGCCGGCGCCGAGCCCGGGGCCCACACCGCGCCTTGTGCTGGCGTGGCGGCAGCGCGGTGACGTCACCGGCACGTGGTGACGTCATCTACACGCAGTGATGTCATCAGCATGCGGTGCCATTGACCTCACTGTGACGTCATCACACAGTCATGGTCCCCATAGTGACATCATCACACAGTGACATTATCCCCACAGTGACATCATCACACAAAGTCATTGTCCCCCACTGTGATGTCATCACACGGTGACATTGACCCCACACGGTGACATTGTCCCCACAGTGACATCACCACACAGTGCGACTGTCATTGTACAACAATGTCACCACACTATGCCATTGTCCCCAGTGATGTCACCGCACAGTGACAGTGTCATCATGGTGATGTCACCACAGCGCCATTGTCCTCACACGGTGATGTCACCACACAATGACATTCTCCCCCACACAACGATGTCACCACACAACGATGTCACCGCACACTGACATCATCACACCATGATCTTGTCCCTCACACAACGATGCCATCACCCAATGGCGTCACCAAACGGTGGCATTGTCCCTGCATGGCCGCATCCCTCACGCAACGCTGTCCCTGCCACACGATGTCCGTGTCCCCAACACCTCCTTGGCCCCGCTGACCCCGCACCCCTAAACCCACGGGGGCGGAATTCCGGGTCCTTCCCAGCCACAGACACCACGTGGGTGTCTCAAACCCTTGGGTCCTCCAAAATGTGCCTCCCTCCTGCCAAAATGTCCCTCCCTCCTGCCAAAATGTGCCTCCCTCCTGCCGCGGTGCCGCCGGGGCTCACCTGTGCTGGAGGACACGGACTTGCCGATGTCGGCCAGCGAGCGGTGGATCGGTTTCTTGGTCTGGTGGCGGTGCTTGCGCAGGAGGACGTAGCTGAGCTTCTCCCGCAGCTCCGGCTTCAGCAGCCCGTCCTCGATCTGCTTCTCGATGACGTCGTCTGCAACACGCGGCTGTGGTGACCCCCAAACCCCACCAGAACCTCCCCAAAATGTCCCATCCTTGATCTGCTCCTCAGCGTCTGCAACACGCGGCCGTGGTGACCCCCAAAACCCACCAAAACCTCCCCAGAATGTTCCATCCTCAATCTTATCCTTGATGTCTACAACATGAGACCATGGTGACCCCCAAAACCTTCCCAAAATGTCCCATCCTCAATCTGCTTCTTGATGTCTTCAACATGAGACCATGGTGACCCCCAAAACCTTCCTAAAATGTCCCATCCTCAATCTCCTTCTTGATGTCTACAACATGAGACCATGGTGACCCCCAAAACCCCCCAGAACCTCCCCAAAATGTCCGATCCTCGATCTCCTCCTTGATGTCTGCAACACATGGTCATGGTGATCCAGCCGTGACCCCAAAAACCTCCCCAAAATCTGTTGCTTCAGCAGTGACCCTCCCCAGATCCTCCAAAACTTCAACACAACCATCTCCGGAAGCACCTGCTGGCTCCCAGCTCCTCCTTTTGCTCATTCCTGGACCAATCCCGAGGAGCTCAGACCCATTCCCACCATTCCTGGAGCTCCTACCGATGATCTGGGGCAGGGAGTAGCCGTCCAGGTCCAGCAGCACCGTGCCCGTCTGCAGACACGTCCGCAGCTCGAAGAGGCTGTGCAGCGACAGCGTGGACACGTGCGGCTTGCTCCACCTCTCGCCGCCTTCCTCCACCTTCTCCTCGAACTTGATCCACCTGGAATGGGAGCGGGACAGGCCCGGAACGGGTGTGAGGATGCGGGAATGGCTTTTCCTTCCTGGGGAGTTTCCCTGCTGGGAAGGCCTGGATTAATTAATCCCGCAGAGTTCCCGCTCGTTATCCGGGCCGGGAAGGGAGGAGCTGGTGGAGTCATTCCCAAAAGTGCTGCTGGCAGGGTTGTGGAGGGGTGGAAAAGCTCCCAGTCCCACCAGGAAGCCCAAATCCATGGATTTCCCCATCCTCAAATTGAACTCCTGTGGGATTTGGGAACTGTGGGGTGGAGGAGAAGCTCCCAGTCCCACCAGAAAACCCAAATCCAAATTTTGGGGACATTTTGGGTATACTTTGGAGACATTTTGGGATATTTTGGGGGTACTTTGGGGACATTTTGGGGACTTTTGGGGACATTTTGGATTTTGGGATATGTTGGGGATGTTTTGTGGATATTTTTGGGGATGTTTTGTGGATATTTTGGGGATACTTTGAGGACATTTTGGGATATTTTGGAGATATTTTGAGGACATTTTGGGATATTTTGGGACATTTCGGGGCTATTTTTGGGAAGTTTTGGGGATGCTTTTGGGGATATTTTGGAGATATTATGGGGACATTTTGGAGATATTTTGAGGACATTTTGGGATATTTTGGGACATTTTGGGGATTTTTGCCCCCAGCACGATCCCGAATCCCGCAGACCTGGCGGATTCCTTCCACTCCATGTCGTCGCCGTCGCGCTGCAGCGTGTCCATCTCGGTGAAGAGCGTGGGCGTGGGGGGCTCGTCCTCCTCCCCCAGGATGTACCGGAGCCGTTCCGCGGCCGGGGACACTGCCGGGAAACAGCCGCTGGAATTCCATGGAAAATCCCCAGGGAACGGCCCCGGGGGAGCCCAAAAAAAGGGATAAAAACGGAGGGAAATGTTGGAGGGAATGGGGGAATTCCAAATTATCCCATCCTGAATTCCCTGTGGGATGCTGGGGAAAAGAGCTGGAATTCCATGGAAAACGGGATGATCGCAAAAAAAGGGATAAAAATGAGGGAAATGTTGAAGGGAATGGGGAAATTCCGAATTATCCCATCCTGAATTCCCTGGGGGAACAAGAGGCAGAATTCCATGAAAAATCCCGCTCCATCCCCCAGGGAACGGCCCCCAGGAGGGTTGGGATCGGGGAAAAAGGGATAAAAACAGAAGGAAATGTTGAAGGGAATGGGGGAATTCCAAATTATCCCATCCTGAATTCCCTGGGGGAAAAAGAGCTGGAATTCCTGCAGGAAAAATTCCAGTTTCTTCCTGGGAAGGGGCAGCATTTCCGGAGCAATCTGGGAATGGTTTTGGGATCACGGCGCCCTCCAAGGCTTTTCCATCCCAGCACATTCCCAGTGCCCAGGGGAGGGTGAAGAACTCCCAGGAAAATAAAAAAAAAGGTTGGATTTGTTCTTAACCCTCTCCATCCTCGGGGCTTTTTCTGGCAGAACTTCCCAGTTTTGGTGGATTTGGGGAGAAATCCAAGCCCTGAAATCCATGGGAATGGGTTGTTTGGAATGAAATCCTCTATTTCCTGATTCAGCAGGAACGATCCAGCCTTGGAAAATGTGAATTTTTGGGGGAAATCCTCCTTTTTCTCCAAGGTGGGAATAACAAAGTTGGGTCATGCAGCACTTAAAAAATCAGGGAATTAAACTGCTGTGGATAAATGAGGGAAAAATGGGAATTCTGCCCCTTTCCCTGCACAAAGCAGAGCCCAGGCCCCAAAAGAAGAGGATGTCCCTTTAGGCTGAGCCTGCTTAAACCACTTAAGCCCAAAGCCTGTGGTCCGGCCCTGCTGCCATTCCCATAAATCCCTTACTCTGGTTATTAAATATTCCCGGGAATTCTGGGGCTGGGCTCCGTGCCTGGAGGGTTTCAGGCTCCCTAAGCCTGGGGTTGTTCTCGGAAAAGGGATGAAAGGGGTGAAATTCTGGTCAACCCCCCCCACCAAACCCAAAATTCCCAAAAAAAACCAAATTTAATGAGCTACACCACACCAAAAAAAAAAAAAAAAAAAAAATCAGGATTTTGCTGGAAATCCCTGTCCTGGGTGAGGCCTCAGGTGGAAAAAATGGGATTTGGAATTCCTGGCCTTGGTTTTGGGGTTGCTGCTCCCGGCTCTGCCCAAATTCCCTCCTTAAAAATGGATCCTTCCCTCCTCACCCTCCCCAGGGCTTCGTTTTGGGGTCTCGGGGCTGTGTCACCCCTGAGACCCCAAAAACTCGGAGAAAATCTCGAACAGAAAAAGCTTTTTAAGCTTTTTTTCCTTATCCTGCCACATTTTTGGGAATAAATCCAACTTGCAGCTCTCGGTTTGTGCTTCCCTCCCTCCCTCCTTCCCCGAGGTGTTCAGCCAGGCAGCCAAAATTCCTGGGATTTGTTCACCTGGAGAATTTCACGGCCGGGAGAGCTCAGCTCTCCCAGTTTGGGGTTTTGGTATTCCTGGGAATTCCATCCAAAACCCCGGCAAGCAGCAGGTGTTTGATGGGGAGGAGGGAAGTGACACAAATCCCAAAAAATCACCCCAAAATCAGCTCCTCCAGGGGGACCCAGATCTCCTGGAACCGGGTTTTGGGATGGGCAAACTCTGGGATTGGATCCCCAGGGAATATTTGGGATCATTTCCAGGGGAACAGGCGAGGAATGGTTTGAATCCCCTCACATCCCAACCCCGAATCCTCGCCTGGGGATTCTTTTCCAACCCAAAATTCCCACGGAATTGGGAAAAAATTGGGAAATGAGGGAAGGCGGCACTGCCAGGGTCCACAGTCCGGCCGGGACTAAGCCTGGCCTAAAGTCCAGCCTCATCCAGGGGCTTCTCCACAGCTTTTCCCTGGATTTTCCTCTGGGTTCTCCACGGCTTTTCCCTGGATTTTCCTTTTTCTCCAAGTTGGGAATAACAAAGTTGGGTAATGAAGCACTTAAAAAATCAGGGAATTAAATTCTCCACAGCTTTTCCCTGGATTTTCCTGTAGATTCTCCACCACTTTTCCCTGGATTTTCCTGTAGATTTTCCACCACTTTTCCCTGGATTTTCCTGCCTCACACAAGTCCCCACCTCCCCAAAACCCAGGAGAGCAGGACGCCCATCCCATGGGATGAATTTCTCCAAACCCCCCAGCTTTGGGATATTTCTGACCCTTCCAAAAACCGACTTTTCCACCCAGGAGCAGCAGGAACCGGGAGCTCCCTGCTGATTTTCGGGATCACCTTTGGATCTCGGCGCTCCTGGACACCCCAAAGTCGCTTTTCCGAGGGAAAAATAGGAAAAAAAGGAACTTTTCCCCCTCCCACCATGGTGCTGGGGTGAAAAAAAAAACAAACCCAAATCCTACCTGGAGTTGTTTCCATTTCTTCCCCCATTTAACCCCAAAACGCTGCGGGGCCGGAATTCCTCTCTCCTTTATCCACTGCGGCTCGCTAAACTCGGCGGCTTAGGGAGCAGATTAGCGGCGCTAAACCCTTCCCTCGCCGCCGCTCCCATGACGGGAAGTTACCGACCCGCCGGGATGCGCTCGGGAAACGCAAAATCCCACAAAAAACCCGCAAAAATCCTGCAAAAGTCCCCCAAAAAAATCTGCAAAAAATCCCGCAAAAATCTCACAGAAAATCCTGCAAAAGTCATGCAAAAATTCCGCAAAAAATCCCACAAAAATCCTTCAAAAATCCCACAGAAACCCTGCAAAAGTCCTGCAAAAAAAAAAAAGGGGAAAAGGAGGGGAAATAAAGAGGGGGAAAGAGGGAAAAGGAGGGAAATGAAGGAAAAAGAGGGGAAAGGAAGGGACGTGCCCCAGCTCCTGCCAGGGCACGAAGGAGCTGCCAGCCCAGAGAATAAAAAACTCTTCCCTGCAAAAAAACCCGGAAAACTTCGGCTCCCGACCCCGAATGCAAATTTCCAGCAAATCCCAGCCCATGGAAGGGCTCCTTGTGAAATGTTAATCCTCCCTAAGGAGATTTCCCCCCTAAGGAGCCGCAAATCCTGGCGGGAACACGGCGTGATTCGCCAATCCCAGCGGGAAAACTCCATCCCAATCCCATTCCAACGGGAAAAACCTGCCAGGAACACGGTGAGATCCCCTAATCCCAGTGGGAAAACTCCATCCCAATCCCATTCCAATGGGAAAAATCTGCCAGGAACACGGTGAGATTCCCTAATCCCAGCGGGAAAACTCCATCTCAATCCCATTCCAATGGGAAAAATCTGTCGGGATCACGGTGGGATTCCCCAATCCCAGGAAAACTCCATCCCAATCCCATTGCAATGGGAAAACTCCATCCCAATCCCATTGCAATGGGAAAAACCCAATGGGAACATGGTGGGATTACTGGAGTTTGTCTGGAACCCAAATTCCAGCAGGAAAATCCCTCCAAACCCACCCAAATCCCATTTCTACTGGAAAAACCCATTGGGAACACAGTGTGAAGGTTGTGGGAACCCCAATCCCAGCAGGAAATCCCCTCCAAATCCCATTTCAATGGGAAAAACATGGGAACAAGGTGTGAAAACCCTTTTGGAACACGGTGTGAAGGTTATGGGGACCCCAATCCCGGGAGGAAATCCTGACCACCGCGTGCACCCGAGCTGATCCCACCCCGAGCCCAGAATTCCTCTGGGATTTTTGGGAATTTTTGGGAATTTTTGGGGATTTTTGGGAACTGGGGGGTGCTCACTGGTCCTGCTGGCGTTCTCGTTGCCGCTCTCGGGCCAGCCCTGGCCCTCGTCGGTGTCCGAGGGCTCGCGGTGGCCGAAGCGGCGCTCGCTGCTGCTGCGCTCCCGGCTGGAGCCCGGCGAGCGCCGGCGGCGCCGGTGCCGGCGGAAACCGCGCGGAACCGGCACCCCGATGTAGATGGAGTGGTAGTCTGGAACGGGAGAGGAAGGGGTTAAAAAAATCCGGTTTTTTGGGGGGGAAATGAGGTGGGTGGGGTGATGAACGCAGTAAAAATTCACTTTCCAGGGAGAAAAATTCCTGGTGGAAATTATCTGGGTGGAGAGATAATTGGAATAAAAAATTTTTAAAAATCTCCTCCAGGCTGTTCCCGGATTTCTCTCACCTTCCTCATCCCCATTCCCGGGATTTCCCTCACCTTCCTCATCCTCGAATCTCCTCCGGCGCTCGCTCAGCCCATCCTCATCCTCCAGCATGGTCCGGCTGCTTGGGGGAGCTGCGGAAGGATCGGGAATGGAGTTTTAGGGGACCTGGGATTTTGTGGGATCTGGGATTTGAGTGGGATTTAGGATTTTATGGGACCTGGGATTTTTAGGGAATCTGGGTTTT
The DNA here is from genome assembly GCF_048771995.1 of Taeniopygia guttata. NCBI lineage: Eukaryota > Metazoa > Chordata > Aves > Passeriformes > Estrildidae > Taeniopygia > Taeniopygia guttata. Next base: position 3,961,230 of record NC_133047.1, on the reverse strand, counting down.
TGATGGGATTTGGGATTGTGATGGGACCTGGGAACCTCCAGGAATTCCGGGCTGACCCTGCACACCCCAAAGGGATTTTCCCCATCCCTGATCCCACGTTTCCCTGGAATTTCCTGGAATTCCAGAGGTTATTCCACATTATTCCAGAGTGACCCCACACATCCCAAAGGGATTTCCCAGCCCAAATTTTCCTCTCCCCATTCCCAATCCCACATTTCCTTTCCCACTTAGATCCCAGTGGGACCTGCCAGGCTCGCTGCTGATGAGTTAATTAACGACTCCCTAATTAGCCGAGCTCCAGCGATGCCTTTCACACTCGGCTGCCCCGGCAATGGCTCTTTCCATTCCCAGCCGGTCGATGCCTCCAAAGTCACTCGGAGGGCAATCCCAGCGGCATTCCCGCATTTTCCAGAAAAACCCAAACCCGGCCAAAACCCCAAATCTGGCCAAAAACCCAAATCCAGCCAAAAACCCCAAATCCAGCCAAAAACCCCCAAAAACAACGGGAAACGGGAACAGCCGGAGCCACTGGGGCTGCAGGAATTCCTGATCCCTTTTCCTCAGGAAAATCCGCTTTATCCCAGTCCAGATTAAATCCAGTTTATCCCAAATTAAACACACGTTATCCCAAATTAAATCCAGTTTATCCCAGTCCAAATTTAATCCAGGTAATCTCTGTCCAAATTAAATCCAGGTTTTCCCAGTCCAGCTCAAATCCAGTTTATCCCAACCCAAATTAAATCCAGGTTATCCCAGCCCAAATGAAATCCAGTTTATCCCTGTCAGTTTAAATCCAGTTTATCCCAAATTAAATCCAGTTTATCCCAGTCCAACTCCAGTCCCATCCCAGCTGAGATTTAAATTTCCAAGATTGGGATATTTTTCCATCAATCCGACGCTTTTGGCAAGAATTGATTTCATTTAGGGGCGAACAAATTCAGGGTTTTTCCTCTGGAGGGAAATTTAGGGTTTTTCTTCTGGCTGTTTTAGGGATAACTTGGCTTCCCAAAAACATTCCGGGGCGAACCCTGAGGACTTCAGGAAGCAGGAAAAGCAGGAAAAGCAGGAAAACAGCCCCAGGAATATTTTTACTCCAAAAATGCCCTTTGAAAAGATGAACCCCAGGAAATCCCGGCAGGTCGGGGTTCCCAGGGATGGATTGGGGTACAAACCCTTCCGGCTGGGACAACGCCGGGAAAAGTGGGATTTTGTGGGATGAGCTGGGAAGCACAAAGCACCCCTGGGGTAAAGCCAGGCTTTGTTAGGCACGGCTAAATGGAAGCTCCAATCGATCCTGGGCTCGGACAATCTGGGGTTTTTCCCACAGGGAGCTTTTCCCCCCTAAATCCCTAAAAACCAACCCGGAGCGGGAATTGGAGCTGGAAAAGCCAAGCGGGATTCCCCGGAACGCGGGCAGGGAGAGCAAACCCCAAAAAGGAGATTTCCCCTTCCCAACTCACCTGGAGCTCCCCAAAAGCGGATTTGGGATCGGGAGCGGGGTCAGGGAGCAGCGGGATCGCCGGAGCCGCTCTTCCCAACAGCCCAGCGACCCCAGAGCCCGGCCCCGATCCTGAGGGATCGATCGGGATCGATCGATCGGGGCCGGAGCGCAGAGGATCACGGGGGGAGGGAGGGGGAGCCCACGGAACCGGCCCCAGCAGGGACGGGAATTCCATGTGGGATGTGGAAAATCCACCCCAAAACCCCCAAGCTGTGGGGCTGGGGCTTGCAGGGCTTGGGGGATTTCTGTCCCTGTGGATTTTGGGTCAGGATTTCGGGATTTGGGAGGGGAACCCGGGTCTGGGTCGGGGGAATGGCAGGGAGTTCCTGCACTGGAATGATCCCAAATCCTGCACTGGGATGATCCCAAATCCAGCAGTGGGATGATCCCAATTCCCCTCAGTCAGGATCCCAAATCCCAGAGAAAACTGGGAATAAAAGGGAATAAAAACATTGAAGATCCCAAGTTCTAGAGAAAATGGAGAATAAAAGGGAATAAAATCAGTCATGATCCCAAATCCCAGAGAAAACAGTGAATAAAAGGGAATAAAAGCATTGAATATCCCAAATCCCAGAGAAAACAAGGAATAAAAGGGAATAAATGACCAAAGCTGATCCCGTTCCCAAATCCCCGGGGCCGGTGTCGGTGCCGTTGACGTGCCGGTTTTTATGGATGTTTCCAATATTGGATTTTACGGCACCACCGGGCTCGGGAGGCGCCGCTGCAGGAAAACGGGAATGAACCAGGCGAGGAGAAAGGAAAAAGCGGAATTTTCTCTTGGATGGAGATCCGGGAATCGCTGCCTTTGGAATTTAGGGAAGGCCGCTTCTTCCTGCTGGAATTCCACCCTTCCCGGGCTTTTTGCTGTGGGTTTGAGCACCCAGGGTGGGGAAATCCATGGAAAAGCTGCTCCCGTGGGGGGTAAATAAATCCCGGGGGCTTCGCGCAGAGAGGGAATCCAGAAAATTCCGGTGGGAATTCCATGGAATGGGACAGTCCTGAAGGCCCCTCCCGGCCCGGAGCGATCCGTGCTTCCTCCAAACCCGACTCCTGCCTCCCGCGGAGAATCCCAAGGCTCAGCTCGGTCTCAAACCCAGCTCAGCCCGTGGGGTCTCCGGTGGTTCCTTGGGATCAGATTCCCACTGGGAACGGCCCCAAATCCTCCCGGGAAACAAAGGGAAAGGACTCGTGAATGAAGGAAAAGCCTCAAAGTTCCTTCTTCACCCCATTTTCCAATGGAAAAAGGGCCTGGAATTCCATGGAGGTTTTTGCCTTAGGGATGGGCTGTGCCCGACTCCAAATTCCCTTGGGAAAAATCCCTTTTCCATGGAAATCTGGGAATATTCCCCAATTCTGGCCAGATCCTGCTCACATTGGGAATGCCAAACCATTCCCAGCTTTCCCAGAGTAAACAAAGCCCAAAGTCTTGGGGGTTTATTTTCCTTCCTTCCATTTTTTTTTTTGGCTTTCCATTCCCTAAACTGGGATTTCCAGAGAGTTCCGATGGAAAAATCCCGTCTGTTCCCTCCTCCCGCTCCGGCACCGCCCGGCAGCCGCGTGAGGATCCCCCGGAGCCGTGGGGGAGATTGGAGAAGGAACAAATCCCAAATCAATCTTCCAAGGAAACCTTCCCCTGGCACAGGGAACGTTTTCCATCCCTGTCACCGGCACATGAAGCTGCCGACCCGGAGGACATCCGGCCAGAGGAAAAATTCCGTGTTTTTCACGGAATGGAGTCGTCCATCTCCGGGATTCACGCTCCGGGGAGGAACGGCCGCCCCCGCGCCAAGATGGATGGGACAGAGGAAAAATAATTCTGGGGATGGATGGGAGAGAAGGAAAAATAATTCTGGGATGGATGGATGGCAGGGACCGCCGGGATCCGCTCGTTTTCCTGGATGCGGCACTTTCTGCTTCCTGGGGGTGGGAAAAATCCCAGATTTTAAGGGAAAAAAAACAGGGATTGCAGAGGTTCTGCTGCTGCTGTGGCACTGCAGGGCTGAGAGTGGCTGGGAATGATTCCGGGCTTGGAGCCGGGCTGGAGCGCTGGGAATGTTCTCCTGGAGAGGGGAAATTCCAGGGAATGTTCACCTGGAGAAGGATCCAGGAGAGCTGGGAATGTTCTCCTGGAGAGGGGAAATTCCAGGGAATGTTCACCTGGAGAAGGATCCAGGAGAGCTGGGAATGTTCTCCTGGAGAGGGGAAATTCCAGGGAATGTTCTCCTGGAGAGGGGAAATTCCAGGGAATGTTCACCTGGAGAAGGATCCAGGAGAGCTGGGAATGTTCTCCTGGAGAGGGGAAATTCCAGGGAATGTTCTCCTGGAGAGGGGAAATTCCAGGGAATGTTCTCCTGGAGAGGGGAAATTCCAGGGAATGTTCTCCTGGAGAGGGGAAATTCCAGGGAATGTTCACCTGGAGAAGGATCCAGGAGAGCTGGGAATGTTCTCCTGGAGAGGGGAAATTCCAGGGAATGTTCTCCTGGAGAGGGGAAATTCCAGGGAATGTTCACCTGGAGAAGGATCCAGGAGAGCTGGGAATGTTCTCCTGGAGAGGGGAAATTCCAGGGAATGTTCTCCTGGAGAGGGGAAATTCCAGGGAATGTTCTCCTGGAGAGGGGAAATTCCAGGGAATGTTCTCCTGGAGAGGGGAAATTCCAGGGAATGTTCACCTGGAGAAAGATCCAGGAGAGGTGGGAATGCTCACCTGAATTCCCACGGAATTCCCTCCAAATTCTGGCAGGATCCAGCCCAATCCATCTTCCAAGGGTTGAAATTTGGGAGCAGATGAGGAAGATGAGGAGGGGAGTGCTCGTGCTGGGATCCATCAGCATTCCCAAGATTTCCCAATTAACTCCGGACCCATCAGCATTCCAGGGATTTCCCAATGGACTCCAGCTCCATCAGCATTCCAGGGATTTCTCCACAGCATTCCCAATTAATGGCAATATTCCAGCTCCATGAGCATTCCTTGGATTTCTCCCCAGCATTCCCAATTATCAGCACCACTCCAGCTCCATCAGGGCTTGGATCCCTGCAGATTTCTCCCCATTAGCGCTCCAAATTAATTAGCATCTCCATTAACATTCCCAATTAGCAGCTTCATTAGCATTCCCAATTAGCAACTAATGGATTGGGATGAGATCACCTGGGATGGGCTGTTCCAGCCTTCAGTGCCACATAAAACCGGGAAGAATCCCAAAATCCCAAAATTTGGGGTGTCCCTGGGACTGAAGGGCAAATCCCAACCTGAATGATTCCAGGATTCTGGGAGAACTGGGAATGCTCAGCTGCAGAAGGGAAATTCCAGGGAGAGCTTCCAGAACATTCCAGAGCCTGAAGGGGCTCCAGGAGAGCTGGAGAGGGATTTGGGATGAGGGATGAAGGGACAGGGTTCAAAGTGGGAAATTTGAAATGGGATTTTGGGATTTTGGGATGGAATCGGGGTGGCGGTCTCGGATGGAACTCCCAGAGCAGCTGGGGCTGCTCCTGGATCCCTGGGAATGTCCAAGCACCCTGGGAAATTGGGAATTGTCCCCGTGGCTGGCCCTGGATGGGATTTGAGGCCAGGAAATTCCCAAGGGATTTGGCTCTCTTGGTTCTTTTCCCGGAATTCTGGGGCTGGTTCCTGAAGGAACGAGGCCAAATCCATCCCAAGGTTTTGGTGCTTCCCAGGTTCCGGAGCCTTTGGTGAGGTCTCACTTCCCAAAAAACCTCCAAGGCAGAGCCGAGGGCTTTCCCTCTTGGAAAAGCCATGGAAATCCCACAGATTCCTGGAGATTCCCTGGATTTTCCTCCTGGAGCAGCCTCCAGACCCAGCTTGGGGAGTTTGGGTGGGAAGGGGCCATGAATCCCATCCCATCCCATCCCATCCCAAAATCCTAGGCTGCTCCAGCATTCCCCAAAAAAATTCCCCAAATTCCCTCCCTTGGCATTGAGGGGATTTTCCCCTCCCCCTCCTGAGGTTTTGGGGGTTTTTTTGGACCAAATTCTCCCAAAAAAAACCACGGGAGTGGAAAAATACCCAAAAAGCTCCTGGGCTCCCTGCAGCCTTCTTCCCGGCAGGAATCTTCATCAAGGTCTTGATTAACGAGGAGCAAAAAATCTGCATCTCATTTGCATATCAGGCCAATTAAACCCCTTCACATTCCCCGGTTTTCCATTAAAAACCCCAGGAATTCTCCTGGAATTCTCCTGGCTGCTGCTCCCGGAGAGCCGAGCTCGGCAGAGTTTGGGACTTTTCCCAAACTTCCTCCAAAATCCTGGCTGGGAAATTTGGGATTTTCCAGGATCCCGAGGTTCCGTCCTGGCCCAGAATCCCAGGAGCAGGAGCAGCCTCAGGAATTTCCCGCAAAGTTTTGGGGTTGGATCAAAGAAATTTTAAGGAAAATTTTGCTCTGGGAAATTTTGGAGGGGATTTTCCTGGAATTTTGGGGTTTTTCCCTGCTCACCCCGAGGACAATGGGGCAGAGAGGATTTCCTGGAATTTGGGGATTTCCCTGGGAATTTTGGGATCCCATCCCCGAATTCCAATCCCATTCCCTGCATCTCCACTTCCCAATTTTTCCCTGCTCCCAGGGAAGCCGATGAGTTAAAAAAAAAGGGAATTTTTCCCATTTTTCCCCATTTTAGAGGGGTTTGGGCATGGCTGAGATCCATCCCCACTTCCACACTTTAATTCCAAGGGACAAATCCGTCTTTTCCCCAGGCAGGGATGGATTTGGTGGCTCTCAGCCATCCCAAAAAATCCCCAAAATCCCCAACCAGCCCCTCAGGGAATTCTCTTCCTGTCAGGATAAATAGGGATCAAATTCTACAGCTACAAAGGAAAAAAAAAATCCAATTATAAAATCTCTTTTTTTCCTGCAGGGAAGATAAAAAAATTCCAATCAAAGTCATTCCGAGTTCTCCACGGAATAAAAACGAGCCAGGTCCGGAGCAGCTCCTCCCTCCCCATGGAAAACAATCGGAATTGGAGATTTCCCCCCCAAAAAAAAACCTTGGAATTTTCCATGGAAAACCCTGGAATGGCCAGGAAAGGCTGGAGTGCTTGGAAAAGCAGGGAAAAAAGGGATTTTTCCCATTTTTTAAGCACCAAACTCATTCAGGAGCAGATTCTGGGATGTTTTTCCCTCTAATCCCGTTTTCCAAGGAAAAGCAGGAAAAATTCTTGGGATCCTCCTGCTCTGCTCCATCCCACGCAATTCCATAGTCAGGAATGAAAATTTAATTTTTGGGAATGACGATGGAATTTTTGGGAATGACAGTGCCATGGTCAGGGATAAAAATTCAATTTTGGGGAATAACTATTCTGGTTTTGGGAATGATAATGGAATTTCTGGGAATGACCATCCCATTTTTGGGAATGACTATTCCATTTTTGGGAATGACCATCCCATTTTTGGGAATGGCCATCCCATTTTTGAGAAAAACCATCTTGTTTTGGGAATGACAATGGAATTTTTGGGAATGACGATCCCGTCTCCAGGACCGCCAATGGAATTCCAGGAACACCAATGGAATTCCAGGAACGCAAATGGAATTCCAGGGAATCCCCCATCCCACCTTGCTCCAAAGATGATCTCCAGGAGGATCAGCAGCCGCTCCGTCAGGAAGATCAGCAGGAGCACCTGGAACTGAAACGGGGAAAGGACGGATGATCCCAAATCCGTGTCCCACAGGGACACCAGGAATTCCTCACCGGAATTCTGGGTTTTCCTGGAATTTGGGCCAAAATTCCACCTTGGTGTCCCCTGTGTGTCACCGTCCATCCCGGAGGGGGGGATTGGGAGGGATCGGGAAGGGATTGGGAACAGACTGGGAAGGAGATTGGGAAGGGATCGGGAATGGATCAAGAAGGGACAGGGAAGGGATCAGGAATGATTGGGAAGGGATCAGGAAGGGATTGGGAAGGAGCCAGAGGGTCTCCCCCCGCACAAAGCTCCAAACAAATTCCAGATTCCTTGGAGAAACTTCCCGAGGAAATCGTTCTCCGGCCCTGGATGCTGAGTCAGGCAGAGCCGCTCGGTTCCGATTCAATTAACGCGGCCGCTAATGAGCTCATCCATCCCAGTCCCGCAGGAGCCCGGGATTGATGAATCCTCCTGGGAGCTGCTCCTTCCCTCCCTTAACGAGCTCCGAGCTTTTGGTCCTCGTTAATTATTCCCAAATCAGACATTCCAGCCCGAGACACCAAATTTGGGGTTCATTCCCGTCCCTCCGGAGCAGATTTGAGGTTAATTCCTGTCCCTCCGGAGCAGATTTAATTCCTGTCCCTCTGGAGCAGATTTAATTCCTGTCCCTCTGGAGAAGATTTGAGGTTAATTCCTGTCCCTCTGGAGCAGATTTAATTCCTGTCCCTCTGGAGCAGATTTGGGGTTAATTCCTGTCCCTCTGGAGCAGATTTGGGGTTAATTCCTGTCCCTCTGGAGCAGATTTGGGGTTAATTCCTGTCCCTCTGGAGCAGATTTGAGGTTAATTCCTGTCCCTCTGGAGCAGATTTAATTCCTGTCCCTCTGGAACAGATTTGGGGTTAATTCCCGTCCCTCTGGAGCAGATTTGGGATTAATTCCTATCAATTCCTGTCCCTCTGGAGCAGATTTGGGATTAATTCCTATCAATTCCCGTCCCTCCGGAGCAGATCTGGGGTTAATTCCTGTCCCTTCGGAGCAGATTTGGGGTTAATTCCTGTTAATTCCTGTCCCTCTGGAGCAGATTTTGGGTTAATTCCCATCCCTCTGGAGCACAAATCCTGTGGGTTGGGGCTGGGGTTGGGGTTCCAGGCCATCGATCCCGATCCCGGGATTTGGGATTTGGGAGCGGCTGTTCCTGCGGATAAACGGGAGCGGAGGCGGGAGATGGATGGAGCTGTCAGCTCCATCTGAGCGGGCACAAATCATCGCAATTCCAGCGGGAATTCCACTGCTCCGGGGAGAAACCAGGGGAGAAACCAGCCCAGCTCCTACTGAACACCAATCCCAGATCATTTCAACAAAAATCCAGGTTTAAACACCAATCCCAGATCCTTTAGAACACAAATCCCGGGCTGCACCAATTCCAGATCCTTTGGAACACAAATCCAGGGTTAAACACAATCCCAGATCCTTTGGACAAAAATCCAGGGTTAAACACAAATTCCAGATCCTTTAAAACACAAGTCCAGGTTTAAACACCAATCCCAGATCCTTTGGAATGCAAATCCAGGTTTAAACAGCATCCCAGATTTTTTTGACACAAATTCAGATACTTTTAAACACGGACCTGGATCCTTTTAAATCCAAATCCTGATCCTTTTAAAGATCAGGATCCCAGATCCTTTAAAACATAGATCCCAGATCTTTTTAAATCCAAATACCAATCCCTTTAAATCCAAACCCGGATCCTTTAAAACACAAATCCCAAATTTTTAAAACACAAATCCCAGATCCTTTAAAACACAAATCCCAGATCCTTTTAAAGACAATCCCAAACTCTTTAAACCACAATCCCGGATCCCTTCAAACACAATTTCCCTGTTTTTCCATGAAAATCCCAAAAGCTGCAGCTGCCAGGCCCAGCTCAGCTCCAGGAGCTGCTCCAGGGCCTCTTTCCCTGCTCACTTTTGTTCCCGGGAATTCTCCTGGAAGGGCCAATTCCCAACCCCCCAAGGGCTCTGATTGCTGCCTCCTCTTCCTGTCCTCACAATTCCCGGCTTTTCACCGCCCCATTCCCAAAAAACCGGCTGCCCTGGGAGGGGGAGGCGCTGCTCCTGAGAATTCTCCTTTCCTTGGGAATTCTCCTTTCCTTGGGAATTCTCTTTTCCTTGGAATTCGCATCCCGGGATGGACCTCGGGAGGGAAAATACTGTGGAATTCCCTCCATGGAATTTCCAAACCATGGAGATTACTCCAGATCCATGGAACTCCCAAACCATGGAGGTGACCCTGGATCCATGGAATTCCCTCCTTAAGACCTCCCAGACATGGTTTGGACTTGGAATCCATGGAATTCCCTCCCGGGGATCCCTCAGACATGGAGATGACCCCGGATCCAATTTTCCAGAAAATGGCGGAAAATAGGGGAAAAATAGGGGAAAAAATAGGGGAAAATAGGGAAAAAACAGGGGAAAATCAGGGAAAAACGTACTGAGAAGAGCATGGCGTAGGCAGAGAGCGCGAATTTGATGCCGTAGGAATAAAAGTGGGAATCGCGGCAGGTCCGGGCCATCCTCGGCTCTTCCCGGCTGGAATTCCTGCAGGAATTGGAACTCCCGGCTCTTCCCGGCTGGAATTCCTGTGGGGAATTTGAACTTGGGACCGATTTCCGCCCGCAGGGGCCGAGCACGGCCGCGTTAACCCTTTAAAGGCTCCGCCTTTCCAGCTCCCATTCCCACATTCCCAGCTCCCATTTCCATTCCCACATTTCCATGTCCTAGTCCCAGCTCCCATTCCCAGTTCCCATTCCCACATTCCCACTCCCTCATTCCCAGCTCCCATTCCCAAATTCCTATTCCCAGCTCCCATTCCCTCATTCCCAGTACCCATTCCCAGCTCCCATTCCCGCATTCCCAGCTCCCATCCCCATGTTTTTAGGGAATGCTGCCATCGAGCAGCATTCCCGGGATGGAGCGGGAGGAGCGCCCGGCCCCCCTGGGAACGCCGGGAATTTCTTTATTCCCGCCTGGAATAAACCCCGGGATCGCTCTGGGAGCGAAGAATTCCAGCGGCTCCCTCACCCCTCGCTCAGCTCCCAGCCCGAATTCCTCCGGGATTTACCTGGGAGCGGCTCCGCGGCCCCAAATCCGGGATTTGGGATCGCCCGCGGCCGCACCGGAGCAGCGAGGAGAAGGAGAAGCGGCGGCGCATCCCGAGGGAGCGGCAGAATTCCCGAGGGGAAAGCGCTCCTGGCAGAATTCCCGACTGGAGCAGCAGGGCCGGCGTGGATCTGGCAGCAGCAGAGTTCAAATCCCTGGATACGATCCGGGCTGCGGGAAGGGACAATTCCCTGATCCCAGTTTAACTAAATTAACTGGGGAGATGAGGGAATTTCAGGGAGAGGGAATTTCCAGCCCTTTTTTGGGCAGGCTGAAAAGGCTCGGGATAAATAAAAATAAAATCAATCAATAATCGATAAATCACCGATAAAACCCCGGAGCTTTGCCGCTACCGGGATCTTTACATTCCCGCTGATTTTGGGGTCAGGCCCCAAAAGTGCCGGGGAGATTTGGGGTGGGGGAAAAGGTGGGAAAGGGGATGGGGGGAAGGGAAATTTGGGATGGGGAAAGGCGGAGGAGCCGCTGCCAGCGGAGGTCGGAAAGGCGGCGGCGGCGGCGGAGCCCCCCGGGAACGGGGAGGGGACGGAGGGGGACAAGGGGGGACCGGGGGGGACAAGGGGAGGGGACAGAAGGGACCGGGAGAAGGACCTGGGGGGGACAAGGGGGGACCGGAGAAGGGACAGAGGGGAGCGGGGGACGGTGGGGGGATAAGGGGAGGGGACCGGGGGTCCAAGGGGAGGGGACAGAAGGGACCGGGGCCGGGGGAGGGCTGTCCCCGGCCGGCTCTGCCCTCCCCGCTCTGGCACCGCCCGCGCCGCCCATAAAAGCGCCGCTCCTGCCTCGCCCGCCGCAGTCGGGTCCGCGGCACCGGCTGCGCCCCGAGCCCGCGGCTGGGCCGGGCCGAGCCGAGCCGAACCGGGGCGGCCGGGACCGAGCGGGAATCCGCATCTCGAACTGGGGGATCCGCATCTCGAACCGGAGAATCCGCATCCCGAACCGAGCCGGGATCCGCATCCCGAACCGGGGAATCCGCATCCCGAACCGGCTGCATCCGGAACCGACTTCATCCCGAACCGGGGGGAACCCGCATCCCGAACCGGAGAATCTGCATCCCGAACCGAGCGGGGATCCGCATCCCGAACCGAGCGGGGATCCGCATCCCGAACCGAGCGGGGATCCGCATCCCGAACCGGGGAATCTGCATCCAGAACCGGCTGCAGCAGGTACCGAGAGGAACCGCACCCCGAACCGGCTGCTTCCCGAACCGACTGAATCCCGAACCGGGAGGGATCCGCACCTGCTCCGCTGCCCCTGCAGCCCAGGCTGGTGCCGAACCGGGCAGAACCCGCATCCCGAACCGGCTGCATCCCGAACCGGTAGGAATCCGAACCCTGGGGAAGCCGCAGCCGAGCCCGGAGGGACCCGGACCCTGAACCAGCCCCGCACGCTGAGCCAGCCGTGCCTGAACCGGGTGGGTCCCGCACCCCGAACCGTACGGAACCCGCACCCCGAACCGGGTGGATCCCGCACCCCGATCCGGGTGGATCCCGCACCCCGATCCGGGTGGGTCCCGCACCCCGAACCGGGTGGGTCCCGCACCCCGAACCGGGCGGATCCCGCACCCCGACCCAGCCGTGCCATGGCTGCGCTCCCAGCTCCGGCTGCCCCTGGACACTGGAGGGACCAGAACCCCAAATCTGCTGCACCCTGACGGGTTCTGCACCCCAAACTGGGAGGTGCCCATGCCCTGAAGCAGCCACGCACCCCAAAGTGGCTGAGTGAGGAGGTTCCTGCACCCCAAAACTGGCTGTGCACTGATCCTACTGCATCCTAAACTAGTGGGGCCCTGCACCCCAAAGTGGCTGATCCAGGTGCTCTCTGCACCCCGACCTTGCTGATCCGGAGGTCCCTCACCCCAGTCTTGCTGATCTTGAGGTCCTTCACCCCAGTTTTGCTGATCCGGAGGTTCCTGCACCCCAATCTTGCTGATCCAGGAGATTCCTGCACCCCAAAGTGGCTGATCCAGGAGATTCCTGCACCCCAATCTTGTTGATCCGGAGGTCCCTCACCCCGATCTCCCGGGGCCATGGATGAGTCCCCGCCGCTGGCGGCCGAGCTGGAGCTGGAGCCCCTCAACGCCTCCCTGAACGAGTCCTGGGCCAACCCGTTCGTGCAGCCGCCGTGGCAGGTGGCCCTGTGGGCCGTGGCCTACGCCCTGATCGTGGTGGTGGCCGTGGTGGGCAACGCCGTGGTCATGTGGATCATCCTGGCGCACAAGCGGATGCGCACGGTCACCAACTACTTCCTGGTGAACCTGGCCTTCGCCGAGGCCTCCATGGCCGCGCTCAACACCGTGGTGAACTTCAGCTACGCCGTGCACAACGAGTGGTACTTCGGGCCCGCCTACTGCCGCTTCCACAACTTCTTCCCCATCGCCGCCGTCTTCGCCAGCATCTACTCCATGACGGCCATCGCGCTGGACAGGTCAGTGACGGGCTCGGCGCTGGCCGGAGCCTGGGGACGGTCAGTGACCAGGGTGGGATGGTCCCTGCCCAGTTCCTGCCAGATCTCAGATCCCACTAGGCCATGAGCCAAAGCTCTGCTGGATCCCAAGTGATCCCACTGGAGCTGTGATCCCAGATCCCACTGGAGCTGTGATCCCAACCTCAGCCGGATCCCAGATCCCACTGGATCATAATCCTAAACACAGCCGGATACCAGATCCCACTGGATCACGATCCCAAGCTCCATTGGATCCCAGATCCCACTGGATCATGATCCCAAGCTCAGCCGGATCCCAGATCCCACTGGATCATAATCCCAAGCACAGCCGGATCCCAGATCCCACTGGAGCTGTGATCCCAAGCTCAGCCGGATCCCAGATCCCACTGGATCATGATCCCAAGCTCCATTAAATCCCAGATCCCACTGGATCATGATCCCAAGCTCAGCCGAATACCAGATCCCACTGGATCATGATCCCAAGCCCCATTGGATCCCAGATCCCACTGGATCATGATCCCAAGCTCAGCCGGATCCCAGATCCCACTGGATCACAATCCCAAACTCCATTAAATCCCAGATCCCACTGGATCATGATCCCAAGCTCTGTTAAATCCCAGATCCCACTGGATCATGATCCCAAGCTCAGCCGGATCCCAGTGGTACTGGGGGTCCCAAACCCCCGGAACCCGCAGGAAGTCTCCATTCCCTTCCCGGGAATTTGGGGCCATTTCCCCCTGGAGCCCCAGGACAAATCCCGGCTCCGGAGCTGCCCCGTGGCTCCCTCCTGTTCCCAGGCTCTGCCTCCTCTCCCTGTTCCCAGGGAATAAAGGGAATTCTGGCCGGGATCCGGGGGGGAGGACGCTTTTCCTGCCCTTTTCCAGCGCCGCTGGCTCCAGGATTCCCTGCAGGAAGCAGGGCTGGGGGTGGATGAGGCTCCCTGGGCATTAAAAACAGCCTCAGGTTTGGTTTTGTCACCGAATCCTCTCCCTAAAATCCATGGAATTGAGGCAATCAATAAAAACCGGCATATTTCCAGTTCCTCTCCCACGGTGTGGTTCCAGGAGGATCCTTGGGATCAGCTGGAAAAGCCCCTCTGGAGCTGGGATGAATTCCAGGGATTATTTTTTTGGGTGAACAATTTAATTTACAGACTCTGATCCATGCCAAAAAAAAAAACCAGGAGAGCAAACCCAGGGAAGCTGCAGTAAAACAGGGAGGTCTGGGAGGCTGGGGCTGGAATTTTTCGAGGATTAGCATTCCCAAAAAATCTTCCTGCACCTCAAACGCTGAAGAGAGGCTCAGTTTTCCCAAAAAACCCAGGCTCCCACCTGGAAGCTGCAGCCTCCATGTGCTGCATCCCAAATTCCAGCCAGGAATGGGGAAGGGAACAAATCCCAAATCCCATCCTCAGCCCCTCCAAAGCTTGGGAAAATTCCTCGTTTTCCTCTGGCTGGGAGCTGACAATGGAGCTGAAAGGCAGGAAAAGCTGGAATGAGTTCCAGGAGCCTGGGAGGGAGAATTCCCAGTTCCCAGAGCTGGAACTGGGAATGGGCAGAGCTGGAACTGGGAATGGGAATGGGGAGAGCTGGGAATGGGATTGGGAATGGGAAGAGATGGGATTGGGAATGGGATTGGGAATGGGGAGAGCTGGGACTGGGAACAGGAATGGGGAAAACTGGGAATGGGATTGGGAATGGGCAGAGCCAGAGCCAGGATTTGGAACGGGCAGATTTCAGAATTCTCAATTGGGGCTAGAATTCCCAATTCCCACCAAAAATCAGGGAAGCAGCATGGAACGAGCCTCGTGTTCCCAAAGTCCTGGATGGGCTGGGATTGGGAAGGATCTCAAATCCCACCCAGTGCCACCTTCCCTATCCCAGGTCGCTCCAGACCCTCCAGCCCTTCCTGGCACTTCCCAGGATCCAGGGGAACCCACGGCTCCCCCGGAATCCCCAGTGGGATTTTCTGTAGGATCCATCGTGGATCTGTGCGGGATTTTTGCTGGAAGTTCCTCCATCCCCTCCTTCCCCTGGAGCTGCTCCAGCCCTGGGCACGAAAGAAAAACAGCCGGAAGTTGTTCCGAACACTCAGGACAATGGCAGGAAATTCGGGATCGGGGCTGGCACTGCGGGAAGTGCCTCAGGAAAATCCCAAAGAATTCAGAGCCCTGCAGCTCCCTCGGCTCCCAGATTCCTGCCCCATCCTTTGTTTTCCCAAAGGGAACCCTGGGATTTTCCAGCTCCCATTCCTGCTCTTCCCAATTTCCAGCCATATTCCTGCTTTTCCCAGAGGGAACCCTGGGATTTTCCAGATCCCATTTCTGCTCTTCCCAAAGATGGAACTCCAGGATTTTCCAGCCACATTCCCACTTTTCCTAAAGGGAATACTGGCATTTTCCAACCCTGATTCCCACTGTTCCCAAAAGGAACCCCAGGATTTTCCATCCCTGATTCCTGCTGTTCCCAGAGCCAGAACCCTGGTACTTTCCAGCCTATATTTCCACTCTTCCCAAAAGGAACCCCAGGATTTTCTGGCCATATTCCCACTGTTCCCAGAGCCAGAACCCCGGGATTTTCCAGCCCTGATTCCCGCTGTTCCCAGAGCCAGAACCCCAGAATCTCCCAGCCCCGATTCCCGCTGTTCCCAGGCCAGAACCCCGGGATTTTCCAGCCCCGATTCCCGCTGTTCCAAGGCCAGAACCCCGGGATTTTCCAGCCCCGATTCCCGCTGTTCCCAGGCCGGAACCCAGGATTTTCCAGCCCCGATTCCCGTTTTTCCCGCACAGGTACATGGCCATCATCCACCCGCTGCGGCCGCGCCTCTCGGCCGCGGCCACCAAGGCTCTGATTGGGCTGATCTGGCTGCTGGCGCTGCTCCTGGCCTTTCCCCAGGGATATTTCTCCGTCACCGCCGAGCTCCCGGGACGCCTCGTCTGCCTCGTGGAGTGGCCGGAGCCCGGCGGAGCCATGTCCGGGAAAACGTGAGTGGGAACAACGGGAAAAACGGGCTGGGAGAGGGGAATTCCACTCTGGAATTCCACTGGAGCCAGGGCAGGTGTCAGGTCCAGGAGTGGCCAGTGTCAAACCCTCCCTGTATCCTTTGTCACCTCATTCCCAGAGTGGCATCGCTCCATTCCAGAATATTCCCAGATTCCCAGCCCGGAATGAGGCAGCTGCTGATTGGGACAGAACATTCCGGTGGCTTTTCCAAAGGCTGATCCCAAAGGAAAACGTCGCTGCTAAATCCACAAAGGATCTGCATCCCATGCTCCAGGAAACTGGGAAAACTGGGAAAACTGGGAAAACTGGGAAAGGAGATCCCCGGCAGCTTCAGGATGGCAAATCCCAAAGAATTTTGGGATTGGGAGGAACTCACGGCTCGGCGGCGTCTCCACTCTCGGGAATCCCGGGATGGGATTTTCCTGCCCTAAATAACTCGGGACAGGTGTTTGGGTCATTCCAGAGGCGTCATTCCAGCCCCTTCCCCGCTCCACGGCCTCCGAGTGGATATTCCGGGAACGCTGCGGTGGCAGCTGCTCCGTTTGTGGTGCCAGGAGGAAAAAATTCCATTCTTTTTCCAGTTCCCAGAGAAAACAGGAGGAAAAACCAGGGAAAACAGGGAATTCCAACACTGTGGGGGAATTCCTCTGGAAAACCTCTGAGGAGCACAAGCCCGGTGTGCAGAGAGTACCAGAGCTGGTTTTTCCCTGGAAAACATCCCAGAGCTGAGAATTAATTCTGTGGGATTCCATCTGGCCATTGATCCCAGCTTCCCAACGGGATCAGGAATTCCGTTTGGGGTTTTGAGGGGAGGGAGAAGCCGCCCCTGGATCCTGTGGGAATGCAGGGATGTCCCTTCCATGCCAACAGTCCCGGGATTCCCAGGGAAAAGGAGGCAGCAGCTCCATCCTCCATCCCGCACCAGACCCTAAAACCCTTCCAGCTGCAAACCCCAAATCTCCTGGAGTGCTGCGATCCCGGGAATGCTGCAGGCAGAACAATTCCCACTGCTTTTCCATGTTTTCCATGCCTGCCATCCCAAAAGGATTCCCGGAGCTGTCTGGAAGGGCTCTCGGAGCCCAGACCCCTCTGGGAACGGGGCTCTGCGCTGCTGACGTTATCCTGCAGCTCCTCCAGACATTCCTGCAGCGCTCCGAGGATCCGGAATTCCATGGGAACAGCAACAAAATCCTCCTCCGGAGCCGCCGAGACGCCTCTGGAATGAGCAAAACAAAATCCAGCCCTGCCAAGGTCATCCCAAATGGAATTAGGGCCGGGAAAATCAGATTCCAGTAGCGAGCAGCAGCGGGGCCAGGGCCAGTCCCGCTCCCCACGGGAGAATTCCCGGAGTCGCTCCTCACCCTCCGGAGCCAGGATTCAATCCAAGCTCCCGGGAAGAGGAACAGGGCCTGGATTGGAGTCCAAATCCTTGGAAAGACAGAGGAGCTGGGAGCCCAAAAAATTTTTGGAGCCCAAAAATCCACCCAGAGGCCCCAAACCCTTGGGAATAAGATTCCCGCTAACCAGGCAGGATTTGGGAAGTTTTCCAGCCACGTTTGTGGACTCAGGTTTTAGGGAAGAGGATTTTCCACAAGGTCGGAGCCTCCATCCCCCTCCTGTGCTTAAACCTGGAATTATTAGATTTCCTTTTAAACCAACTCCTCTCCAAGAGAAGTCCTCACTGATCCACAGCATTCCCAGATTTCCCACGGTATTCCCAGTGCTTCCACGGCATTCCCAATGCTGGATTCTCAGGGATTATCCTATTTTTCAAGGTCCCACCATTCCTCCATGACCATTCCGCTGGATTCTCAGGAATTACCCCATTTTTTCCAGGTACCACTTTTCCATGTCCATCCTGCCGGATCCTCAGGGATTTTTCAAGGTCCCACCATTTTCCCATGTCCATCCTGATGGATCCTCAGGGATTATCCCATTTTTTCCAGGTACCACTTTTCCATGACCGTGCTGCTGTACCTGCTGCCGCTGCTGGTGATCGGCTGCGCCTACGCCGCCGTCGGCCGCACGCTCTGGGCCAGCGCCATCCCCGGAGACTCCTCCGACCGCTACCACGAGCAGGTGTCGGCCAAGAGGAAGGTGAGGAATTCCGGGAGGGGATGGATCCATAATCCATGCCCAATCTCCACAAGGTGAGGAATTCTGGGAGGGGATGGATCCAGAATTCCTGGCCAACCTTCACAAGGTGAGAAATTCCAGGAAAGACTGGATCCAGAGTTCCTGGCCAGTCCCAGCTCCAAACCCTTCATTATGGAGCAGGTGAGGACTTGGTGGATGGGTTTAGGAGATGTCCTGACACCAAAGTGGCTCAGCCGAGATGTTCCTGGTTGGAAAGGTCTCCAAGGCCAAAAAAAGGCTGGAATGACCAATGGATGGGATGAAGATGGAGCAGAGTCCTGTGGACATCTCCTCCACTAAAGATGCTGACTGCACATTCCCAGTTGGAAGGGCTATTCCCGAGGGTGGAATGACTGATGGATGGGTTTAGGACACTTCCTCCACAGGTGTGGTTCAGCTGGGATGTTGACCACGGGTTCCCAGTTGGAAAGGCCATTCCAGAGGGTGGAATGGCTGCAGGATCGCCCTCTCCCGTGGCAGGTGGTGAAGATGATGATCATGGTGGTGTGCACCTTCGCGCTCTGCTGGCTGCCCTACCACGTCTACTTCACGCTGCAGTACCTGCGGCCCCAGTGGTACCTGCAGAGCTTCATCCAGCAGGTCTACCTGGCCATCATGTGGCTGGCCATGAGCTCCACCATGTACAACCCCATCATCTACTGCTGCCTCAACGACAGGTGGGAGCACCGCCGAGCTCGGCAACGCGCAGCAGGGTCCCGGAGGAGAGGGTGGATGGGGATTTTTTGGGATGGTTCTGTCTCGCCCTCTGCCACTTCCAGTGGAGGTGGGGGTGGCACAATTCTTACCTGGAGTCTTTCCTAATCCCTGTGGATTTTGAGGGCAAACATCAACTGAAACAGCCCCAATTAGGAACTGGGGTTTACAGGGGGTTTTTCCATTTCTCAGGGGGTTTTTCCGACCCTCAGTGAAAGATGGAAATTTTGTCATGTTTAGAAAAGCTCAGCTTTGTTTCCCCCTTCCTTTGGCCATGTCCATATCTCTTCCCACTCCTTTGGCCACATCCATCCCACTCCTTTGGGCACATCCATGTCTTTCCTCATTCCTTTGGCCATCTCCATCCCATTCCTTTGGCCCCATCCATGCCCGTGTCCATGCCACCCCTGTGGCCAGGTTCCGGGTGGGATTCAAGCACGCCTTCCGGTGGTGCCCGTGGGTCAGCGCCGGCGAGTACGAGGGGCTGGAGCTGCGCTCGGCGCGCTTCCTGCACACGCACAGCTCCGTGTCCAAGCTCAGCCGCATGGACACCGCCACCGTGGCTTCGGCACTCTGCGCGGCCGACGAGGAGCCGGACGAGCCCGGCCGGGCCGAGCGGCTCTCCCTGGACATGACCTCCAACGGCTCCTCCCGCAGCGACTCCAAGACAGTCTCTGAGAGCTTCAGCTTCTACTCCAACACCCTCACCTAGGGCTGTCCCCTCAGTGCCACCTCGGTGTCACCGCCCTGCTTGTGCTGTGCTGGTGTTTCCCACGCTGTTTTCCCGTCTCTTTTCCTTGGGATGAGTTCCACCGTGGGGCCGGACACCAGGAATGTTTGCGCTGCCTGGCTGGAGATGAAGGGGATGCAGGAACGGGACAGAGCCGGGTTTTCCTCCGGAATTCCAATGCTGGCCGGCGCTTCCGTGCTCTCTGCAAGGCAGGAGGGACCTCTCGGTGCATCCCACCCCACGGAAAACAACCCCATCCTGCACCTCCCTCCTCCCATCCTTAATTTCATTCTCTCTCCCTGCTGGATATCCAGGAAGATCTTGAATCCCAAAATCCCAAAAAGGCTTTTTGCAGCTCCATGGGGAGTCACTGGCCACAGCGTGGATTTTGGGATTCAAACAGGCCTGGCCCTGGTTTGGGTCTGTTTGGCAGAAGAGCTGCGGCGCCTTTGGAAGCTGCAGCCAAGGATCCATCCGGGAGCCATTCCCATTGTTCCGAGCGTTTTTCTGGGATTGTCGTGGATACACGGCCTGCCCCGCCCATCCTTGTCTTTATTGTTGTTTTTGTTTTCTGTCCCTCGAGGGCTCCTCACAGCCGAGCATTCCAGGATGGAAGCACAGGATCCGCTGTTTACAGAGCATTCCCACAGGGAATGACGGGATTTGGGCTTTTGGGGATTTCTGTGTCCTTGCTGGAGCCTTGGTGTGAGGTCACAGAGCCCAGCCTCGGAGTTCCCAGGGTTTATTTCCCATTAAAATCCCCCTAATCGTAAAAAAATCCAATTTTCAGCCTTCAGGACCCACCATGGGGCCTTCCAGCCTTCCCCATTCTGGGATTTTGGGATTTATTCCTCTCCCAAACCCTGCCCCAAAATCCCCTGTCCAGCTGAAAAATGGCCACAATCATTATAATGCAAAGTTTAGCATGGGAATCCTCCTTTTCCTTGGAATATTCACCCCAAATCCCGTTCCCACTGGAATATCCACCCCAAATCCCATCCCTGTGGAATATCCACCTTAAATCCCATTCCTGCTGGAATATCTACCCCATATCCCATCCCTGTGGAATATCTACCCCATATCCCATCCCTGTGGAATATCCACCCCAAATCCCATCCCTGTGACTCTGACATCCCTGGGGAACTCGGGATTCAGGATTGCAGCAGCTGGAAGGCGCTTTCTGGGAAGTTCTTCCCATGGGAACATCCCAAGAGAGAGGGAACCCAACCCAACCGTCCTTCCCAAAGTGTCTTGGGATTGTCCCAGAGTGGATTTTCATTGGATAAATATTCCTTTGATGTGGAGAATGGTTTGTTATCCCTTAACGAGGGGAGGAGGGTAGGAGCAGGAAGCGGTGGAAAAACTAAAATTCCATAAAAAAGATGGATGATGGGTTTGGGACACCCTCTGTGAGAGGAGTTTGCCCTGGAATATCACTGAAACAGGAAACGGGACAATTCCCAAAATTCCTCCTCAAATTCAGGGCTGGGATGTATCCTTGATGGATCCCAGTTCCCCCTCCTGGGCTGGGCTTCCCAAATTCCGCTGCTCTGCCGGAAACGCGCAATCCGTGCTTTTCCAAGTGGGACATTCCAGGTGGGAACTGCAGGAGCATCCGGCCCCCGCTGGCAGTTCTGGCTGGCTGGAATTCTGGATTTTAATTAAAGCAGCCTTCCCGGGCTCAGCTCAATCCCACGGGCCCGGTAAGCTCCGGCTGTTGCTTTTCCATCAGTGATTTTATCCGAGAAAAAGGAGAGAAGGCACGAACAGCCACAGGTTCCTGGCCGAGCTTCCAGTGAACACCGGGCTGGATCCCCAATCCCAGCGGGATTCAGATCCCCACGGAGCCATTTTCTCTACCGGGACATCCCATCCCAGTGGGATTCAGACCCCAGTGGATCCATTGGGATCATCCGACCATCTTTCCCAGTGGGATTCAGATCCCCACAGAGCTGTTTGGGATTATCCCTTCCCAGTGGGATTCAGATCCTGATGAATCCATCGGGATCATCCCATCCCATATGGGTTCAGATCCCCACAGAGCTCTTTGGGATCATCCCTTCCCAGCAGGATTCAGATCCCCACAGAGCCATTTGGGATCATCTCTTCCCATATGGATTCAGATCCCAACGGATCCATCGGGATCATCCTATCCCTTTCACAGGGCTGTCCCTAATGGGGAATTTCACCCCTACCCCATAAAATGAGGTACCAAAATCCCCCTCAGCCACACAAGGAAAGGGAATTCCACATTCCCAGGGCTTTGGATTATTCTTCCATCTCCAATTCCATGGAAAACCCCCCAAGATCGGGGGTGACCCCAAAAAACCCCAAACTTTGTCAGTTTTGGTGCTTCCTGAGCAGGATCTGCAGCTCTGAGCGAGCCCATCCCGCTGAATTCCCTCTCTGGTTGTTCAGCCTCATTTCCATGGATGCACTCCAGCGTTTTGCATAAATGTTTGCTTAATGCAGAGTCCAAAATATCCCAGAAAATTAAAAAAAAAACCAAACAGGAATTCAAGGCGGATCCCTGGGCGGATCCCGCAGTTTCCATGGCACCCAGGGGGCTCAGGAATGATTTGGGTTCTTCAGGAATGCTCAGTTTCATTTTTGGGGCAGATTCCAGCAGATTTGGGGTTCCTGGAGGGTGAAGAATTCCGGCTTGTTCCCAGCAGTAATTAGCGTTAATTACCCCGCTAATTACTGAGCTCTGAGCAGGAGCTGCGGCAATTGGAAGCCAAGCTGGGCTGGGTGGGAATTTTGGGGTGGGAAATGAGGAATTCAATCGGATTTGGTGTTTCCAGGGCCGAGGAACCTCCTGGGCATCAGGAATTCCAGAGGGAAGGAAGGGAAAAGGGGAAAGAGGTAATTGCTTCCGATGGGCTTAATTAGAAATTAATTATTTATTGGAGCAATCGGGGTTGCAGGAGGATTCAAGGAATCCTGGGAGATTCCAGCCAGGATTTTTTAGGAAGAAATTCCTCCCTGAGGGGCTGGGATGTAATTCCCAGAGGAGCTGTGGCTGCCCCTGGATCACTGGGAATGTCCAAGGCCAGGTTGGACATGGCACCAAAAATCTGGGAAATCCTGGGATTTGTGGCACAAGAATTGGGGATAAAACACAGGGAATGGGAGCACCAAAAACCTGGAAAATCCTGGGATTTGTGGCACAAGAACTGTGGATAAAACACAGGGAATGGCAGCACCAAAGGTCAGATCCTCACTGTTTGTAGGAAATGAGCAGCAGCAGAAGGGTCTGGGGCCATTCCCAGGGAATGAGGACCAGGAGAAGGGATTGGGGCCATTCCAAGGTCTGACACCCCAGCCTCTTCCAGAGCATTCCCACTAAAGGGAAAAGAATCCATCCCAGCTGGATGTGAGCGAGGCAAGCGGCAGCCAGGCAGAACAGAGCTTCCCAATGAAATCTTGGAAAGATCCAACCCCTTTCCCTCTCCTGAACACTGGAGTCATGCTGGAGGGGATGGACATGGCCCTGGAAGGGGAAAGCAGGGGGAGAATGCCCTGAAATCCCAAATCTGAGGCCTTTTCCAGGCTTCCATTCAGGGAATGATCCATAGAGGGGCAGGGAATGGGTAGTTGGTCCCAGGGTGGGATTCCCTGACCATTCCCTGCCTGTTCCAGGCAAGGTCTCAATGCCCATTTCCTCCACTTTTCCCAAGTTTCCCACCCCATAGCTCGGGGACATCCCAGTGTCCCAAATCCTCCCAAACCCTTCCCAAGCCCAGCTGGAAAAGCCCCGGTAGCTCCCGAAGGAAACCTCTCCCTGCACGCAGGAGCATCCCCACATCCTCCCAAGATTTTGGGAATGCAAACCCCTCTGGAATGTGGGGAGCTGGGAATGGAGTCCTGGCAGGGATTTCTGGAGTCGGGAAGGGATCGAAGTCGTTTGTAGCATTGCTGTCACAGTGATCCATTCCCTCAATTCCCACTTCCATCCGGGAACGTTCCTGCTGATGCCGGGGGAAAATCGGACGCCGTTGCCAGGGCAGGAATGATTTATTTGGGCATAAAACCCATCAGAATTCCTTGGAGTCTCCTCCAGGATGGGCTCAGCTGCAGAGATTGATTTGTTTACTGCAGCCACGGAAAGCAGCGGCTGCTCCCGGGAAAACACATCCCAAACTCAGCCGGGGATTTTCCAGCCTCTCCCGGTTTTCCTGGAGCAGCCGAGGGAAGGGACCGAGCCCATTGCTCAGCCCCCAGATTATCAGGGGGACAAAAAAACCCAAAGTGGTTCAGATCTTCCAGGTTTGGGAATTGGCTGGGGCCTCCCGGGTGCTTGGAATCTTCCAAGGAGATTCCAGGCTGCTCTTCCAAGGAGATTCTGGGCTCCAAGCATTGATTCCTTTGCCATTTTTGGGGTTGGATGAAGGCAGAGCTGAGATCCCTCTGGCTCCGTCCTGGCGGGAATGGAGCCCGGCTCCGGAGGGACACATGGAGCCAAAATCCAAGTGGGATTTGGGGGTTAAGGCTCACCCTAAATCCACACATTCCTAGGAAAAATGGGATTGTCCTTGTTTGGCTGACGGATGGCTGTGTTTGGAAGGGGTTCTATGAAAACCCAGCTGTCGCTCCCGTCCTGGGCAGCGTTTCCTTGGATCAGCTCTTCCCGGGAACTGGAATATCCTGGATAGGGACACCATTCCCTAAATCCGGATTATCCCCCCCTCCAAGGAGATCCCGCGGCTCCATCCCACACTGGAGCTCCAATTTGATAACCCCAAAGGTGTTTTTCACCCTCAACAATTCCATAGTTCTGTGAGCCCGTGCCTGCTCCTTGCAGGGAGGGGAAATCCTGGGAATCATTCCTGCCACGGCTTTTCCCCTGCTCCATCCAGTGGATCGGCCGGGAAAAACTGCCGTGAAAATTAGCAACAGCGTCCCTAAACCCTAAATTCCAGCTGGGAATGCCCAAAAAGCTCCTGCTCCCGGTGGATTCACACCCCTTTTCCCCAGCTTTGGAATGCAATGGGATTCCCAAGTTTGGGGACAGATCTGCCCCATCCAGGCCATCCCAAATTTTTCCTAAAGCTCCCAGAGCATGAGGGATGCTGCACAAGGAAAATCCATGGATTTCCTTCCCTCCTGGTGGAGCTTTGCCTCAGGCACAGAGCTCGGGCTCTACCAGGAGTGTCCCCTAAACCCGGGATGAGGGACCTGGAGCCAGGTGAGGGTCAGGGGAATGTGGGAATTATACCTGGAGAGTGACAGGGAATGTGGGAACACACCTGGAGAGTGACAGGGAATGTGGGAACACACCTGGAGAGTGACAGGGAATGTGGAACACACCTGGAGAGTGACAGGGAATGTGGGAACACACCTGAAGAGTGACAGGGAATGTGGGAATTACACCTGGAGAGTGACAGGGAATGTGGGAATTACACCTGGAGAGTGACAGGGAATGTGGAAATTACACCTGAAGAGTGACAGGGAATGTGGAAATTACACCTGAAGAGTGACAGGGAATGTGGGAATTATACCTGGAGAGTGACAGGGAATGTGGAAATTACACCTGGAGAGTGACAGGGAATGTGGGAATTACACCTGGAGAGTGACAGGGAATGTGGGAATTACACCTGGAGAGTGACAGGGAATGTGGGAATTACACCTGGAGAGTGACAGGGAATGTGGGAATTACACCTGGAGAGTGACAGGGAATGTGGGAATATACCTGGAGAGTGACAGGAAATGTGGGAATTACACCTGAAGAGTGACAGGGAATGTGGGAACACACCTGGAGAGTGACAGAGAATGTGGGAATTACACCTGGAGAGTGACAGGGAATGTGGGAACACACCTGGAGAGTGACAGGGAATGTGGGAATTACACCTGGAGAGTGACAGGGAATGTGGGAACACACCTGGAGAGTGACAGGGAATGTGGGAACACACCTGTAGGGTCACGGAGAATATCGGGACCCACCTGGAGGGGAAGGCCTGCACGCAGCAGTCAGTGACACGGCGGGGATCGGGCCCAGCTTGGGCTCGGTGACCCCAAAGATTCCAGCCTCAGGGATTCCGCTGTAAGCGGCGCTGCTCTGGCGACTCCTCCTCCTTCCGGGGGGTGCCGGGCCAGCACCGGAGGCTGCTGACCCCGCTCGGGCCCCGGAATTGGGGGAAAAAAGGAGTAAAACGGCGACGCCGCCCCTTCCTCTCCCGGGCTCCCGCCAGGCTCCCTCAGAGCGCGGCCCCGCCCCTCGCCCTCACGGCCGCTGCCGAGCGCGCGCCGCCGTTCAAACCCGCCTCGGGGGCGGGAACCCCGCGCGCTGATTGGCTGCCGCGCTGGCACCCCGCGCTCTAATTGGCAGGGAGGCGCGGAGGGGGCGTGGCCGCGGCGGTGAAGATGGCGAGTAACCCCTGAGCGCGGTCCGCAGTCGCAGCCATAGCCACAGGCACAGCCACAGCCACAGCCATGGCCTCCGACAGCCCCCGCGGAGCCGCCGGGGGCGCCGCCGCCTTCCTCTCCCCGACCCGGCGGACCTCCGGCACCCCCGAAACCCCCGTGTTCGCTGAGTGCCCCCCCAACGACGATGAGAGCGAGAGGCGCCAGCGCCGCCGCTCCAGGGTGGTGGAATCGTCGCTGCAGAGCTTCGGCTCCCTCCCGCTCAGGTACGGCCGGTGCGCGGGGCTCGGGCTGAGGGGAGAGCCGGACACCGACCCCGCTGGGGTGGGGATGAGGGGAGAGCCGGACACCGACCCCGCTGGGGTGGGGATGAGGGGAGAGCCGGACACCGACCCCGCTGGGATGGGGATGAGGGACAGCCGGACACCGACCCCGCTGTGTCCCGGGGTGAGGGACAGCCGGACACCGACCCCGACCCCGCTGTGTCCCGCAGGTCCGAGAGTTTGGAGTCGCCGCTGCCGCAATGGAGCAACGCGCAGATCTCGGAGCACTACAGCACCTGCATCAAGCTCTCCACCGAGAACGTGAGTGGGGCGGCCGCGTTTGGGGGTTAAAGCCCCTCAGCAGCGGGGTTTGAGACGCCCGGGGCAGCTTCAGGGACCATAAAGGGGTGTCTGGTCCCACTGGGCCATGGGTTCTGTCCACACAGTTCTGGAGTATCTGGGCAATCCAAGGAAAAAGTTCCTGTGGGGCTTTTTCCTGCCTGTTCCTCTCATCCCATGGAGCAGAGCCTGGATCCATCCTCCCACATTCCCCCTTGGATATTTAGGGCTGAGGTCCCCTCTCAGCCGTCTCTTCCCGAGGCTGCCCAGCCCCAGCTCCCTCAGCCTTTGATAACCAGGGAGATGCTCCAGATCCCTCATCTTTGTCACCCTCCGCTGGAGCTCCTTGTCCCTCCTGTCCTGCTGACACTCCTGGGGCTGATCGCTCCCTGTCCTGCTGGGAATGCTCTTCCTGGTGGATCCCATTGGTGTCCTTGTCTGCAGGACCCTGTGGCACTCAGGTGTTGCAGCATTTTTGAGAGAAAGAGGACATGAGTTATGAGATTTGAGCTACTCCAGTCTAGGCCTCAGATTTGGGCTTTGTGGGCCTTCACGCCTCTGATGCAGTTAGAAATTCAGAGCTTGGGGCGCAGATAGAAATAGTCTTAAGGTGTGATGGGGACCACTGGGTTGTTTGGGTGTGAATTAGTAGAGGTTTCATAGTGTAAAGTCTAGGCCGTTTTAAGGAAAAGGTAAACAATGTTAGCCTACCAATCATAGTGTCTTTGTTTTTGTAAACTATGTAGAAGCTTATATAAACTACCATCTTATCTTGAATAAGGGGAGAACACTTGATTAACCACATTAGTTCAGACCTGTGTTTTGTCCAGCTTTCTGTTTTTCTGCGATTCCCTGGCTTTTCTCAAGGACACCTTGTTGTCCCCCAGGTCCTTCTCCATAGGCATCAACTCCAGCCTGTGCCGGTGTCCAGGGCTTTCCCTCCCTACCTGAGTTTGAATGTCAGACAATTCTCTGCCCAGCTCTCACTCCTCTTCCAAGAGGCCATGCCTGGGCTGGCATTGCCCTCGGTCCCCGGTGCCACCTGGGCTGTCCCCTCATCCCCAGGGTGTCCCCAGCTAGGTGAAGGGTCCCTAGCCAGGGGAAGGGTCCCCAGCTGTGCTTTCTTGCAGAAAATCACCACCAAGAACGCCTTTGGGCTGCACCTGATCGATTACATGAGCGAAATCCTGAACCAGGAGGACTCGGGGCTCACCAACTTCCAGGTCAGAGGGGTCCCTGCTGCTGCTGCTGCTTTGTTTTTGTCATGCCCTTTTCTGGCCCAGACATGGGGCATCTGAGAGGCATTTTACAAACTTGTATTCCATTTTCAGTCTCATGAGAAGGGTGAGACAATGCAGGTGTTATAATTCACACCATCACAATCAGAAGCCAAATATTTCCTAATTACCAAACACTGTAAGTGTTTCTTAGCCTGTCAGCTTTTGCTACACTATTTTAAAGTTTTACGCCTACTTTACCTCTCCTAATTCTGTCTCACAACAAAAAATTCTAATAAATACACAAAAAAAATTCTAATAAATACACAATATGTTGTAAGTGATATATTATGTTACTATATTAATATATATATTTGTTAATATATAATATTAATACTAATATATGTTAACATTAATATATAATATGATAATTTTTAAAAAGTTATTATGAGTAATAATTAACCAGCGTTAATCCCACCACACTAATTAATGCATTAACAAAAAAAAAAAATCCCAATTTAACAAACCAAAACGTATTTTTACCTCTCTCCTAATTCTATCTCCCAACTAAAAATAAACAAAGACACTCTAATAAATACACTAATAATTAGCCAG
This sequence comes from Taeniopygia guttata, assembly GCF_048771995.1. Taxonomy (NCBI): domain Eukaryota; kingdom Metazoa; phylum Chordata; class Aves; order Passeriformes; family Estrildidae; genus Taeniopygia; species Taeniopygia guttata. The sequence goes on along the minus strand of NC_133047.1, from coordinate 3,933,099 downwards.
TGCTAAACCCACCACACTAATTAATACATTATGAAAAATTTCCCAAATTAACAAACCAAAAGCACTGCCCAATCCTGGCGCTCCCAAACAATTCCTAAGGGATTTTTTAGCTGTGATCCCCAAAAAAATGAACCAAACCGTGGGGAGAACGCCCCTCTGGGCAGCCCAGAGCTGTCACTGCTGCCTTTCCCTGCTAGCCCCGATGTTCCTGGGGGGGCTCCAGGTGGGATTGCCCTGCCCAGCCGGAATTCCCAGGAATTCCCATTCCCCGCAGATGGCAGCGGGGACTCTGGATGCCAGCGCCAAGATCTACGCCTCGCGCGTGGATCGCATCCACGCCGACACCTTCAGGGTCCTGAGCCACCTGGGCAAGGAGCCAGCCTCTGCCAGGGACCCGGACAGCCCTCAGCAAGGTGGGAATTCCCTCTTTTCCTCCCCAAGAACCCCGGGAATTCCCTCATTTCTCACCCGGGATCTTCGGGAGTTCTGGAGGGGTTTGGGATTCATTGGGTTGGGAGATCCCAGATTGGTTCTCCTGGAATGCTGGGGCGGGGGGGTGGGATGAGGAGCTGGAGCTGTCACTCAGGGATTTCAGATTTCAGTTTGGGGCCAAACAGGGGCACTTTGGGATCAAACAAAGGCATTTTTTTGCCCATCAGAATCCATAAAATGCCAGCAGTGCATTGCTCATGCCCTCAGATCCTGAGGAATCTCAGTGCCTGCTGTAGTTTGCTGTACAAATCCCAGGTTTTCGCCCTCCTTTGGGGTATCCCAGCCCTTCTGAGGTGGAATTTGTCCCTTTTCCCATGCCAGGCTCCAGCCCAGACCCCAAGGATGCCAAGAAGTCTCAGCCAAAGAAGAAGCAAACCTTCAAAAGCATCGAGCAGAACCTGAGCAAAATCAACAGGCCCGAGGGCAGCCACAGGGCCGAGGTGGGCCTGGGCTGCTCCTCATCCTCCCTGCCCTGCTGTCCTCCTTTCCTGTTCCTGATTCCCACCTCCATTCCCTGATTCCCAGCTCCATTCCCAATTCCCTCCTCCATTCCTGGTTACCATTCTCCGATTCCTTTCTCCACTCCCCCAGTCCCCTCTGATTCCCATTCCCTGATTCCCATCTCCATTCCCCAGTTCCCATTCCCAGATTCTCATTCCCCAATTCCCATCCCCATTCCCCAATTCCCCTCTCCATTCCGATTCCCACTCCCTAATTCCCCGTCCATTCCCATTTCCACTCCCCCAATTCCCTTCTCCATTCCCACCCCACTCCCTGATTCCCCTCTCCTTTCCCTGATTCCCATTCCCAGATTCCCCTCCCCATTCCCTGATTCCCGGTGCATTCCCGCTTTCCAGGTGGATCCCATGTTCCAGAGATCAATCGCCTCCTTCGACGAGTGCAACACCGCCGGCGCTTTCATGACGAGGCTGCGCTGCCAGGACTTCAGGAGCCGGCTCCTTTTCCCTTCCGAAATTGTCCCTCTGCCCTCCTCGGAGAGCCTGGCCCTGCCCAGCACCCAGCCCGTCACCGTGCCGGGTCTCAAAGGTGAATCCCAGCCTTTTCCAGCCCTTCTCCAGCTCCTTTTCCTGCTTTTCCTGCCCTTCTCCAGTTCCTTTTCCCTGCTCTTATCCAGCTCCTTTTCCCCCGTGTTTCTTCGCTGCTCGGATCCCTGGCATTTGGAGAGCTGGGAATTTTCCAGGCTGCTGGAAAATGGAGAATCTGGGAGGTTTGAGGTCCTGAGGAAGGTGGGAATTCCTGATCCAGATTAGGGATTCCAGATCCAGGTGGGAATTCTTGAATTTCGGATGCTGTGCAGGAATCTGGGAGGTTTGAGGTCCTGATCCAGGTGGGAATCCCTGCTAGGATCCCAGGAATTCACCTGTGTCCTACTGCTCCTCAGCCCTGCTGACCTCGTGCCTGGAAAAACGCCGGATCTGCTCCTCCCTGGCCGGATTCCAGTTCACCAATTGGGATGAGGAGTCCCACAGCGAGGTGGGTGGGAATCTCTGATCCAGGTGGGAATACCTGATCCAGGTGGGAATTCCAGAGCGAGGTTGGGAATCCCTGAGCCAGATTCTTGATCCAGGTGGGAATTCCTAAACCAGATTCCTGAGCCAGTTTGGAAATCCCAGAGCCAGATTAGGGATTCCAGAGCCAGGTGGGAATTCCTGAGCCAGACTGAGGGTTCCTGAACCAGGTTTGGAATTTCCGATCCAGGTTTCAAATTCACAATCCAGGTGGGGAATCCCTGATCCAGATGGGGATCCCTGATCCAGGTTTGGAATTTCCGATCCAGGCTGGGCATTCCCGATCCAGGCAGGATCTCCCATCCAGGCTGGGCATTCCTGATCCAGGTGGGGATTCCCGATCCAGGATGGGCATTCCCAATCCAGCTGGGAATCCCTGATCCAGGCAGAGCACTCCTGTGTTGCAGTCGGCGTCGGCACTCCTGGAGAAGTTCCGGAAGAGCAAGCATGCCTTCAATCCCAACCTGGATCCCGACAGCGAGGATGAGGAGGGCTGCGCCCCCTCCCAGCCGGAATTCCAGCCTGAATCCCCGGCCAGGGACGGGAGCCAGGAATTCCCAGCCAGCGGAGATGGAGACTCCCTCGGCCACAGCAAGAGGTGGGGCTGGGATCCAAGGATGAGGCTGGGCTGGAATTCCCAGTGCCAGGGAGGAATTCCCGGGAATGCTGATGGAATTCTGAGCAGCTGCCATTCCTTTTCCAGGAGCGATGGAGCTCCCTTGGCAGAGGGGGACATCAGCGTGATGAGCCAGCACGTGTCCCTGAATCCCGGGGAATATTCCTACTTCAGCCCCCGCGTCCTCTCCATGTGGGCCGGCCCCGAGCACTGGCGCTTCCTGCCCCACCAGCCCCGTGAGTGTCCAGGGCTGGGAATCCTGGAATTCCGGGCTGGGAGGGGCTCAGTTCTGGAATTCCGGGCTGGGAGAGGCTCAGTTCTGGAATTCCGGGCTGGGAGGGGCTCAGTTCTGGAATTCTGGGCTGGGAGGGGCTCAGTTCTGGAATTCTGGGCTGGGAGGGGCTCAGTTCTGGAATTCTGGGCTGGGAGGGGCTCAGTTCTGGAATTCTGGGCTGGGAGTGGCTCAGTCCTGGAGTTCTGGGCTGGGAGTGGCTCAGTCCTGGAATTCCAGAATGGGAGAGGCTCAGTTCTGGAATTCCGGGCTGGGAGAGGCTCAGTTCTGGATATCCGGGCTGGGAGGGGCTTAAATCCTGAAATTCCAGGCTGGGAGAGGCTCAGTTCTGGAATTCCAGAATGGGAAGGGCTCAATCCTGGAATTCCGGGCTTTTCCCCGCTCTTCCTCAGCAGCCCCTGGCCCAAAGAAGGATTCCCGGCAGAGGGTTCCCAGGACGGCTTTTGAGCTGGACTTCGATGCGAAAATCGACTTCGAGTCCTATTTCCGGCAGACCAAGGTGCCCACAGAGCCCTTTTCCCACAGCAGCCCGGAATTCCCGGGATTTGGGTGTCCTGGGGGGCACCTCCGACCCTGCCCCTTCCCAGACAAAACTCTCCCTGTTTTCCCATGGAAAGCTGGTGGAGCTTCCCGTTTTTCCATGGAGCTGTCCGATCCCGTCCCCAGGCACCCACAACCTTGTCCAAATCCACCCTGAAACGCCACAACAAGCGGAACACCACGCTGCCAGCAGACTTCAACTACGACCCCCAGAACCTGCTGCGGCTCTTCCTCAAACCCCATGTCAAGGTGAGAATTCCCAAAGGAATTCCAGGGAATCCTCCCGGGGAGCCATTCCAGGGAATCGTCCCAGGGAGTCATTCCAAGGAATCATTCCAGGGAACCATCCTGGGGAATCATCCTAGGGAATTATCCTAGGGAATCATCCTGGGGAATGAACCAACTAAAGGAATCATCCCAGGAAATCAGTCATTCCAGGGAATCAATCATCCTGGGGAATCATCCCAGGGAGTCATTCCAGGAAATCATCCCAAAGAATTATCCCAGGGAATCATCCTGGGGAATCAGCTAACTCAAGGAATCATCCCAGGGAATCATCCCAGGGAATCATTCCAGGGAATTAGTTATTCCAGGGAATCAGTCATCCCAGGGAATCAATCATCCTGGGGGATCATCCCAGGGAATCAGTCATCCCAGGGAGTCATTCCCAGCACCAAACCTCTCCTCACCAGAGCCTGGGAATGTTCTGGATGTTCCCAGGACTGCTCTCACCACAAACCCTCCTGGGAGGGCAAAAAGGGGGAAGAGGGCCCAAGGCCCGGCCTTTTTCCAGGAATATTTTGGAATGTTTTCCCCCAGGTCAGGCCGAGCTCAGATCCCATGGGAGCCTTGGACAGCGAGGATGCAATTGAGGATTACGACTACAACAACCCCAACGACACCTCCAACTACTGCCCTGCCCTGCAGGTACGGCCCCGGGAATTCCCGCTGGGATAACCTGGGGAAATCCATGGATGGAGAGTTCCTGAGGGGAGGAACGGGAGCTGCAGGGCCCTGCTGGCATCCAGCTCTGCCTGGACATTCCCAGGGCTGGGAAAACTTTGGGATTTCTGCTCCCTGCAGCTGCCTTGGCTTCAGCCTTGGCCCAGTTCCATGGGGATGAGCCCAAATCCCATGGGGATAAACCCAATCCCATGGGAATAAACCCAATCCCATGGGGAAAAACCCCAATCCCATGGGGAAAAACCCCAATCCCATGGGGATAAACCCAATCCCATGGGGAAAAACCCCAATCCCATGGGGAAAAACCCCAATCCCATGGGGATAAACCCCAATCCCATGGGGATAAACCCAATCCCATGGGGAAAAACCCCAATCCCATGGGAAGCCAGGCAGGAATTCCCACCCTCCGGAGCAGCTCCTGCTGCCTCCGGCTGCTCCCCGGTGGCTCTGGTTCCCCCTCATGTCCCCTCGTGTCCCCTGGCAGGTCTCCGACAGCGATGACGATTCCGATCCCGCGGAATTCCCGGGCCAGGCCGAAGGGTTGCCGCTCCCAGCTCATCCCGAGGCTCCAGAGTGCTCCGGGATCGCCAGAGGGAACGTCCCGGAATGCACGGAGCTGGAGCTGATCGCCGAGCCCCACAAGGTCACTGGGAACACTGGGAACAGGGACTGGGAGCACTGGGCTGGAAATTCCTCGCTGGCATTGGGAATTCCTCCCTGGGGACTGGGAATTCCTCCCTGGGCTGAAGAAAAAACCTTTCAGCACCTCCAGGGTTAAAAATCCCAGGACACCTCTTTGGTTCCAGGGATTCCCAGGACTGGCATTCCCAGAGGAACAATTCCCAAATGAAACTGGGATTGGCATTCCCAGAGGAACAATTCCCAAATTAAACATTGGGATTGGCATTCCCAGAGGAACAATTCCCACATTAAACACTGGGATTGGCATTCCCAGAGGAACAATTCCCAAATTAAATATTGGGATCGGCATTCCCAGAGGAACAATTCCCACATTAAGCACCGGGATTGGCATTCCCAGAGGAACAATTCCCACATTAAGCACCGGGATTGGCAGCGAGGCTGCACTCACTGTTACTCCCATGGAAAATCAGGAATGCCGATTGTTGTAGCTGTGATCCCGATGATCCTGGCGATGATCCCAGTGCTGATCCCAATGACAATCCCAGTGATGATCCCGGATTCCCCCCTCAGATCAAGAAGATCCCCATCCAATACGCCAGGACGGCCAAGAGGATTGACATGAGGAGGCTGAAGAGGACCATGTGGGAGCTGCTGACGGAGCGGGAAGAGGTTGGGAAGGGAAATTCCCGCTGGGAATTCGGCAGGGGTCCCTTCCCAGTTCCAGGGATCAGCCCCAATCCCATGGGATTAACCCCAATGCCATGGAATAAACCCCAATTCCGTGGGATAAATCCCAGTTCCATGGGAATGAACCCCGAGTTTCCCGTTGGCCAGGACGGGCTGAGGTCCCCAGGGGTTTTCCTTGGAATTTCGGGGCTCTGCATTCCTGGATTTTCCCGAGCAGGGGGAGGAAAGCGACGAAGAGACGGACAGGAAGGTGGTCGGACTCAAAACGCTGAGTGGCCTCACCAAGGATCTGCTCCACAGGTCGGGAATGGGAAAAACAGGAAGAATGGGAATGGGAAAATCCAGAATGAGAACAAGAATGGGACAGGGGAAATCCCGAATGGGACAGGGAAAATCCTGAATGGGAATAATGGGAATGGGAAAATCCAGAATGAGAACAAGAATGGGACAGGGGAAATCTCAAATGGGAACAGGAATGGGACAGGGAAAATCCCAAATGGGAATAATGGGAATGGGAAAATCCAGAATGAGAACGAGAATGGGACAGGGGAAATCCCGAATGGGACAGGGAAAATCCCAAATGGGAACAGGGATGGAACAGGGAAAATCCTGCATGGGAATAATGGGAATGGGAAAATCCCAAATGGGAACAGGAATGGGACTGGGGAAATCCCGAATGGGACAGGGAAAATCCCAAATGGGAACAGGGATGGAACAGGGAAAATCCTGAATAGGAATGGGAACAGGAATGGGAAAATCCCTCATGGGACTGGGAATGGGACTGGGAAAATTCCTGTGGCTGTTGGGATGGGACTGGGAAGGGGACAGGACAAACCCTGTGGTTGTGCCCAGGGCAGAGCCGAGCTGTGCCTGGCCGCTCCGGCATTCCCGGGCTCTGATCCCGATCCCGCTTTTCCACAGGCTCCCTCCTAGCATGGCCGCCGACCTGTCGGTGCCCTTGGCCTTCAACAGCCTCCTGCACCTGGCCAGCGAGAAGGTGAGAGCTGGGAGCCATTCCCAACTATCCCGGGAATTCCAGGGAATGCAGCTCAACCCCAACTATCCCGGGAATTCCATGGAATGCAGCTCATTCCCAACAGTCCTGGGAATTCCATGGAATACTGCTCATTTCAAATAATCCCAGTTTTTCCAGGGAATGGGAACATTCGCAGGGTTTGTCCCTCAGACCCATCCAGAGCATTCCAGACTCTGGATAAGGGAGCAGAATCCCAAAATCCCAGAATTCCTGAGGCTGGAAAAGCTCTCCCAGGTCACAACGTGCCCAATCCACATCGGGATTCCTTCCACATCCAGGAATTCCTTGGAATTCCTCCAAACTCCCCTGGGGGCCCCTTCCCATGAGGAAATTCCCGCTCTGTCCCAATTCCCTGGAAAAGCCCCCAGCAGGGCAGGAGGGGCTGGGATTGTTCCTGAGGCTCATCCCAGGGGATTTTATTCCAAAGCTTTTCCTTCCCATTCCCAGAATTTGAAGCTGGAGAACACCGAGGACCTGTCGGATGTCCTGGTGAGAGGAGAAGACTGACCCCATCTGTCGGAACTCAAAATGTCCCTCAGACATTTTTAGAGGTTCCAGGCCTTGGTCAGAAGCATTTTAGACCTTGGCAAGCAGCAGAAAACAGCTGTAATTTTGAGTTTGAACCATGGAATTTTAAAGGTGAAACAAGCAGTCACAGGGGGTTAGATAATATAGTAAAAGTAGTCATAAATTAGAGGGTAAAATTTTTAAATATTGTACAAGAGAGTTTTAACACCTGTACAGGGGGGGTTTTACTTTATACAAAAGAGTCAAGAATTCTAAAATGGAAGAATGCTGAGAATTCCCAAATCCCAAATCCCTCGGGAAGGACATTCAGGGATGTCCTGGCTGGACAGATCCAGCCAAGATCCAGCAGCTTTTCCCTGGGATTGGGAATTCCTGCACTTCACTGTGAACCCCGGCTGCTCTGTGTCCCAAAATTTCCTCCTCTCTGTGTCCCAAAATTTCCTCTCTCTCTGTGTCCCAAAATTTCCTCTCTCTCTGTCACAGAATTTCCTCTCCTTGTGCTTCCCAGTCTGTAATTCCCACTTTTTTTGACTGACTGTTACTCCTGGTCTCCATTCCCTGGGATTATTCCTGGTTTTTCACTGTTATTAGAGATAATAAATTCTGCACACTTTGGAGAGGGGCCTGGAGGAGTAACCCCAGAGCAGGGTGGGGCAGCAAATAGGGACAAATCCCTAAAAAAAGGGAATGCAGGGATCAGAGCCTGGAGCAGCAGCTGGGAATGGGATCCAGGAGCTGAATTCTGGGATTGGGATGAGTTCTGGGACTGGGATCAGGTCTGGGATGGGGAGAGGATCTTTCTGGGAATGGGGTCCCCAGGGGAGGGGGAGTCTCCTCCTCCTGCTTTTCCTGGGAATGCACTTACCATGGAGGGGTCTCCTCCTCTGGACACCCCTGGAATTCTGTTCCTGCCTTTCCTGGGATAAGGATCCCATGGGGAGGGGTCTCTTCCTGCTGAGACCCCTGGAATTCTCCTCCTGCTGGGAGGAGCTGGAATTCTCCTGGGGCTGGAGCTCCTTTGGGAACATCCAAACCCGCAATTCCCGATCCGCCGGGCTCTTCCCGGGATTTCTCCTCCCGGGGCTGCTGCTCCCGGCTTTGGAATTCTCCTGGGGCTGCTGCTCCCGGCTTTGGAATTCCAGAGGCTGCTGCTCCGGGGATGATTTTCCAGGAATTGATGCTCCAGGAATTGTTGTTCCAGGGGTTGATATTCCAGGAGATCCGGGGGGATGCGAGGGCAGAGCTGGAGCGATCCCGCACCCAAAAAGGCACCGGACCTTCCTCTTCACCTTCCTCCTCCTCCTCCTCGGAGCGGCGCCGTGTCCCGGACCCGGCAACGAACGGGGGGACGGTCCCAAATTCGGAGAGGGGTCCCGGTAATGGGGAGGGGGCTCTGGGGGCGCCTCCTCAGGAAATCCCGGAAGGATTTCGGGATTTTCTACCCTCGGAGTTGTGGGGTCGGGGCGGTCCCACCCAGGGGTGCTCAGCTGGCCCCGGGACGCTGAAACCCGAGCTGTTCCTGAAATCCCTTGATTTATTCCTGAAATCTCTTGATTTATTCCTGAAATCCCTTGATTTATTCCTGAAATCCATCCCAGAGCCGATGGAGATGGGAAGGCCGGACCGGGAGCGAGGGGAAACTGAGGCAGGGCCCCTCCTTCCCGCAGCTCCGGACCAAACCCGGGAATAAAACCCCGAGTGGGGCTTTTTGCTGGTTTATTTCGGCCATTCTTGCTAAATCCCGGATTTATCGCGGGGAAGGGGGGGTTCGGTGGCACCCGCGGCTCCTTCTCCCCTTCCTGCCCCGGGAGGGGCGGCAGGAGCCCGGTGTCCCCCCGACTTCCCCCCGCTGCCGCTTTCTCGGGCTTTTGGCCCAAAATGAGTCACCGGGGGATTTTTTTTGAAATTTTTCTCTCATTTTTCGGGACTCTCTCAGCAGCCGAAGCGGGGTGGGGATCCTCGGGGGGCTGAGCCCCGGCTCTCCCCGGTGCCGCGGGACGGGGATTGGCGATCCCGGGACAAGGAACGGCGACCCCGGGAAGGGAGCGGAGCCCGGAGCATCCCGCCGTGTCCCCGCCGTGTCCCCGCCCTCGGGGCGGCTCCTCCGCGGGGAGCGGCGCTTTGGGGCCGGGGAAGTCCGGCCCAGTCATTCGGGGCGCGGGGGGAGAAGCCCCAAAAGCGCGTCCGTTCCGGTAAGGAAAGAGTCAATGGCTGCGGCTCGCACACGCCACTTCCCCGAGCGGGGCTGACTCATCCCGGGCTCGGTCCCGCTCCGCGACACCCGCGCTCCGCTCCGGAGCCCGGCCCGAGCCTCCGCCGGTGAGTCCGGGGGTCCCGGGGGGCTGGGGGGGTCCCGGAGCCCCGCGGGGTCCCGGAGCCACGGCCGCCCCGCGGGACCCCGGGCAGCCCCCGGGGGTACCGGGGGGGTTCGGGCGGAGCGGCGGCGCGGGATGGGGAGCGGAGGATGACTTACAGCCCATTGCTCTGGCACGGCCTGGCAGCGCTCCCGCGCCGTTCCGGGCCGTGACGCTCCAGCCCCGCCGGGATTTGGGGGATCCGGGAACGGGGAGCGGCCCCGGGCCCGCGGGGCGGGGTTCGGGATGAGCGGGGAAAGCGCCGCCGCCGAAGCGCCCTTAAGTAGCGTTGGGATAATGACGGTTGGTAGCTCGTTAAGGGTGTAATTAGAGCCCGGTGCGCCCCCAGCCCCGGTACCGGCGGGTCGGGGGTCGCGGGAATTGTTGGCACCGGCGGGGCTCGTTCAGCCCCGAACCGGGCGCGTTTTGCCCCAAAAGCCGCGCGGTTTCTGCACTCGGGGCGCCGCCGGGAAGGGAGGAAATCGCGTCAGCGGTGCCGGGAAGCGAAGCGGGGGCGGGACACGGCGGGGACACCGGTACCTGCACACACAGGGGTGGGATACCGGTACCTGCACACACAGGGGTGGGACACCTGTACCTGCTGCACACCTCTACCTGCACACACCTGTGGGTGGGTGTGTGGGACACCTGTACCTGCTGCACACCTCTACCTGCACACACCTGTGTGTGTGTGTGTGACACCTGTACCTGCTGCACACCTCTACCTGCGCTCAGGTGCGCTCACCCACAGCCGCGCGCACGCCGCAGCTTCAGGACTACAACTCCCGGCGTGCCCCGCGCGGGAGGGCGGGGACAGGCAGCGCGGCCGCCCAATAGGAGAAGGGGCGTGTTGTCTCCAGCCAATGGGCAGCGAAGGGGGAGCGCCGGCCCCGCCCCACGTGGCGCGGGCGCGGCCGGTGAGCGGAGCGGGACCGGGGGCGGCGGAGGGGCTCGGGTGGGACCGGGGGGCGTGGGGAGCCCCCGGGGACCCCCTGGAACCCGCTCCGCCCGCCCCGCTGCTTCCCCAGGTTGGCATCGCCGCTTTCCGCCGCTTTTCGCCGTTTTCCCGGGGTTTTTCCTCAAACCGCGGGAGGATTTGGGGGCGGCGAGCGCGGAATGGCGGGGGCAGGGAGGGACGGACGGACGGACGGACGGAGCAGCTTCGGGCCGGTGCCGTGCCCGGCGGGCAGCCCCGAACCGCCCCGAGCGCCCCGGGATGTCCGGAGAGCAGCAGCGATTTGGGGTCCCACCCTCCCCCCGTTGTTTCCCCTCCAGGTCCCGCCCCAAGGGCAGCGATTCCCCCCATGGAGAAGGAGCAGGAGCCGCAAGGAGACCCTCGAGACCCCTCCAGCCCCGCCGTGAGTGCACCCCGGCGCTTTTTGGGGGGTGCCGAACGCCCCAAAATTCCGGGCAGGGAGGGAGCAGCGCTTTGGCCGCCGGTGGAAGTGAGGATGAGGCAGAGAAACGGGAAATTCCCAGTTTTGGGTGGGGGGCGAGGGGGAGATGGACCAAAATTGGCATTTTTGGGGGGAGAAGTGAGCGGTCCCGTGGCAATAGGATCGTTTTTGTAATTTTTTTTTATCCTCGTGAGGAAAAGGGGTTTGGATTTTGTGGCGCTGGAGCTTTTCCCTCCCCCTCAGCAGAAAAAAAAAAAAGAAGAAAAAACCAAACCACCAAAAAAAGAAAAAAAAAACCAGAGAAAGCTTTGAACTCTTTCAGCCGTTAAAATCCGGTGTCTGTCACAAGCCGTTAAATGAATAGAAAGAACAAAAAAAACCCCAAAATAATAAAAAAAGAAAGACTAAAAAAAATAGTAAAGGACGGACTTGGGAACCGAGCAGCTTCTTTGCCCAAAAATAGCAACAAGTTTTATAACTCCGGAAAATGTAGAACAAACAAACGAGGAACATTTTTAGCTGAGAAAGGCGGCGGCGGCGGCGCGGGGGGGGCGGAATTTCGGAATTTCTGCCCGTTTGTTTTCCTGGAAGCCGCTCCTCGTGTGCTCGGCCGCATCCAGCGCTGTGAGCAACTTGGCCACCGGCCCGGGGCCCCGGGGAACGGGACCGGAGAGCCCCGGGGAACGGGACCGGAGAGCCCCGGGGCTGCGGGGAACGGGACCGGGGCTGCGGGGAACGGGACTGGAGAGCCCCGGGGTTGCCGGGGAACGGGACCGGAGAGCCCCGGGGATGCGGGGAACGGGACCGGAGAGCCCCGGGGCTGCGGGGAACGGGACCGGAGCTGCCCGGGGCTGCGGGGAACGGGACCGGAGAGCCCCGGGGAACGGGACCGGAGAGCCCCGGGGCTGTGGGGAACGGGACTGGAGAGCCCCGGGGAACGGGACCGGGGCTGCGGGGAACGGGCCCGGAGAGCCCCGGGGAACGGGACCGGAGAGCCCCGGGGAACGGGACCGGAGCTGCCCGGGGTTGCCGGGGAACAGGGGGTGCGGGTGGAGGGGTCGCAGCTCCCCCAAAACTCAGCCCCGTGTCCCGCAGGACGCGCCGGGGGCCGCGGATGGCACCGAGAGGGACAAGGCGGCGGGAGAAGGTGGGGACAAGGAGGACAAGGAGGACAAGGAGGACAAGGAGAAGGAGAAGGAGGAGGAGGAGGCTTTCCTCGTCAGCCTCTACAAGTTCATGAAGGAGCGGCGCACGCCCATCGAGAGGATCCCGCACCTCGGCTTCAAGCAGAGTATGTCCCCAGCCCGGGGACAGGGACAGGGACGGGGACAGGGACACGGGTGGCCGTGCTCAGTGTCCTCCTGACCCTCAGCATCTCCCCTTTATCTGTTCCCAGTTAACCTCTGGAAGATCTACAAGGCTGTGGAAAAGCTGGGAGCCTACGAGCTGGTGAGTGCTGGCCGTGGAGCCGGGGTGGCCCCAGGGTGTCCCCAGGGTGTCCCCTGGGTGTCCCCTGGGTGCCAGAATGTCACCTGGGCATCTGGGTGTCCCCTGGACATCACGGCTAGACATGAGGGTGACCCCGCGGTTCCAGAGTGTCCCTTGGGCATCTGGATGTCCCCTGGGGTGCCTGGTTGTCCCCTGGGTTCCTGGATGTCCCTTGGAGTTCCTGGATGTCCTTGGAGTTCCTGGATGTCCCCTGGAGTTCCAGGCTGTCCCCTGGAGTTCCAGGCTGTCCCCTGGGTTCCAGAGTGTCCCTTGGAGTTCCAGAGTGTCCCCTGGGGTGCTGGATGTCCCCTGGGGTTCCAGGCTGTCCCCTGGGGTTCCAGGCTGTCCCCTGGGGTTCCAGGCTGTCCCCATGGGTGCTGGATGTCCCCTTGGGTTCCAGAGTGTCCCCTGGAGTTCCAGGCTGTCCCCATGGTTCCAGGCTGTCCCCTGGGGTTCCAGGCTGTCCCCTGGGTTCCAGGCTGTCCCCTGGGGTTCCAGAGTGTCCCCTGGGGTTCCAGGCTGTCCCCTGGGGTTCCAGGCTGTCCCCATGGGTGCTGGATGTCCCCTGGGTTCCAGGCTGTCCCCATGGGTGCTGGATGTCCCCGGGGTGCCCGGGCTCACCGCTCCGTCCCTCTGTCCGTCCCTCCCGCCGCAGGTGACGGGCCGCCGGCTCTGGAAGAACGTCTACGACGAGCTCGGGGGCAGCCCCGGCAGCACCAGCGCGGCCACCTGCACCCGGCGCCACTACGAGAGGTGGGACCGGGCCGGGACCGGCACCGGGCCGGGACCGGGGGGGTTGTCCCGCCGCGTGCCTCAGTTTCCCCCAGCGCGGCGCTGACCGCGCTCCCCGCTCGCTCCGCAGGCTCGTCCTTCCCTACGTGCGGCACCTGAAGGGCGAGGAGGACAAACCGCTGCCCCCCAGCAAACCCCGCAGGCAGTACAAGGTCTCCAAGGACGACAAGAGCAAGAGGGCCCGGAAGGAGAAGGGCCGCGAGCAGGTGCGGCCCCTCCGCAGGGACGGGAGCAGCTCCGGAACCGGGTCCGGAACGTGCCCGGGGAGGGATGGACGGGCCCGGCCGGGGGCGGGAGGGCAGCCGGGACCCCGGCCCGGGATGCGGCAGCCACAGCCCGACCCCTCTGCCCGCAGGTGGCTCCGGACAAGGCGCGGCCGGAGGCGGGCGCGGAGGACGCGGCGGAGCGGGGCCGGGGGACAGAGGGACGCTCCAGCCCGGCCAGCCCGGCCGTGCCGGCCCCCAGCCCCTCGGGGAGGTGTCCCAGCCCCTGCAGGAGCCACAGCGAGACCTACAAGCGCCTCTTCTCCAGCTTCTACTCCAAAGGCAACCACCCCATCATGTCCCCGCTGGCCAAGAAGAAGCTGCTGGCGCAGGTCAGCAAAGCCGAGTCCTTGCACTGCCACAAGCGCCACTGCCCCGAGGTTCGGCGGGCACCGAGCGACACCGGCCCCGAGGCACCGGGAGCTGCGGACGGAGCTCCGAGCGTGCCGAGCGAGGCGTCCCCGGCGGGCAGAGACATCCAGGGCTGCCCGCAGGACGGGGCCGCGGCCCCCGCCGTCTTCACCGGCTACTTCCACGCGTACCGCAGCGAGGGCCCGCAGCCCGCCGGCTGCCCCCCGCTCTGGGGGTACTTCTCCAACCTGAAGGATTTTTTGGAGCCGCCCTCCGCCTTCCCGGAGGAGCCCGAGCAGCCGGCGGAGCTGCGGGGCCGGGGCTGCTGGGTGCCCCCCGGGGCCGCCTTCGGCCAGGCCAGCCGCCACGAGGATGATGATGATGATGATGATGAGGAGGAGGAGGATGAGGAGCCCTTCGGCCCCACGGCCAGCTCAGGCGCCGTGTCCCCCTTGGCCAAGCAGGGCAGGGATGGGCACCGCGGGCTGCCCAAACCCAGGGCCGTGGTGGCCGCTCCGCCTTTCACCGCTCCGCCGCCGCCGGACGCTTTCGAGGGAGCCGCGCTGCGCTTCCCGGGCACCTTCGGGAGCCCCCTGGAGCAGCTGAAATCCCGGGGCGTGCCGGTGGCCCCGGCGCTCTCCGTCAGCCCCTTGGTGATCCCGGCCTTCCCCAGCCCTTTGGTGGTGGGCTCGGAGCTGTGCCGCCCGCTGGCCACCGGCTCCGGCCGCTTGCCCGCGTCCTACGGGAGCTCGGCCCGGTTCTACCCGGCGGCTCCGTGGCACGGGCAGCGCTCCTGCAGCTCCCCGCACGGCCCGGCCTTCCCGCACCATGCCAGGCCCTAGCGGGGGACAACCGGGGACATCCCGGGACATCCCGGGGACAGCCGGGGACATCCCCGGGGACATCCCGGGGACATCCCGAGGGACAATCCGGACCGTCCCGTTTCGATTCCCCACCTCGCAGCTGTCTGCACCCAGCCGCGGCTCTGCTGGGGCCGCCCCACGGTTCTATTTTCTATATATCCACACAGAAATCTATAAAAAAGGGATTAAAAGCCGCGCTGCAGGTTTCTGTTCGTGCCCTGCTGGGGGTGGCTGTTCCCAGCCCTGGTCCCCCACAGCCCAATTTGGGGTCTGGGGGAATAAACCCGGCCTGGCAGAGCTCGAGGTGTCCTCGATTTCTGGGATCGGGGCAGGGCTGGGGGGATCCTCTGCCCCAAAGCAGAGCTGCAGGGCTGAGAATTCATCCATGGGGAGGGAAGGAGGAGCTTCTCCCCCTCAGTTTTGGGGGAACCGCAGCAATTCCAGGGGGCAGCCGCGAATCCAGGTGGGAAAGAGGCAGCAACAGCTCCAGGTCCTTTGTGCCTCTCAGGCCCTCTTTGCCTCCAGGTGATTTTTGCCTTCAGAATCCTATTTTTGCCTCCAGATCCTTTTTGGCTTCCAGAACCTTGTTTTGCCTCCAAATCCTTTTTGCCTCCAGGTGATTTTTGCCTCCAGGTCCTTTTTTGTCTCTATGTCCTTTTATTGCCTCCAGAATCCTTTTGTCCCCAGGTCCTTTTTTGCCTCCAGGTCCTTTTTGCTTCCAGATCCTTTTTACCTCCAGAATCCTTTTTGCTTCCAGATCCTTTTTACCTCCAGAATCCTTTTTGCTTCCAGGTCCTTTTTACCTCCAGAATCCTTTTTGCTTCCAGATCCTTTTTACCTCCAGAATCCTTTTTTGCCTCCAGGTCCTTTTTTGCCTCCAGGTCTTTTTTTTGCCTTCCAGGTCCTTTTAGTCCCCAGGTCCTTTCTGCCCCAGCCGCTGCACCTGAGCCGTTCCAGACCATCCCAAGGCTCTGGGGGAGCTCCAGGCCCGGCTGTCCCCGTGGCAGCTGGGACAGGGCACAGGGGTGGTGGCACTTCCTTGTCCCCAGGGTTGTGACAGCTTCGGGGGCAGCAGGAGCTGTGAGCCACAGAATCCGTGGAAAGGCCAAGTTTGGGAATTGGGAACAAGCTGGAATAGGCTGGATTTTGGGAAAAGTTCTTCCCCCAGAGGGTGCTGGGCACGGCCCCAAGGCTGCCCGAGCTCAGATTTTGGGGGTCTGTGCAGGGCCAGGGGCTGGATTGATGATCCCAGTGGGTCCTTTCCCACTCAGCAGATTCCAGGATTCTCCGATTATTTCAGGGAGCTGCCCAGCGTGGATCCTTCCCTGCTCTGTCCCTCCATCCCTTCACTGCTCACAAAATCCACCCTCAACAAAAGCCAGCCCCAGAGTGGCCACAGCCACAAACTCAGGCCAAAAGCACAACAAAATTAAAAAAAAAAAAAAACATAAAAAAAAAGGAAGTTTTTATTAAACAGCAACAAACCCAGAAGAACATTCCCCCTTTCCTACCCTCCAGGAATCCTGGGGGTCCCCACAGCCCCCAGGGCGGCGTGGCTGCTGCTGGCCAGCCCCACGGTGTCCCCAGAGTGTCCCCGCCGTGTCCTGGAGGTGCCACCTCGGGGTGCCCAGGCTGGCACGGGGCAGCCTCAGCAGTGCCACACCAGCCTGGCCTCCCACACCACGGGGGCTCCGTGGCCGTCACTGCGGACAAGGGGACAGGGTCAGTGCCCTGGGGATATCCTGACCACCCTGGGGTGGACAAGGGGACAGGGTCAGTGCCCTGGGGACATCCTGACCACCCCAGGGTGGACAAGGGGACAGGGTCAGTGCCCTGGGGACATCCTGACCACCCCAGGGTGGACAAGGGGACAGGGTCAGTGCCCTGGGGACATCCTGACCACCCCAGGATGGACAAGGGGACAGGGTCAGTGCCCTGGGGACATCCTGACCACCCCAGGGTGCTGAGACCATTCCCAGCAAGGCCAGGCCCCCACAGCTCAGGCTGAAATCTGTGTCCCTGGCAGTGGAATTCAGGAGGAGAAAGGAATTCCTGCCTCCAAGGGCTCGGAGCTCTCCTCCCACCATCCTCACCCAAACCAGCTCCAGGCCCCACAGAGCTGTGGCTGTCCCCACACTGAGGGGACACCCCACAATTCCAACCCCCCTGGGGCAGTTTAGTGAAAAGATAAACTCGGTTTTACTCCGGTTCTCACCTCCCAGCCACACCAACCCTCAGGTTTCTCCTCACCCTGCTCCCAGGGGGGATTCCTGTGATGCCCACCCCAAAGCACAGCTCAGCCCCAGATTTAAATTCCTGCAGAATTCCCCCAGCTGGAATTCCAAGGGGAATCTCAGCTCTGGCTGCTGCTGAGGCCTTTGGGGAGGGTTATGGTTACGTAACCCTGCTGATGTCAGGGCTAAAATTAGGAACAAAGCCTCATTTCCTGTCAGAGCTGCTTTCAGTTTGCTTTTGGAGCAGCCCTGGCACGGTCTGAGCCCTGCCTTGAACACACAAGCTCAGCATTGTAAGGAAAAGTCAGAATCCAAAACATTAACCCCTTCCTGGATGGCCTCACCCTGCACAACAGCTCCATCCCTGCTCCGGGCTGTCCAGAAGGTTTGGAGGTGACAGGGACAGCAAGGCAGCACAGCAGCTCTGAGGGATTTGAGGTTCATTTGAGCCCCAAAAGGGCCCTGGGTGGGATTTGAGGTCCCTTTCAGCCCCAAAAGGGCACTGGGTGGGATTTGAGGTCCCTTTCAGCCCCAGAAGGGCCCTGGGTGGGATTTGAGGTCCCTTTCAGCCCAGACCACCCCAGGATTTCATGGGATCAAGGACAATCACACCTGCACAGACACAGTGACAAGGTGACACCGCCCTGGCTGCTGCCACCCCCTGCTCACAGCCCAGAGATGGCACAGGCACACCTGGCAGGGCCAGGAGCTGCCCAGGTGAGCCAGGAGAGGCTCCCCCTTACCTGAGGGCCCTGGGGCTGCTCCTCCAGCTGGGGCTGTGCCGTGCCCAGCCCCGCCTGGCTCAGGGTGCCCACGCGGCCGGGCTGTCCCCGCAGGGTCACCGTGATGGTGGCCGGGGCCTTCAGGCCTGCAGAGCACACAGAAAACCTCCCTGAGACACAGGGCTGGTGGACAACACCCCCAAACAGGGCTGGGGCTTCCCTCAGAGGGGCTGCTTGGGAAGGAGCAGCCCCCAGAGCAGGAGGAGCTTTGGGAAAAAAGCTCCAGGCGCTGGCAGCACCTTCATCCTTTCCTCCCTCCTCTCTCTCTCCCTCTTTTTCTTTCTTTCTTTCTTCCTTTCTTTCTTCCTTATTCCCTCCCTTCACTCTCTCTCTCCCCTTTTCTTTCTTCCTCCCTTCCCCGTCTCTTTCTTCCTTTCTTTCTTCGTTCTTCCTCCCTTCCCTTTCTCTCTCCCTTTTTCTTTCTTCCTTCCTCCCTCCCTTTCTTCCTCCCTCCCTTCCCTCTCTCTCCCTTTTCCTTCCTTCCTCCCTTCCCTCTCTCTCTCCCTTTTTTCTGTCCTTCCTTCCTCCCTTTCCTTTCCTTTCCTTTCCTTTCCTTTCCTTTCCTTTCCTTTCCTTTCCTTTCCTTTCCTTTCCTTTCCTTTCCTTTCCTTTCCTTTCCTTTCCTTTCCTTTCCTTTCCTTTCCTTTCCTTTCCTTTCCTTTCCTTCCCTTCCCTTCCCTTCCCTTCCCTTCCCTTCCCTTCCCTTCCCTTCCCTCCCCTCCCCTCCCCTCCCCTCCCCTCCCCTCCCCTCCCGGGCTGACCTGTGGCCTGGTTGGAGATGTGGGCCAGCCCGGGCAGGCTGCTGGCCAGCTTGGCCAGCCCGCCGTTGCTCAGCAGCTGGTGGATGGCCGTGGGCTTGCCCGAGGCCCCCAGGGCCAGCGAGGTGGCCACGGGGATGGTGCGCACCAGGGCGCCCGCCTCGGAGCCCAGGGCAGCCAGGCCCTGCAGCGCCCCGGGAGCCTTCAGCGGCGGGCCCTGCGAGGAGAGAGAGCCCTGAGAGCTGCAGGGCTGAGCTCTGCAAGGACAGAGCCCTGAGAGCTGCAGGGCTGAGAGAGCCCTGAGAGCTGCAGGGCTGGGCTTTGCAAGGACAGAGGCAGCCCTGAGAGCTGCAGGGCTGAGCTCTGCAAGGACAGAGCCCGGAGAGCTGCAGGGCTGAGAGAGCCTTCAGCACCAGGCTCTGCAAGGACAGAGAGAGCCCTGAGAGCTGCAGGGCTGAGAGAGCTGCAGGGCTGAGAGAGCTGCAGGGCTGGGCTTTGCAAGGACAGAGAGAGCCCTGAGAGCTGCAGGGCTGGGCCCTGCGAGGACAGAGAGAGCCCTGAGAGCTGCAGGGCTGGGCTAGGCCGAGCTTTGCAAGGACAGAGAGCAGCCCTGAGCTCCTTTAGGCTCTGTAAGGACAGAGGGCAGCTCTGAGCTCCTTTAGGCCGAGCTCTGCAAGGACAGAGGGCATCCCTGAGCTCCTTTAGGCCGAGCTCTGTAAGGACAGAGGGCAGCCCTGAGTTCCTTTAGGCCGATCTCTGTAAGGACAGAGGCAGCCCTGAGCTCCTTTAGGCCGAGCTCTGCAAGGACAGAGAGCAGCCCTGAGCTCCTTTAGGCCGAGCTCTGTAAGGACAGAGGCAGCCCTGAGCTCCTTTAGGCTCTGCAAGGACAGAGGCAGCCCTGAGCTCCTTTAGGCCGAGCTCTCTAAGGACAGAGAGCAGCCCTGAGCTCCTTTAGGCCCAGGCCAGGCTGGGATGGTCTCTCCCCTGTCCAGCAGAGCCTTTGGGGGGTTCCACAGCTCTCCCCATCCCCGGGCAGGGCTGGCCCTGGTGGATTGGTCCCTCCCAGCCTCGGAGTGGGACCCTGAGGGGTCTCAGTGCTGCTTTCCCTGATCCCTCCTGGCTGCTCTGCAGCTCAGCTCTGGGGCTGCCTGCACACACAGAGCCCTGGCACAGCACAGCCCGGCTCCCTCTGCCCCCCAGAACCCCATCAGCCCCCCAGAACCCCCCTGCCCCGTGGGAGAGGCCCCTCACCTGCACAGGTGAGCCGGCAGCCGCCGCGCTGGGGGCCAGGCTGGAGGCCTTGGTGCCCAAATCCTGCAGGCTGAAGCTCAGCCCCTGGAGCAGGCTGCTGGCAGAGGCTGCTCCTGAAACACAGGGCAGGACAAGGTCAGCCTGGGATCTGAGGGCCCTCTGAGCCCAAAAACGGCCCTGGGTGGGATCTGAGGTCCCTTTCACCCCCAAAAAGGGCTCTGTGTGGGATCTGAGGTTCCACCAGCACCAAATTCTGGCGCTGGCGTGGGGCTGCAGAGCTGTTCAAAACCCAAACACTCCTGGAGCTCTGGCAGCCTTGGGGCCGTGCCCATTCCTGGAGCAGTGCCCAGCACCCTCTGGGGAAGAACTTTTCCCAAAACTCACCCCAAACCTCTTCCCCCTGGGGACAGAGCCTTTGCCCAAACCCACCCCAAACCTCTTCTCCCTGGGGACAGAACCTTTCCCCAAACCCACCCCAAACCTCTTCCCCCTGGGGACAGAACCTTTCCCCAAACCCACCCCAAACCTCTTCCCCCTGGGGACAGAACCTTTCCCCAAACCCACCCCAAGCCCCCCTGTTCCTGCTCCATTTCCTGCTGCAGCTGCAGAGGGGTGGCTGTGGAGCACAGCAGCTTTTGGGGTTTTGGCGTTTTCCACCCAAATGCCACAATCCCCACGGCAAAGCCCCACCTGAGCCAGGCCAGGCAGGGCCAGGAGGGGCTCCCCAGACCCTGCCAGCTCTCCCCCGGTACCTGGCAGGGCAGTGGCCGGCTGGGCTGGCAGGCTGTGGCCGCTGCTGGCCACCAACCGGCTCTGCAGGGCGTGGAAGGCGCTGGGGGCAGAGCTGCTGGGGATCCCAGCCTGGGCCGGGCTCAGCGAGGCCTCCGTGCTTGAGCTCAGCCTAAAAGGGAAGGGAGAGAGGCCGGTGAGGGCTGGGACAGAGAGCAGCACTGCCCCGACAGCTGCTGGGAAAAAACTCTAAACATCATCAATTTCATGAGAAACTTCCAGAGCAGCAGCCAAATCCAAGGATTTCTAAACTAGGAGAGCTTGGTGGCTGTGTTCACCTCCCAGGCAGGGCCACCACCTGCCTAAACTCCACTTTTTATTAATTTAAAATTTAATTTTATAAATAAAACAGATGTTATTTATTTAAAACCAGCTCTTCTTCCTCTCCTGTCCCAGATTACAGAATCCTGGGATGGTTTGGGCTGGAAAGGGCCTTAAAAGGTGCCACCAGCAGGGACATCTCCCCTGTCCCAGGTCACTCTGAGCCCTGTCCAACACCTCCACGGCTCCTCTGGGAATGGGATCAGTCAGAGCCCAGTTCCCCAAAGCTCGAAAATGTTTCCATTTCAGGATGGGGAAAAGGTGTCAAGGTGAGATTTACACCCCAACAGTGCAGAGCTCATGCCCTTCACGAGCTGATTTGGGGCTCTTCTCCCTTGCCTTTGCCACAAAAACGTTCTTTTTCTTGCAAAGGTGCCAGAAGGGAAGGATTAAACACAGAAATTCTGCCAAAGCCACCACAGAGACAGAGATAAACACACCTGAGGTTGGGAAACCGCGGCAGACACGAGCACAGCCACAGCATCTCCACTCCTGCCATTCCCAGGCCCCACTGGAGTTTCCAGGAGCCCCCAGAGCCTCCCCCACGCCAGAAAATCCCAGTGGAGAGCAAGACACCGGAAAGCTCCACGTGCAGGAGAGAAAGAGCCCCCAAAATTCCCAAATTCCCACTCACTTGGGGGTGGAGAGCAGCCCCGAGAGCTCCTTGGTGCTGGACACGGCTTGGCCCAGGGGCAGCGGCTTCCCGGAGACAACTGCAAGACAAAAAGGAGAAGGCTCAGCCCCTGTCTCCCACAAATCCTCTGGGATTCCTCTGGGATCCCCCTTTTTCCAAGCACCCATCCAGCTCCCAGGGCATCTTCTGCAGGAATGGCAGACTGGGAGGAGCAAAATCCAGTTAGAACACAGAAACGATGGAATGGCAGAGGCAGGAGGGAAGGAATCGCCTCCCGAAATCCCTAAGGAACCTCAGGCCCCTGCCACCAACTGCAAATCTCTCTCCTAGAGGTTCTCTCCACTAATCCCCTCCTCTCCAGGGATGGATTGCTGGGATCTGGGTGGCTTTGTAAGGATTCTTGGCTCAAGACACTTTACAAAATACACAGGGATGCGACAAGTCA
Organism: Taeniopygia guttata; assembly: GCF_048771995.1. Lineage (NCBI taxonomy): Eukaryota > Metazoa > Chordata > Aves > Passeriformes > Estrildidae > Taeniopygia > Taeniopygia guttata. The sequence continues at coordinate 3,911,052 of NC_133047.1, read as the reverse complement.
CGGAATTTGTTTATTGCAGCATTGGGGGATACAACTGCCTTCCTTCCTCGTGCACTCCTCCTGGCAAAGAGGCAATTCTCCTTTGGGTTCATGTTTACTTCTGCAATTCATTTCCTTTCTGTGGAAAGAAGTTGGGAAAATTAAAAATAAAAATAAAATAATGATTCTGGAAAGCAGAGGTTTTCAAAGCTGCCAGAAGATCTAGTGAAACCTTCCAGAAGGACGTGGATTTGGTGTCTTGTGGCAGCTCAGAGATGCTGAAAGGAGCACAGAGGTGCCTGGAAAGGAGCAGAGCTGTGAACACCTGGGATTTCCCAGCAGGATGAAGCTGCTGGCCTCTGATTCCACAAATGCCACGTGGGAGGAAGGTGCTGAGGGACAGCAGCCAGAGCTTTGTGGCTCTCCTGTGATGGCTCAGGGCAGAAGAGGAACCCCAGCAGCTCTTCCCGGGGTGCAGGGGCAGGATGGAGCTGGGTTTGCTGGGATGGGAATCCCAGGGGGATCAGCAGAGCGGGCAGCTCGGCCAGGTGGGATCTGGAGGGCACAGAACTCTGGATTCCAGAGGGAGCAACTGCCCCAAATCCTACAAGCAGCAGCGGGGTCGGGGCGGGAGGAATGCGGAGAGAGGGGTCCAGCAGCACCAGCAGGACCAGTAGCACCAGAACCCTGCTCCCAGTAGCACCAGTAGCACCAGCACCCTGCTCCCAGCAGCACAAGTAGGACCAGCACCCTGCTCCCAGCAGCACCAGTAGGACCAGCACCCTGCTCCCAGCAGCACCAGTAGGACCAGCACCCTGCTCCCAGCAGCACCAGTAGCACCAGCACCCTGCTCCCAGCAGCACAAGTAGGACCAGCACCCTGCTCCCAGCAGCACCAGTAGCACCAGTACTCTGCTCCCAGTAGCACCAGCACCCTGCTCCCAGCAGCACCAGTAGCACCAGCACCCTGCTCCCAGCAGCACCAGCACCCATCCAGCTCCCAGCAGCAGCTCCAGGCCTCCAGAGGAAGGTGCATGACCTGAAGGAGGTGCAGGATCCCATCCCCACCCTGTTTTTGCAGGAGTGTGGAATTCCAACGCTCCTGCCAAGCTCCCTCAGCCACTCACATCAGGAGTGTGAGTCTCCACCTTTTCCCTGCAGCTAAATTCCCCAAAAACAGGGATAATGAAGCAAAAACCAGGCCTAAGGAAAAGCAGGGCTAAGGAGAACCAGGCCTAGGGAAAAGCAGGCCTAGGAAGAAACAGGCCTAAGGAAAATGAAGCCTAAGGAAAATGAAGCCTAAGGAAAATGAAGCCTAAGGAAAATGAAGCCTAAGGAAAAGCAAGCCTAAGGAAAAGCAAGCCTAAGGAAAAGCAAGCCTAAGGAAAAGCAAGCCTAAGGAAAAGCAAGCCTAGGGAAAAGCAAGCCTAGGGAAAAGCAAGCCTAAGGAAAAGCAAGCCTAGGGAAAAGCAGGCCTAAGGAAAAGCAGGCCTAAGGAAAAGCAGGCCTAAGGAAAAGCAGGCCTAGGGAAAAGCAGGCCCAAGGAAAGGCAGGCCCAAGGAAAGGCAGGCCCAAGGAAAGGCAGGCCTAGGGAAAAGCAGGCCCAAGGAAAGGCAGGCCCAAGGAAAAGCAGGCCCAAGGAAAGGCAGGCCCAAGGAAAGGCAGGCCCAAGGAAAGGCAGGCCCAAGGAGGCACAGCTCCCTCCCCGCCAGGCCCTGCGGGTGCCACAGCCAGGTCCCCACTCACTTGCAGCCTGGGTGCCGAGGGCTGCTCCGGTGCCCGTGGCATCTCCGTGGGAGACAATGGTCACCTGGATTTTGGCTCGTTTGGAGGCCTTGCTGCACTGCCTGGGGCTGGGGCTCTGCTGCCTCTTCAGCTGCACTCGCCCACCTCTGCCAGCCCCCTCCGAGGGCTCGGGGGCCACCGCAGCTGGGGGACACAGAAGGGGCTGCTGGAGCGCCCAGGGTGGCTCGGGGTGCCGGGAGGGGAACGTGCCCACAAACAGCTCCCTCTGTGCCAGCCTGCCCGGCTCCCTCTGTGCCAGCCTGCCCACTTCCCTCCGTGCCAGCCTGCCTGGCCATCCCTGATCCATCAGAACCTTCCCAAATCCATCCCTGATCCATCAGAGCCTTCCCAGATCCATCAGAACCTCCCCAAATCCATCCCTGATCCATCAGTGCCTTCCCAGATCCATCAGAACCTTGACAAATCCATCCTTGATCCATCAGGGCCTTCCCTGATCCATCAGAGCCTTCCTAAATCAATTCCTGATCCATCAGAACCTTGACAAATCCATTCCCGATCCATCAGAACCTTGACAAATCCATTCCTGAGCCATCAGAGCCTTCACAAATCCATTCTTGATCCATCAGAGCCTTCCTAAATCAATTCCTGATCCATCGGGGCCTTCCCTAATCCATCCCTGATCCATCAGGGCCTTCCCTAATCCATCCCTGATCCATCAGCTGCAGGGTCCCAGCTGCAGCTGACACCCATGGACCTGCAGGTGACACTGCTGTAGGTGACACTGCTGCAGGTGACACCCACCAGCCTGTCCAGGTCTGCCCTGAGCACGGCCAGGAGAGAAGGAGGATGCAGATCCATCCCCAGATGCTGCTGAATTTGCCAGGAGGGCTCCTCGGCCACAGAAGCACCCCTGAACTCCTCAGGCTCACCACCAGACCAAAGGATTTTAACCAGCCTCCTTTAACAGGACACAAAACCCCACAGCTCAAGCTGGCTCCTTCTCCACAGCAGGTTTTCCACGGGATGGGTCTGGAATTCCCCAGATCCCAGTTTCCACCTCAGCTCAACAGCCTCAACATCTCCTGAGCACCTTCAGGGTCTCCCCAGGTAGCCGTGAGGGAGAAACTGGACCAGGGTGTCCCAAAAGGATCAGAGCATGGCTGCAGGGGGTTTGGTCAGCCAGAGAGAGAATCCTTCCCACTTCCAAGCTGCAGAAACAACATTTCCAACCCCCTTCCAACCCTCCAAGGCAGTGACAGGAGCTGAGCTGCAGAGAAAGCTGCCACGAGGAGCTTGGAATTCAACAGAGGACAGGGAAAATAAAAACCTACGCAGGTCCAGAGAGAGAAAACCCAAAATTCAGCTGCTGGAAGGGTGGGGAAGCTGCAGGGAATTACCTTGTGCCTGCTTGTGGGTCAGGACAGCGTCTGGCCTCGGCACCGGCCTCCTCTGCAGCTGCGTGGGGCCCACCTGGCTGGGCTTGGGCAGGGCCAGCGCGGCCACCTTGGTCTTGGGGCTGGACGTGGGGCTGCTGGACACGCTGGACAGGTCCTGCTGGGACAGAGGGACACTCAGCCCACGCTGCCCGAGGCAGCCCTGGCCTGAGCACTCATTTCCCTCACCCTGAGAATCCTGGAGTTTTTAAGGCTGGAAAAGACCAGCAGGGTCACCACCAGCCCTGTCCCCCAGTGCCACATCCATCTGTGTTTTGAACATCCCAGGGGTGGTGACTCCACCAGCCTGTTCCAAAGCCTTACAACCCTTCCCATGAGATAATTTCCCCAAATCTCTCATCTAAACCCCCTCTGAGGCCACATCCCCCCGGGTACCCTCTCACCTCCCTCTCCCAGCGCTCAGCACAGATTTGGGAGATTTTGGTGGCACGAAAACCCCTCTCTGCACACCCCCAGCTGGAATTAGGCTGAGAGGAGCCCCCACCTCGGAGCCTGAGGGCGAGGCTGGCACTTTGGCTGCAGGGGAGGCGGGTCTGCTGCTCCTCTCGGGCAGCTCGAAGGACAGATCCCTCCTGCTGCACTCACGGGGCTTCTTCTTCCTCTCGGCGTCCAGGTCGCGGGGCTCGGAGCCCGAGTGGCTCTCGGCCCGGGTCAGCACCCCTGTCAGGAAGTCTGCAATCTCATCCTGGAAATTTTGGGATAAACAGTGGGATTCAGTGCTGGGCAGGTCTCTGAGCAATGGATCTTGAAGCAGGGAAATGACGAATTCCCAAGGGGATACATGGGTAAGGCTCTGTGGGTTTGGTATTCTGCAGGAAATCCCCAAAACCTCACAGTGAGAATGCACATTTCTCAGTGAAGCTCACAAAACACCGATTCAGGACTTGTGGGGAAAAAACCACAATGGTTTCTCCCAAAATGCTGCTGTGTCCCCAGGCAGATGTGTTGGGACACTCAGGAAACTGCTCAGGTTAAGGGGCACCCCCAGGGATCTCACCCCTCCCTTCCAAACCCCCCTCAGGAGAAGATCCAACCCATCCCTGCTGTAACCTGGGACCTTCCACCTTCCCTTCCCTGATCCCTGTGGGTACCTGGATGCACCTGTCCACCATGCTCTGGGTCAGCCCTTCTGACTTCTTTTTGGCTTTGCTTATCCTAGGGGGAAAAAAGAACCAAAACAAGTGGAAATCCACCCTCTTCCACGAGCACACTGCCATCATTCTTCACCTGATGAGGACAAAGATCCTTTTTGTGACTCCCCAAAACCAAGCTGACATTTCAGAGCTCTGCCTTCACGCCCATTGTCAGTTTTAGGCTTCTTTCTTTCCTCTCCTTTACTGATTTTCACTGCTAGAGATTCCTGACTCCTGTGATGCTCCAAAACCTCCTCTGTGCTGCTGGGTGCAGCCCTAAATTGAGCCCAGCCCTAAATCAGGCCCAGCCCAAAATCAGGCCCATTCCCATGCAGGTTTTTCCCCAACACAGACAAGTCTGGAGTTTTCCCATGCAATTCCCACCTCGTTCCAACACCAGATTTGGGGCTGGTGTCCCTAGCACGCTCAGGTGCTGCCCAGAATTCCCAGGAAGAGAGAGCCCAGGTGTGGCAGAGCCTCACCTGAGGTTGTCATCGGCTCCTCCCACCACCACCATGCTGTTGTCCGCCCGGATCTTCTCCCGGAAATCCTCCATGGCTTCCACGTTGCACTGCAGGGAGTTCTGCCCGATGACGAAGAGCACCGGGGTCTTCATCTCCAGGAGGGGGTCATCCACATCCTGCAACAGGGTGGGATGGAGCTGAGGGGCTTCCAGGGGGGATTTACTGAGCCCAGAGGGAAGCTCTGCTGCAGCTGCAGCGTGCTCCAGAAAAGGGAGCAGGAAATTGAGCCTTTCCAATGGAATCCCATTGCCCTCGGAAGGAGCCACTTCCCAGCGTGGCTGTGTCCATCACCAGTCCCCATCCAGTCACACCCAAAAGGGACAGTCTGGGCTCCGTGGAAATGACAGAAAATGAGGGACAAGGGACAGGGATAACCAGGGACACGGGACAGGGATAACCAGGGACACGGGACAGGGATAACCAGGGACACGGGACAGGGATAACCAGGGACACGGGACAGGGATAATGAGGGACACAGGACAGGGATAATGAGGGATCTAGGCCATGGCTAACGAGAGCAACAGCTCCTCCAAGCAACTCTCACACCCACACTCCCTCAAAAAACCAGCCTTGGGCTTCCAGGAACAGTTCCACCAAGCAACCCAGGGAGGTTTAAAGACAAGCAGGGCTCTTTAAGCAGCTCCATCTGGTCCTTACCCCTCTGGGGCCATCCACGGTGAGCAGGGGGAAGCCGAGGCACACGACAGCAGTGACATATTCCATCACGGAAACCTGGGCAGGGAGAGAGCAGTCAGAGCCCAGCAGGGATATATTCCATCACAGGGCAGAATTCCCAGAGCCCAGCAGGGATACATTCCACCACTCAGCATTCCCAGAGCCCAGCACATCCCAGGAATGAAGGCTGCTTTGCCAGGCTCCTGACACTTCGCAGGATGGAGCAGCCACAGCTCCTCTGGGAATTCCATCCCAGCCCCTCGCCACCCTCCCAGCCAGGAATTCCTTCCCAATATCCCATCCACCCCTGCCCTCTGGCAGTGGGAGCCATTCCCTGTGTCCTGTCCCTTCATCTCTTGTCCCCAGTCCCTCTCCAGCTCTCCTGGAGCCCCTTCAGGCCCTGGAATGTGCTGGAAGCTCTCCCTGGAGCCTTCCCTTCTCCGGGGAGCATTCCCAGCTCTCCCTGGAGCCTTCCCTTCTCCAGGTGAGCATTCCCAGCTCTCCCTGGAACTTCCCTTCTCCAGGTGAGCATTCCCAGCTGTCCCTGGAATTTCCCTTCTCCAGGTGAGCATTCCCAGCTCTCCCTGGAACTTCCCTTCTCCAGGTGAGCATTCCCAGCTGTCCCTGGAATTTCCCTTCTCCAGGTGAGCATTCCCAGCTCTCCCTGGAACTTCCCTTCTCCAGGGGAGCATTCCCAGCTGTCCCTGGAATTTCCCTTCTCCAGGTGAGCATTCCCAGCTGTCCCAGCCCAGCTCCAGAGGGGCTCCAGCCCTGGAGCAGCTCGCTGGCCTGCCCTGGACCTGCCCTAGCAGACCCACACCCTCGCCGTGCCCCCGAGGACACGGAGCACGGGGCACTCACGTGACAGGCCACCAAGGCACCCGTGTTCCAGCCGATCAGGATGATCTGCTTGTGAGAGAAGTGGTTGTGGATCTGCGGGACACAAACCAGAGCTGGAGAGCCGGGACAGACACGGGGGCAGTGCCCAGGGTGGCACAGCTCCCCCGGGCACAGGGGGATCTTGGTCTGTCCTCACCTCGGCCACCTTGCCCCTGACAGCGCCGATCATGTGCTCCAGGCACTGCAGCACCCCCACCCCGCTGCCGTTGTTCAGCAGGGACGTGGCGATGGGGATCACCTGCCAGGAGAGGGGAGTCAGGGACAGCCAGCAGGGCTGGGGACAGCACCAGGGACAGCCAGCAGGGCAGGGGACAGCCAGCAGGGACAGCCAGCAGGGCTGGGGACAGCACCAGGGACAGCCAGCCGGGCTGGGGACAACATCAGGGACAGCCAGCAGGGCTGGGGACAGCCAGCAGGGCTGGGGACAGCACCAGGGACAGCCAGCCGGGCTGGGGACAGCACCAGGGACAGCCAGCAGGGCTGGGGACAGCAGCAGTAGGCCCATAGAGGCAGTCCCACAGATTCAGCCCCACAGAGGAACCCCACTGATCCACCCCACAGAGGAACCCTAATGATCCAGCTCACAGAGGAACCGCACAGAGCCAGCTCCACTGATCCAACCCCACACAGCCACCCCACAGAGGAACCCTGCAGATCCAGCCCCACAGAGGAACCCCACAGATCCAGCCCCACAGAGGAACCCCACAGATCCAGCCCCACAGAGGAACCCCACAGACCTTTCCCAGGCAGGAGAGCTGGGACTGCCAGAAGCGGTGCCGCCGGGACGTGGGGAACAGGGAGTTGGCGGGGCCGGAGGAAGCGATGAGGATCAGGGGGGATCCGGGCAGTTTGCTCTGCAGAGGCCAACAGGAGCTGTGTCAGGGACAGCACTGCTCCCAGGAAAGGCTCAGGCTGGATTTTGGGAAAGGTTCTTCCCCAGAGTGAAGAGGTTTGGGATGGATTTTGGGAAAGGTTCTGTCCCCAGAGGGTGCCGGGCACGGCCCAGGGAATGGGCACAGCCCCGAGGCTGCTGGAGCTCCAGGGAGTGTTTGGGTTTTGGGGTGTCTGTGCAGGGCTCCCAAGGTGGAATTTTGGGGTGTTCATGCAGAGCTCCCAGGGATGCCCAGGGTGGGATTTTGGGGTGGACTGATGATCCTGGTTTTCCCTTCCCCTCACGGAGCAGAGGAGCCCAGGGAGAGGACAGAGGCAGACCATGGGAAGAGTGAATCTGCCACAGGACCCCCCACTCACTGGTTTATTGTGGGACAGGACACCCACTGCGGGGTCCCAGGGTCTCTTGAGCAGCAGGGACAGCGCCTCAGCGCCCGCTGCTCCCGTCTTGGCCGTGGAGGAGTGCAGCATCCTGTCGATCAGCGTGGGGATCTGCAAGCAGAGGCCGGGGGGGACTGAGAAAACGCACCCAAACCACGGGACAGCAGTTCCAGCCTCTCCCCTCCGCCAGCTGTGACAGCCAAGCTCCTCCTGCTTTTATCACCTTTCCCTTCAGGGTCTGCAGGGCATCCAGGTATGCAGCCAGCACGGGCAGGCTCAGGGTCTCCACCAGCGTGGTGTGAAGCCACTGGATGAGTTTGGTGTCCCAGTTGACGCTGGCCAGGGCCTGGCGCACCCTGCGGGCACATTTATCCACAGCGATCCTTCTCAGCACCGGCTCGTTGCAGGCCTGGAAGCAGCAATTCCCAAAAAACAGCTCAGGGGAAGGAAGATGGAGCACGGCACTGCAGCCCCATCCCTAGGGAAATGTCAGCGAGGGCTGCACAAACATCTGGAGTGAGGATAACATCTGTCTGAGGAGGAGGAGGCTGAGGAGAGCCCTCAGAGCAATCCAAACCTTCCAAGGGGAAGCTCTGATCCCTGGGACAGGATCCAGGGAACGGCTGGAGCTGGGCCAGGCTCAGGCTGGATTTTGGGAAAGGTTCATCCCCAGAGGGTGCTGGGCACTGCCCAGGGAATGGGCACAGCCCCGAGGCTGCCGGAGCTCCAGGAGTGTTTGGGTTTTGGGGTGTCTGTGCAGGGCCAGGGTGGGATTTTGGGGTGTCTGTGCAGGGCCAGGGTGGGATTTTGGGATGTCTGTGCAGGGCTCCCAGGGGTTGCACTGATGATCCACGTGGGTCCTTCCGGCCGAGGACATTCTCTGATCCCACAAAAGCCACGGCTCAGGGGAGCCCAGAGCTGCTCCTGGGGCTACCCCAGGGTCACAGTTTCCACGCTGACCACCCGGGTTTCGTGGGAAGGCCAGAGCCCAGCCCCTCTCACCCCTTCGTTGGCCAGGCGGGCCAGCCTGTCTGACTGCAGCGCTTTGTGGATCTTGTTGAACAGCTTGTTCTGGGCCATGGTCCAGCCCGTCCTGCGGGGACAGACACAGCGGGGTCACCCACCAAACCACCACAGAGCTCCTGCGTCCTCTGCTCTGCAATTGCCAGCCCCCTGTTGCCGTGCTCCTCCTAGCCTGGATTCCTATTCCCTGGAATTCCCAGCTTGGATCCCCTTTCTCTGGAATTCCCAGCCCATATTCCCATTCCCTGGTGCTCCCAGCCCATATTCCCATTCCCTGGTGCTCCCAGTCCCAATTCCCATTCCCTGGCATTCCTAGCCCATATTCCCATTCCCTGGCACTTCCAGCCCATATTCCCTGGCCTTCCCTGCCATTCCTAGCCAGGATTCCCTGGCATTCCCACCTGCTGACATGCTCCTTCCAGCCCATACCCCCTGCTCCTCCCAGCCCAAATTCCCCCCTGTTGACGTGCTCCTCCCAACCCATATTCCCATTCCTAACCCATATCTCCTGCTCTTCCCAGCCCAAATTCCCGTTCCCAGCCCCAATTCCCACCTGTTGACATGCTCCTCCCAGCCCCAATTCCCATTCCAAGTCCCAATTCCCATTCCTAAGTCCCAATTCCCATTCCTAAGTCCCAATTCCCATTCCTAAGTCCCAATTCCCGTTCCCAGTCCCAATTCCCATTCCCAATTCCCATTCCCAGCCCCAATTCCCATTCCCAGCCCCAATTCCTGTTCCCAGCCCCAATTCCTGTTCCCAGCCCCGATTCCCACCTGTTGACGTGCTCCTCCCAGCCCCAATTCCCATTCCCAGTCCCAATTCCCATTCCCAGCCCCAATTCCTATTCCCAATTCCCACCTGTTGACGTGCTCCTCCCAGCCCCAATTCCCATTCCCAGTCCCAATTCCCATTCCCAGCCCCAATTCCTATTCCCAATTCCCACCTGTTGACGTGCTCCTCCCAGTCGTCGGGCGGCGGGGGCGCGTCGGCGTCGGTGCGGGCGAACATGACGTGCCGCTCGCACTCGTTCATCACGCTCCGAGCCTTCTGGTTGTCGTACAGCGGCACCGGCGTGGGCGTCACCGTCTCCACGTCGATGGGGACATCGGCCTCCCTGCCACCCACACGGGGGTCAGGACAACGACGGGGCACCCCGGGCCCCACCGCGCTCGGGGGGAACCGGGGGGTTTGGGGGATCTGGGGGGTTTGGGGGATCCAAGATTTTGGGGTTCCAGGGGGTTTGAGCAGCTCTCCCAGGGATGCACAGGGTGGGCTGGACTCAGGGAACTCAGTACTCAACTGGCGGCCCCTGGACCACCAAACCAAGCAGCTTGGACACCCCAAACTGAGACCTCTGGGCTCTCAAACCAAACCTATTCTGCACTTTCAAACTCATCTCCCTGAAGGCCCAAACCAAGCATCCTGGACCACCAAACCTAGAGGCCGAAAACTGAGACCCCTGGACACCCCAAACCAAAACCTCTGGACACCCCAAACCGAGATTCCTCACTGCCCTCCTCACCCATCAGAACCCTCCCCAGGGCCCCCAGTTTCCCCCTCACAACTCCCCCACTCACCCTTATGACTGCCCCCAACCCCACAGGACCCTTCCTTTCCCCTCACAGCCCCATAGGACCCCTCCTTTCCCCTCACAGCCCCACAGGACCCCCTCCTTTCCCCTCACAGCCCCACAGGACCCCTCCTTTTCCCTCACAAGCCCACAGGATCCTCTCCTTTCCCCTCACAGACCACTCAGCCCCACAGGACCCCTCCTTTCCCCTCACAGCCCCACAGGACCCCCCCAGTCTCCCCCTCCGAGCCCTGCCGCCCCCTCCGCCGCTCGGGCTCTCACGGGGCGCTGCCGAGGTGCCTCCGCGGGGTGAGGAAGAGGAGCCGGGCGGGCCGGGCGGCGCTGGCGTCGGGGTGCGCGCTCCAGGGCTTGGCGTAGCTGTGGTCGAGGCACACCAGGTCCAGCTCCCGCTCGTGCGCCGACAGCTGCAGCAGCAGCGACGTGCCCATCCTGCGGGCCGACCACTGCAGCTCCCGCTCCCTGTCGCGCTCCCTGTCGCGATCTCGGTCCCCGGAGCGCTGCGACATGGCGGGAGCTCCGCCCCCCCCCTTCCCCTCCGCCCGCCCCTCACGGCGCCGCCGCGCGCGTGCGCGGGGCGCGCTCCCGCCTCCCCTCAGCGCGCGTGCGCGGGGCGCGTTCCCGCCTTCCCCCCCAGTGCGCGTGCGCGGGGCGCGCTCCCGCCTCCCCTCAGCGTTCTGTGGGCCGGGCGCGCTCCCGTGGGACCGCGGGATGTCCCTGTGGGGACCAGAGAATGTCCTCGGGATGTCCCCAGCAATGTGCCCGTGGGGACCCGGGAATGTCCTCGGGATGTGCCCGTGGGGACCCGGGAATGTCCTCGGGAATGTGCCCGTGGGGACCCGGGAATGTCCTCAGGATGTGCCCGTGGGGACCCGGGAATGTCCTCGGGATGTCCCCGTGGGACCCGGGAATGTCCTTGGGATGTGCCCGTGGGGACCCGGGAATGTCCTCGGGATGTGCCCGTGGGGACCAGAGAATGTCCTCGGGATGTGCCCGTGGGGACCCGGGAATGTCCTCGGGATGTGCCCGTGGGGACCAGAGAATGTCCCCGGGATGTCCCCGTGGGGACCCGGGAATGTCCTCGGGATGTCCCCAGCAATGTCCCCGTAGGAAGAGACACTCCAGTGTCCCTAGAGGCTCACCCTGCCCCGCGCAGGAGCGTCCCGCGTGGGGACACGGGGACATTGCCACTTTACCGGTGGCAGCCGCCCTCGCGACAGTCCCCGCGCCGCCACCCGCCGTTGGGGCTGGGACAACGGCGAGCCAACCGCCGGGCTGGTGGCCGGAGGGCTGGTGGCACCCGGGGCTGGCACGGTGGTGGCACTCCCTCGGTGACAAACCTGCCGCCATCCCCGATGGCAGCACCTCGGGGGTGGCACTGTGGTGGCACTCCCCGGTGACAGCTCCGTCGCCGGTGCCAGCTCTCCGTGGCCATGCTGCGGTGCCACGTAGTCGCCGCCCGCATTCCCGGGGCCACCGGCTTCGGTCCCGGTGTCCTGCTGTCCGTCTGCTTCCGAGGTACGGCGGGGCTGGGGACACCCCGTGCGTGTGGCCAGTCCCCGGTGTCCCCATCCGAGGTGCCACCACCCCCCCTGTCCCGCACAGGTGTCCCCAGGAGAACGCAGGTGATGCCCGAGGAGCGCAGCCTCACCTGGAATGAGGTGAGGTGGCCCCGGGGTGACCCGTGGTGGCACAGGGACATCGGGTCACCCCCCTGAGCCGCGTCACGCCCCTCAGGAGCTGGTGTGGCCGCTGGACATGTGTCCCCTGAGTGCCACCGACACGCTGGGCCTGCGCCTGCGGCGCGGGGACTGCCCGCTGCCCATGGGGTGAGTGCCACCCCTCACCCACGGCCACCACCTGGCCACGGCCACCCTCACCGCGTCCCCCACTCCCACAGGGACCTGGGTGCCACCACGGTGTCCTTGGACCAGTTGGTGGCCAACCCCAACCTGCCGATGGCCGTCAGGGACATCCCGCTGCTGGACTACCGGGAACGGCCCACGGGGGTGAGCGCCCGCCCCACAGCACCCACAGCACCCACAGCACCCCAGGGTGGCACCGTCCCCGTGTCACCGTCCCTTTGCAGTGCACCGTCACCCTCCGCTGCCACCACGACCCGCACGGCGCTGCTGGAGATGTCCCCATTGTCACCCCCGGGCACGGCCAGGTGGTCCCGGAGGTGGCGGTGACACCCGCCGAGAGGAAAGAGGATTTCCAGGTAGGGCACCCACGGGCGCGGGGGCACCCACGGGCGCGGGGGCACCCACGGGCGCGGGGGCACCCACGGGTGACGTCCCCTGGCCGTGCCACCCCGCAGGTCCGGGTGAGGGTGGTCAGGGCCCGGCGGCTGCGGGGCAATGACATCAAGGCCGTGGTGAGGGTGAGGATCGGGAGGCAGAAGTTCCGCAGCCGCCGCCGCAGCGGGAACAACCCCTACTTCAACGAGGTGACACCGCGGAGGGGACAGGGGACAGGGGACACGGGCACGGTGTTGTCACCCGGCCCGCCCTCACTGCCCCTTCTCTGCTTTGCAGGTGTTCTGCCAGGATTTCCGCCTGACCCCCGAGCAGCTGGTGGCACTGCCCATCCACATCCAGGTGGGACCGAGAGGTGGCACCGGGGGACAGGGACAGGGACACGGGGATGGGGACAGGGGGACAGGGACACAGGGATGGGGACAGAGGGACAGGGATAGGGACACGGGGATGGGGACAGAGGGACAGGGATGGGGACAGAGGGACAGGGACACAGGGACAGGGACAGGGATAGGACACGGGGATGGGGACAGAGGGACAGGGACACAGGGACGGGGACAGGGACAGGGATAGGGACACAGGAACAGAGACACAGGGACAGAGACACAGGGATGGGGACAGGGACAGGGACACAGGGACAGAGACACAGGGACACAGGAATAGGACACAGGGACAGGAGCAGGGACAAAGGGACACAGGGACACAGGGACACAGGGACACAGGAATAGGACACAGTGACACAGGGACACAAGGACAGCCGTGTCCCCTTCACTGTCCCAGGTGCTCCATTCACCAAACATCTGCACCAAAGCCGTCATCGGCACCTTCGAGGTGAGGAGTGGGGGAGTGGGATTGGGGTTTGGGGTTTGGGTTTGGGAATTGGGGTTTGGGATTGGGGGTTTGGGAATTGGGGTTTGGGATCAGAGTTTGGGAATGGGGATTGGGAATTGGGGATTGGGAATTGGGGTTTGGGATTGGGGTTTGGGGGTTTGGGAATTGGGGTTTGGGATTGGGATTTTGGGACTGGGGCATTGGGAATGGGGTGTCAGGAGTGGGATTTTGGGAATGGGGTGTCAGGAGTGGGATTTTGGGAATGGGGTGTCAGGAGTGGGATTTTGGGAATGGGGTGTCAGAGCACTCCCCGTCCCTTTGCCATTCCCACAGCTCGACATCGGCACCGTCTACTCTGCCCCAGGTAACGACAGGGTTGGGGTGGCACTGGGGTGGCACTGGGGTGACACGGGGTGGCACTGGGTGACACTGGGTGGCACATTTTGAGTGACATTTTGCACCAGCACTGGCCTGGGGTGAAGCTTCATTTTGGGGGAGCACCGTGAGTTTTGGGGAGGTTTTAGGTGGGCTTAAAACCTCTGGCTCTGGTGCCACCGAGGAGGTGACCGTGGTGACATTGTGGTGGCACTGGGGGGACACTGGGTGCCACATTTTGGGGTGCCACATTTTGAGCCACGTTTCACGCCAGCACTGGCCTGGGGTGAAGCCTCATTTTGGGGGAGCACCGTGCAAGTTTTGGGGGTGTTTTAGGCAGGCCCTGTGGTGCCACCAGGGTGGCTCTGGGGTGACATTGCAGTGGCACTGGGGTGACACTGGGTGGCACATTTTGAGTGACATTTTGCACCAGCACTGGCCAGGGGTGAAGCCTCATTTTGGGGGAGCACCGTGCGTTTTGGGGAGGTTTTAGGCGGGCCTTGCAGTGCCACCAGAGTGGCCCCGGTGTCACCGGGGAGGTGACCGGGGTGGCCCCGGTGGCCCCGGGAGGTGACAGCGGTGTCCCCGGCGGGGCAGGGCGCAGCCTGAGCGGGAAGTGGCTGAGCCTGAGGCCACCGCAGCACCTCCAGGGCCGCTCGCAGGGTTTGCTGCAGGTCAGCCTGGCCGTGCGCCGCGCCGGCGAGCGCGCCCCGGTGAGTGCCACCCCCCCCTGCGCCCCAAAATCCATCCCGGGTGTCCCCACGGTGTCACCTCCCCCCTCCAGGAGCAGCAGGTGCCGGCGGGGGACGAGGACGTGGAGGCCAACCTGCTGCGGCCACCGGCCTGCGCCACCACCCTGCAGATCCGCGTGTTCCGCGCCGAGGACCTGCCGCGGGGTGGGGACAGGGGGGTGTGGCGTGGGGACACATGGGATTGGGGTGGGGACACGGCGGGTGTGGCGTGGGGACACCGGGGATTGGCACAGGGACATCGGGAATTGGGTTGGGGACATCGGGAACTGGAGTGGGGACATCGGGAATTGGGTTGGGACATCGGGAATTGGGTTGGGGACACCGGGGATTGGGGTGGGGACACGGGGATTGGGGTGCGGACACGGGGATTGGGGTGGGGACACGGCGGGTGTGGCGTGGGGACACCGGGGATTGGGGTGGGGACACGGCGGGTGTGGCGTGGGGACACCGGGGATTGGGGTGGGGACATCGGGAATTGAGGTGGGGACATCGGGGATTGTGTTGGGGGCACCGGGGATTGGGTTGGGGATATCGGGAATTGGGTTGGGGACATCGGGGCTGTGGCGTGGGGACACCAGGGAATAGGGGTGGGGACATCGGGAATTGGGGTTTAGGGACATCGGGAATTGGGTTGGGGGCACCGGGGACTGGCACGGGGACATCGGGAATTGGGGTTTGGGTTGGGGACATCGGGAATTGGGGTGGGGACATCGGGAATTGTGGGGTGGGGACGCCAGGAATTAGCGTAGGGACACCATGGGGACACCGGGAATTGGGTTGGGGACACCGGGGATTGGGGTGGGGACACCAGGAATGAGCGTAGGGACACCATGGGGACACCGGGGATTGGGGTTTGGGTTGGGGACATCGGGAGTTGGGGTGGGGCCATCGGGGCTGTGGCGTGGGGACACGGGGGAATAGGGGTGGGGACACTGAGGAATTGGGGTGGGGACACCGGGAACTGGGGTGAAGGGTGGATTTGGGGACCCCCTGATTGCCACAGGGTGGGGACCCCGGGAATTTGGGGTGGGGGTGGCTCTGGGGACCCCCCAAAAGCCGCTGCTCGCCATCCCCGCGCAGCGGAGGCGCCGTGGCCGCGCGTGGGCCGCCCCACGGGCCCCCCGAAGGTGTCGGTGCGGGTCGGCTTTGCGGGCAGGACGGTGAGCGGGGAATTTGGGGTGCCGGGCAGGGATTTTGGGGTGCCCCCCGATCCTTTCGGGGGCTCACGGCTGTCCCACCGCAGCTCTGCACCCGCGGGGTGCCCACGGACGC
Source organism: Taeniopygia guttata (assembly GCF_048771995.1). NCBI lineage: Eukaryota > Metazoa > Chordata > Aves > Passeriformes > Estrildidae > Taeniopygia > Taeniopygia guttata. The sequence continues at coordinate 3,895,270 of NC_133047.1, read as the reverse complement.
CAGTCCCGAGTGGAATGAGGTTTTGTTCTTCCCCCTGCGGGTGAGGAGCGGCCCCGATCCCAAACAGGGGCACCCCAAAAATTGGGGGGACCCCCCATTTCCACAGCCACACTCGGCGCGGTTCTGTCCCCGCAGCTGCCACCCATCTGTGACGAGATCGTGCTGGAAATCCTGCGTGGGTGAGCGGGGGACACCCCTCGGGTTTGGGGACACCCCCGGGTTTGGGGGACACCCCGCGGGTTGGGGGACACCCCCAGGTTTGGGGGACACCCCTCGGGTTGGGGGACATCCGCCGGGTTTGGGGACATCCTGCGGGTTTGGGGGACACCCCCCGGGTTTGGGGGACACCCCCCGGGTTTGGGGACACCCCTCGGGTTTGGGGACATCCCCCGGGTTTGGGGAACATCCCCCGGGTTTGGGGGACACCCCTCAGGGTTGGGTGACACCCCTCGGGTTTGGGGGACACCCCTCGGGTTTGGGGACCCCCCCCACATTCGGGGGACCCCTGCCCATGCCCCCCCAGGTCCTGCCAGACCAAAGCCATCGGCCGGGCCACCCTGAGGCTGTCCCAAATCTCCCGGGACCCCGACGAGCTGGAGGGTGAGCGGAGCTGTCCCTTTTTTGGGGTCCCCTTTACCAGACCCACCCCGAACCCCTTTTCTCTGCCCCCAGAGGGGACCCCCGGGTTCTTCCCCTCCTTCGGGCCCAGTTTCCTGCCCTTCTACGGCCCCCGGCCCGACGCTGCCCGGGTAGGAGCGGGGTTGGGGGAAATGGGGTTTTTGGGGTGGAAACGGGACATTTAGGGGCAAAGGAAGGGTTTTGGGGGGCCATGGGATGTTTGGGGTGAGAACGGGGCAGTGGAGGAGGAAATAGGGGGTTTGGGGGGGGAATGGGATCCTGGGGCTTGTCAGTGGGGTTTGGGGAATGGGAAAGGGAATTTGGGGTGTTTGCAAGGCCAGTGGGGCTTTTGGGGTGAAATGGGATGGAGGGAACGGAGAATGGGGTGTAAATGGGATGGGGGAAGGGAGAACAGGGAATTTGATGGAAAACAGGAATTTTTGGGGCAGGGCTTTAGGGGACAATAGGACATTTGGGGTGAAACTGGGATGGGGCAAACAGAATGGGGTATTTAGGGGAAAACAGTAAGTTTTGGGGCAGGACTTTGGGGGACAATGGGACATTTGGGGTGAAAATGGGATGGGGGAAAGGAGAACAGGGAATTTGAGGGAAAAATGAGGAATTGCTGGGGGAAACGTGGGACTTTGGGGGACAATGGGACATTTGGGGTGCCCACGGGACACCCCACAGCCCGAGCTCCCTCCCCAGGACTCGGGGCCGGTTTACCGGGGCCGGCTGCTGCTGGAGCTCTGCACCCACGCGGGAACGGTGCCCCGGTGCCAGCGGGACGCCGTGGCCGCCGTGGACGCCGAGCGGGCGCAGGTGGGGACACGGGGACACGGGGACACGGGGACACGGGGACACGGGGACACGGGGCTGGTGGCACCCGCGGGGCCAGCTGAGCGATTTTGGGGTGTCCCCTCCCCGCAGAGCCGCCCGCCCCGCTGCCAGCTGGGGCTCTGTGGGGTTTTCTACTCGGGCACCGCCGTGCCAGGCGGCCCCGAGGGGCTGAGCCTGGAGCTGGGCATCGGTGCCACCGCGGCCGCCACCGCGCCGGTCCCGCCCGCCTTCGACGGTGAGCGGGGACAGCACCGGGGCACCGGGGGTAACGGGGGTACCGGGGGTACCGGGGGTATAGGGGGTATAGGGGGTATTGGGGGTACCGGCACGTGTGGGAGGGACTGGGAGGTTTTTGGGGTAAATTGGGGTGTTTTGGGGTGTTTGGGTTGAATTTGGGGTGATTCGGGGTGTCTTTGGAGTGATTTTGGGGTGATTTGGGATGTTTTTGGGGTGATTCTGGGGTGATTTGGGGTTTCTTTGGGGTCATTTGGAGTGTCCTTGGGGTGATTTGGGGTGTCTTTGGGGTGATTCTGGGGTGATTTGGGGTGTCTTTGGGTTGATTGGGTTGAATTTGGGGTGATTTTGGGTGTCTTTGGAGTGATTTTGGGGTGTTTGGGTTGAATTTGGGGTGATTTTAGTGTCTTTGGGGTGATTTGGGGCATCTTTGGGGTGATTTTGGGGTGTTTTGGGATGTTTTTGGGGTGATTCCAGGGTCATTTTGGGATATTTTGGGGTGTTGGGGACATGGCGCTGGGGACACGGATTGGGTGTCACCCGGCTGATGTCACCTGCGGACCTGGGGACAATTTGGGGATCTCGGATGACCCTGTGCCACCTCCCGGGAAGCCACAGCCGCCCCTCAGAGCGCGGCCGGGTCCGTCCTGATCCCGAATTTCCCAATTTTCCCAATTTTCCCGATTTTCCCGATTTAGGGAACTTCTACCACCACCTGCCCTGGTTTGGGGACAAACCCGTGGTCGCTGTCACCTCACAGTGGGAGGACACCGGACACCGCTGGGACAGCCTGAACCTGCTGCGAGCCCTGTGCCAGCGCCTGGTGAGACCCCAAATCCCGCTGGGAGTGACCCCAAATCCGGGTGGGGGTGACCCTAAATCCCGCTGGGAGTGATCCCAAATCCGGCTGGGATTGATCCCAAATCCTGCTGGGAGTGACCCCAAATCCCGCTGGGAGTGACCCCAAATCCCGCTGGGATTGACCCCAAATTCCGCTGGGATTGATCCTAAATCCGCCTGGGAGTGATCCTAAATCTGGGTGGGATGGATCCCAAACCTGGGTGGGAATGGTTTGGGGTGGGATTGACCCCAAATCCAGCTGGGATGGGGTGGGATTGATCCCAAACCTGGGTGGGAATGGTTTGGGGTGGGGTTGACCCCAAATCCGTTTGGGGCCGGTTTGGGGCCGTTCCAGGAGGGGAACCTGGCCGAGCTGCGGGGACAGCGCGGGGACACCGCGAGGGACGTGGGGACGAAGCTGCTGCGGGAACTGGGGCAGGACTGCGAGTGAGCGACCCCAAATCCCCAAATCGGGGACTGGGGCCGGGGATCCCAGTCTGGGGGTCACTATGGGGCTGGCAGCCCGGCTTTGGGGGATTTGGGACGCAGCGGGTCACTCCGGAGGGGAATTTGGGGTGGAATGGGATCAGGGGAACATGGGGTGGTTGGGGGGGGGCCCTGTGTGGATTGGGGTGATTTTGGGGGATTTTGGGGTGATTTTGGGGTGATATGGGATGGGTTTGGGGTGCTGCAGGTCCGCTTTGGACTGGGGTGGTTTGGGGGTGATTCTGGGATGGTTTTGGGGTGATTTTGAGCTGCTGTGGGGACTCCCTGAACTGGGGTGATTTGGGGGCGATTCTGGGGTGTTTTGGGGGTGATTTTGGGCTGTTTTGGGCTGCTGCAGGGACGCCCTGCACGGGGGGGGGTTTTGGGGTGATCCTGGGATGGTTTTGGGGTGATTTTGGGCTGTTTTGGGTGCTGCAGGGCCACTCTGGACTGGGGTGGTTTGGGGGCGATTTTGGGGTGTTTTTGGGGTAATTTTGGGGTGATTTGGAGCTGTTTTGGGCTCGGCAGGGCCGCCCTGCGCTGCCTGGAGGAGCAGCCCGCCCTGACCGTCCTGGACCAGCAGCTCCGGGGCTGCCGCCGCCTCCTCCTGCGGCGGCTGCGGGCCGAGGCCGGGGCCGGTGACCGGCACGGTGACACTCTGGCGACAGCGGCCCGGGGGTGGCTGCGACGCGCGGCCGCGCTGGCCGTGGAGGTGACCCCCAAAAACCCCAAAATACACAAACCCAAACCCCGCAGGGCTGAGCTTGGGGCAGTTCCCGTGGCCGCTCTCACACCGCTGTCCCCCTGTCCCCGTGTCCCCGTGTCCCCGCAGCCCCAGGCCGGTGTCCCCGACGTGCAGCTGTGGCTGCTGCGGGGCCACCTCCGGGTGGCCTCGGCCCGGGTGGCCGCCACCGATGTCCTGTACTCGCCGCGCTGTCCCGGCGCCTGCGGCCGCTTCTGCGGGAGGATCGTCACCCTGTTCCTGGTGGGGGCTGCCGCTGTCACCTGCTGTCCCTCCGTGTCCCCTGCTGTCCCTCCGTGTCCCCTGCTGTCCCTCCGTGTCCCCTTCGTGTCCCTCCATGTCCCCTCCATGTCCCGTTGGTGTCCCTCCCTGTTCCCCTTCCTCACTGCTCCATGTCCCCTCCATGTCCCCTCTCTGTCCCCTCTCTCTCCCCTCTCTGTCCCCTCGCTATCCCCTCTCTGTCCCCTGTCTGTCCCCTGTCTGTCCCCCCTCTGTCCCCTCTCTGTCCCCTCCCTGTCCCCTCCCTGTCCCCTCACTATCCCCTCACTATCCCCTCTCTGTCCCCTGTCTCTCCCCTCTCTGTCCCCTCCCTGTCCCCTCGCTCTCCCCTCTCTGTCCCCTCTCTGTCCCCTCCCTGTCCCCTCTCTGTCCCCTCACTGTCCCCTCGCTGTCCCCTCTCTCTCCCCTCTCTCTCCCCTCGCTGTCCCCTCCCTGTCCCCTCCCTGTCCCCTCTGTCCCCTCTCGGTGACCCTGTCCCGCAGGGCTGTGGGCACCGCCCGCCGCAGGTTCGGGTCCGGCTGTGGCTCGGGCGGGTGACCGAGAGCGGAGAGCTGAGCCGGCTGCTGGCGGGGAGGCTGCGCTTCTACAGCGAGACGGTGGGGACAGCGGGGGACAGCGGGGGACAGCGGGGGGACAGGGATGGGGACAGCAGGGGACAGCGGGGGACAGGGATGGGGACAGCAGGGGGACAGGGATGGGGACAGCATGGGGACAGCACGGGGACAGCATGGGGACAGCATGGGGACAGCAGGGGGACAGCAGGGGACAGGGGAGGGGACAGCAGGGGGACAGGGATGGGGACAGCAGGGGGACAGCAGGGGACAGGGGAGGGGACAGCAGGGGGACAGCAGGGGACAGCGGGGGACAGCGGGGGACAGGGGAGGGACAGGGATGGGGACAGGGATGGGGACAGCAGGGGACAGCGGGGGACAGGGATGGGGACAGCAGGGGGACAGGGATGGGGACAGCATGGGGACAGCACGGGGACAGCATGGGGACAGCATGGGGACAGCAGGGGGACAGCAGGGGACAGGGGAGGGGACAGCAGGGGGACAGGGATGGGGACAGCAGGGGGACAGCAGGGGACAGGGGAGGGGACAGCAGGGGGACAGCAGGGGACAGCGGGGGACAGCGGGGGACAGGGGAGGGACAGGGATGGGGACAGGGATGGGGACAGCAGGGGGACAGCAGGGGGACAGGGATGGGCACAGCATGGGGACAGCACGGGGACAGCAGGGGGATAGCAGGGGACAGCATGGGGACAGGGATGGGGACAATACAGGGGGACAATACATGGGGACAATACAGGGGACAGCAGGGGGACAGCAGGGGACAGGGATGGGGACAGGGATGGGGACAGCAGGGGACAGCACGGGGACAGCACGGGGACAATACAGGGGACAGCATGAGGACAGGATGGGAACACCATGGGGACATCGGGGAGGGGACAGCAGCCCCCAATGTCCCCTAATGCCACCCCCGTGTCCCCGCAGTACGAGGAGCAGCCGCGGCTCTGGGGGAAATGGGGCTCCCGGCGGCTCCGGGGGCTCCCCGCGTTCTGCGGCGGCCCCGCCCGGGCCGCGCCCCCCCGGGACGAGCTGCGGCCCCCCCGGGGCTGGCGCTGGGACGGGCCCTGGAGCGTGGAGCGGCCGCGGCGGTGAGCGAGGGGACAGCCACCCTGTCCCCGTGTCCCTGCGGGGCGGGCGGGGCCAGCAGGGTGTCCCCCGGTGTCCCCCGGTGTCCCCCGGTGACACCAACCGCGTCCCCCGGTGTTCCCCGGTGTCCCCCGGTGTCCCCACGATGCCGACACGGTGACAGCAGGGTGTCCTCCGGTGTTCCCCGGTGTCCCCCGGTGTCCCCCGGTGTCCCCCGGTGTCCCCCGGGTGCCGGCACGGTGACAGCAGGGTGTCCCCCGATGTCCCCCGGTGACACCAGCCGCGTCCCCCGGTGTCCCACGGTGTCCCCAGGGTGCCGACACGGTGCCACCAGCCGTGTCCCCCGGTGTCCCCCGGTGTCCCCAGGCTGCGGGCCGAGGGCAGCGCGGTACCGGACGAGCTGTACGAGAACCAGAGCCGCGAGCCCGGCGGGGACTGGGCCAGCACGGCCACCACGGACACCGTGAGTGGGGACAGCGCGGGGGACAGCGTGGGGACAGCGCGGGGACAGCGCGGGTGACCGCGGAGTGTCGCGGCTCAGCGCTCGGCTGCTGTCACAGGCGGGAGTGGCGGTGCCACCGAAGGAGGAGGTGGCGTGTCCCCAGGGCTGGCGCGTCACCTGTGACTGGCACGTGGACACGGAGGGGACCGAGGATGAGGACGGTGAGGGGTGACAGGGAGGGGGGTGACAGGGACGGGGGTGGCAGGGAGGAGGGGATGGAGACGCGGTGACAGGGACACGGTGGCAGGCCCGGGTGGCACAGGGGACACTGAGCCGCCCCTGCAGGTTGGCAGTACGCGGTGGGCACGGAGGATGGCAGCGCCCCGGCAGCCTGGCACGGAGAGGGACAGCGGTGTCACACCCGCCGGCGGCGGCGCTGGGTGCGGATCCGCCACAGGGACAGCGACAGCGACAGCGGGGCACAGGAGCGGGACACGGACACCCGCGGCACCCTGGTGACACGCGGGGACAGGGATCGGGGTGACACGGGTGGGGGTGACAGGCTGGGGGTGACAGAGGTGAGGGTGTCAGAGATGGGGGTGATGGGGATGAAGGTGGCAGTCCCCGTGTCCCGCTGTCCCCCGTGTCCCGCTGTCCCCCGTGTCCCTCTGAGCCCGTGTCCCGCTGTCCCCCGTGTCCCTGTGACCCCGTGTCCCGCTGTCCCCGTGTCCCTGTGACTCCATGTCCCGCTGTCCCCGTGTCCCGCTGTCCCCGTGTCCCTGTGAGCCCGTGTCCCGCTGTCCCCCGTGTCCCTGTGACCCCGTGTTCCTGTGAGCCCGTGTCCCGCTGTCCCCCGTGTCCCTCTGAGCCCGTGTCCCTCTGTCCCCGTGTCCCGCTGTCCCCGTGTCCCGCTGTCCCCCGTGTCCCGCTGTCCCCATGTCCCGCTGTCCCCATGTCCCGCTGTCCCCGTGTCCCGCTGTCCCCGTGTCCCGCTGTCCCCGTATCCCTCTGACCCCATGTCCCGTTGTCCCCCGTGTCCCTGTGACCCCTGTCCCGCTGTCCCCGTGTCCCTGTGACCCCATGTCCCTCTGACCCCATGTCCCGCTGTCCCCGTGTCCCGCTGTCCCCCGTGTCCCTGTGACTCTGTGTCCCGCTGTCCCGGTGTCCCCGCAGGACCCCGAGGAGCTGTGGGAGGACGAGCCGTGGCAGCCCGAGTGTTTCTGGGGCTGCACCTTCCGCCCCCCGGTCCCGGCCGGTCCCCGGTGCCGCCGACGGCGCTGGCAGCGCGGCCTGGTGCCCGCCGAGCCCGCGGCCGTGGCACCGCTCTTCCTGCTCCAGGGAGCCCCGGTAGGAACGGGAGGGACCGGTAGGAACGGGAGGGACCGGGGGGAGATGGATGGATGGGAGGCACGGAATGATGAAGGATGGAGCCCCGGGAGCGGGGCCGTGCCGGGACAGCGGCACACGGGACAAGGGACAGGGGACAGCCGGGTCCCCCCCGCCCAGCCCGGTCCTCTCCCAGGACACCGAGGAACCGGCCCGGGACAATCCCGCTGCGGCCCCGCAGCTGCCGGGGGGCTCCTCCCTGAGCCCCCTTCAGGAGCCGCCGCTCTTCATCCTCTGCACCTTCCAACGTGAGCCCGGCGGCCGGGAGGGACCGGGAGGGACCGGGGAGGGACCGGGAGTGACCGGGAGTGACCGGGAATGATCGGGGAGGGACCGGGGAGGGACCGGGGAGTGACCGGGAGGGGCCGGGACGGACCGGGGAGGGGCTGGGAATGACCGGGGAGGAACCGGGAGTGACCAGGGAGGGACCGGGGAGGGACCGGGGAGTGACCGGGCAGGGACCGGGAGTGACCGGGGAGGGGTCGGGAGTGCCCGGGGAGTGACCGGGCAGGGACCGGGAGTGCCCGGGAATGACCGGGAGTGCCCGGGGAGGGACCGGGGAGGGACCGGCAGTGCCCGGGGCTCGCAGCCCCCCTGACCCCCGGCTGTCCCCAGGGCCCGGCCGCTTCCAGCTCCGCTGTTACATCTTCCAGGCGCTGGATCTGGCGCCCGGCAGCTCCAGCACCTCCATAGGTGGGACCCCCACCCCGGGACGCCCCCGGGCCCGCTGCGCCCCGCCGGCAGCGCGGGGCGGTGACGGTGTCGCTGTCCCCAGATGCCACCGCGCAGGTGTCGTTCGTGTCGCGGAGCCAGAGCACGCGGGCGGTGCGCGGGGCGCAGGAGCCGCGCTGGGAGCAGACGCTGCTCTTCCCCCGGGTGCCGCTCTTCGGGGACCCCCGGAGCGTCCGGGAGGAGCCCCCCGCCGTGCTGGTGGAGGTGTGGGACCGGCGGGGACAGGTACGGGGAGCGGCGGGGACAGGTACGGGGACCGGCGTGGGGTGGGGACACGGAGGGAGGGAGGGAGGGAGGGGGGGAGGGATGGATGAGGAATGGGACGTGGAATAAAAAAGGAGATGAGGGATGGGAGGATGGAGAGGGAGGGAGGGAGGGACGAGGGAGGAGAGAGGGAAGGATGGACGGGATGGATGGAGGGATGGAGAGATGGGGGTGGAGGGACACGGATCTGGGATGGAAGGACAGGGATCAGGGATGGAAGGGTGGCGGTGTCAGGGATGGAGGGACACGATCAGGGATGGAAGAACAGAGAGGTCAGGGATGGAGGGGCAGATATCAGGGATGGAGGGACAGGGATCAGGGGTGGAGGGACAGAGATCAGGGATGGAGGGACAGAGATCAGGGATGGAAGGGTGGCGGTGTCAGGGATGGAGGGACAGGGATGGAGGGACAGGGATCAGGGACGGAGGGACAGGAGGTCAGGGATAGAAGGGTGGTGGTGTCAGCGATGGAAGGACAGGGATCAGGGATTGAGGGACAGGGATCAGAGATGGAAGGGTGGCTGTGTCAGGGATGGAAGGGTGGCGGTGTCAGGGATGGAGGGACAGGACCAGCCCCGGCTGGGCCAGCCCCGCGCTCAGGCCGTGCCTCGCAGGGCCCCGCGCTGTTCCTGGGCCGCTGCGTGTGCTCCCCGCGGGTCTGGCTGGACGCGGCGCTCCGGGAGCCGCCCCCGCTCCAGCCCCGGGCGCTGCGGGGCCCGCGGGGCGCGGCCGGGGAGCTGCTGGCGGCCTTCGAGCTGCTGCAGGAGCCCGAGGTGAGGCGGGCACGGGGGACACCGCGGGGGAGAGCAGCCGGGACCCGGTGGCATTGTCGCCGTGTCCCCCCCACGGCAGGACGGGTCCTCGGTTCCGCTCAGCCCCCCGCCCCTGAGCAAGGACGGGTTCGGGATCCCCCCGGAGCTGCGGCCGCGCCTGCAGAGGGTGGCACTGGAGGTGGGGACAGCGCGGGGACAGCGCGGGGACAACGCGGGGACAAGCGGGGAGAGGGGAATGGGATGGAGGCGGGGCTGGGGCCGGGACGGGGATGGGACAGGAACGGGACAGGGATAAAGGTGGGATGGGGACAGGGATGGGGACAGGGATGGGGACAGGGATAAAGGCGGGATGGGGACAGGGATAAAGGTGGGATGGGGACAGGACTGGGACAGGGATAGAGGTGGGATGGGGACAGGGATAGGGACAGGGATAAAGGTGGGATGGGGACAGGGATGGGACAGGGATAAAGGAGGGATGGGGACAGGGATAAAGGTGGGATGGGGACAGGGATGGGGACAGGGATAAAGGTGGGATGGGGACAGAGATAAAGGTGGGATGGGGACAGGGATGGGGACAGGGATAAAGGTGGGATGGGGACAGGGATAAAGGTGGGATGGGGACAGGACTGGGACAGGGATAGAGGTGGGATGGGGACAGGGATGGGGACGGGGATGGGGACAGGATTGGGACAGGGATAACGGTGGGACAGGGACAGGGGATGGGGACGGGACAGGGGATGGGGACACTCGTGGGGACAGGGACAGGGACAGGGACAGGAGCCAAGACGCGAGCGGGCACAGGGCGGAGGCACAGCCAGCCCAGGGGTGGGGACAGGGACACGGGAGGTGACAGTCCCTTCAGCCAGCGCCCCGCGGGTGACAGAGCCGCGTGTCCCCCAGGTGCTGGCCTGGGGGCTGCGGGGGCTGCGCGGGGCCGTGCGGGAGCCGCGGCTGGAGCTGCGCTGGGGGGAGCAGAGCCTGTGGACCCCCCCGATCCGGGACATGGCCACCAACCCCAACTTCCCCAGCAGCGCCCTGCTGCTCACCCTGGTGAGGGCCGGGATGTCCCCACGGGTGTCTGGGATGTCCCCACGGGTGTCCGGGCTGTCCCCACGGCTGACCGGGCTGTCCCTGTGTGTGACCGGGCTGTCCCCACAGGTGACCGGGCTGTCCCTGTGTGTGACTGGGCTGTCCCCACGGGTGTCCGGGATGTCCCCACGGGTGTCCGGGATGTCCCACGGGTGTCCGGGCTGTCCCTGTGTGTGACCGGGCTGTCCCCACGGGTGACCGGGCTGTCCCCACGGGTGTCCGGGATGTCCCACGGGTGTCCGGGCTGTCCCCACGGGTGACCGGGCTGTCCCTGTGTGTGACCGGGCTGTCCCCGTGTGTGACCGGGCTGTCCCCACGGGTGACCGGGCTGTCCCCACGGGTGACCGGGCTGTCCCCGCAGGCTGTCCCCGAGGATGAGCGCCTGGTGCCGCCCATCCGCCTGCGGCTCTGGGACCGGGCGGGCCCCGAGCGGCGGCGGCTGCTGGGCCAGGCCCGTGTCGGGGACCTGGGCCGGTACCGGTGTCTCCCGCCCCGCCCGGAGCCGGTCCTGGGCTCCGGTGATGGCTGTCACACGGTTGTGTCAATGCCAGGTACTGCCCGTGCCATCCCTGCCATTCCCTGGTGCCACCTGTCCCATCCCTGCCATTCCCTGGTGCCACCTGTCCCATCCCTGCCATTCCCTGGTGCCACCTGTCCCATCCCTGCCTCACCCTTTGTAACCCCTGCCCATGCCAAGTGGCCCCAGCCCATCCCCGGTGTCCCCACCCCATACTCGGTGTCCCCAGCCCATCCTCCATGTCCCCAGACCATCCCCGCTGTCCCCTGCCCCATCCCCGCTGTCCCCAGCCCGTCCCCCGTGTCCTCAGCCCCATCCCCGGTGTCCCCATCCCGTCCCAGCTGTCCCCAGCCCATCCCCGGTGTCCCCTGCCCTATCCCTGCCCCATCCCCGGTGTCCCCATCCCATCCCGCTGTCCCCTCCTCATCCCGCTGTCCCCTCCTCATCCCGCTGTCCCTGTGCCCCCCAGAGGAGTTGGAGCCCCTTTCCGTGCCCGTCCCCTCCAGCCCCTGCAGCCGCTGGTGGTCCCGGTTCCTGGCGGGGGCTCAGGTGAGTGCCCCCGGCCGCCTGGCACAGCCCTGGCACAGCCCTGGCACCGCCGGGCACTGGCACCGCCCCGCCCGTGCCTCAGTTTCCCCCGAGCCCTTCCCTCCCCACAGGATCTGCTCGGCCGCCTCAGGAACAAGTGGGCTGAGGAGCAGGTGGGCACAGGGACGGGCACAGGTGGCACCCGGGGTGGCACCAGCGCCAGCTGTGCCCACCCGCTGCTCTCCGCCAGGAGGAGGAAGAGGAGGAGTACGAAGGGGAGGAGCAGAGGGACTGGTGGAGCAAATTCTACGCGTCCATGGAGGACAAAAACCCCAAATCTCTGAGGGGAAACAACGGGGACAGGCTGAGGGTGAGACAGAGCCTGGTGACAGGGACAGGGACAGGGACAGGGACAGGGACAGGGACAGGGACAGGGACAGGGACAGGGACAGGGACAGGGTGGGGACAGGGACGGAGACGGGGACAGGGACAGGGACAGGGTGGGGACAGGGGTCGGGGGACAGGGGTGGGGACAGAGCTGAGGGGACAAGGGATGGGGATGATGATGGGGAGGGGACAAGGATGAGGATGAGGAGGGAATGGGGACAAAGATGAGGATGAGGAGGGAATGGGGACAGGGATGATGATGAAGCTGAGGAGGGGACAAGGCTGAGGATGAAGGAAAGCATGGGGACAGGGATGATGATGAAGCTGGGGACGGAACAAGGCTGAGGATGAGGAGGGAATGGGGACAGGGATGAGGATGAGGAGGGCATGGGGACAGGGACAGGGATGAGGATGAGGATGAGGAGGGCATGGGGACAGGATGAAGAAGGGCCGGGGCCGCGCTGAGCACAGCCCCGGGACGGGCCCGGCCCCGCAGATTTACAGCTCCGAGCTGGAGGCGGTGCCCGAGTTCGAGGGGCTGCAGGACTTCTGCCACTCCTTCCCCCTGTGCCAACCGGGCCGTGCCCCCGCGCCCGTGGGCACCTTCAAGGTGGGTGACCCCCACCCTGGGGGGACCCCGGCAGCGGGGCGGGACCCCGGGGGGCACCTCGGGGGTCTCTCAGGGGCTTTTCTGTATCTACCCCGTGCCCGAGGAGGCCGGAGCGGCCCCGGCCCCGCGCTGCTTCCAGCGGCTGCCGCCCCGCCAGCCGCAGCCCTGCCTGGTGCGCGTCTACATCGTGCGGGCCTTCGAGCTGTCCCCCCGCGATGTCACCGGCCTGGTAGGGACAGCGGGGACCCGCGGGGCCGGCCGGGGCGGGCGGTGTCACCGACGTGTCCCCTCCGTGCCCCAGAGCGATCCCTACGTGCGGGTGGCGCTGGGCAAGAAGACGTTGGGGCAGCGGGACCAGTACGTGCCCAACACGCTGGAGCCCGTCTTTGGCAGGTGCGGCGGGGCCCTGGCACTGCCACCCTGGGACGGGTGGCACTGTCACCCCCGGGACGGGTGGCACTGTCACCCCCGGGGCGGGTGGCACTCTCACCCCCGGGGCGGGTGGCACTGTCACCCCCGGGCCCTGGCACTGTCACCCCCGGGACGGGTGGCACTGTCACCCCCGGGTGTCCCAGTCCCCGCGTGTCCCTGTGTCCCCAGCTCCCCTGTCCCCGCGTGTCCCTGTCCCCACGTGTCCCCGTGTCCCCAGCTCCCCTGTCCCCAGGTCCCCTGTCCCCGCATGTCCCTGTCCCCAGCTCTCCTGTCCCCGCGTGTCCCTGTGTCCCCGTGTGTCCCTGTCCCCGCGTGTCCCTGTCCCCGCGTGTCCCTGTCCCCGTGTGTTCCTGTCCCCGCGTGTCCCTGTGTCCCCAGCTCCCCTGTCCCCAGGTCCCCTGTCCCCGCGTGTCCCTGTCCCATTCCCCGTGCCATCCCCTGTCCCGTTCCCTGTCCCCGCGTGTCCCTGTCCCCGCGTGTCCCTGTCCCCGTGTGTCCCTGTGTCCCCGCGTGTCCCTGTCCCCGCGTGTCCCTGTCCCCGCGTGTCCCTGTGTCCCCAGCTCCCTTGTCACCGCGTGTCCCTGTCCCCGCGTGTCCCTGTGTCCCCGAGTGTCCCCGTCCCCGCGTGTCCCTGTCCCCCCGGCTGACCCCCTGCCGCCCCAGGATGTTCGAGCTGAGCGCCACCATCCCCCTGGAGAAGGACCTGCGGGTGACAATCCTGGACCGCGACAAAGTGCCCCCGGACCAGGAGATCGGCAGCACCACCATCGACCTGGAGAACCGACTGCTGGCACCGTGCCGCGCCCACTGCGGGCTGCCCACGCGGTACCGCGCGTGCGTGTCCCGGCCGGCACCGGGGACACGGGAGGGACACGGGAGAGGGACACGGGGTACGGGGAGGAACACAGGAGGGGACACGGGAGGGGACACGGGACAGGGACACGGGAGAGGGACACGGGGAGGGACACGGGGCACGGGGGTGACACGGGGCACAGGAAAGGGACACGGGGAAGGACACGGGAGAGGGACACGGGAGAGGGACACGGGAGGGGACACGGGAGAGGGACACGGGAGAGGGACACGGGAGGGGACACGGGAGAGGGACACGGGAGAGGGACACGGGAGAGGGACACGGGAGGGGACACGGGGCACCGGGAGGGACACAGGAGGGGACACGGGAAAGGGACACGGGAGAGGGACACGGGGATGGACACGGGAAAGGGACACGGCAGAGGGACAGGGGAGAGGGACACGGGGCACGGGAGAGGGACACGGGAGGGGACACGGGAAAGGGACACGGGGCACCGGGAGGGACACGGGAAAGGGACACGGGGTGGACACGGGAAAGGGACAAGGGGAGGGACACGGGGGCCTGGGAGGGGGGACAGGAGGGGGCACAGGAGGGTCGGGGGCACAGGAGGGTCAGGGGACACAGGAGGGGCAGGATGGGGGGCACAGGAGATGGCACGGAGCGGGCACAGGAGGGTTGGGGGGCACGGGAGGGTCGGGGGCACAGGAGGGTCAGGGGACACAGGAGGGTTGGGGGGCACAGGAGGGTTGGGGGGCACAGGAGATGGCACGGAGCGGGCACAGGAGGGATGGGGGGCACAGGAGGGTCAGGGGACACAGGGGGTGGCACGGAGCGGGCACAGAGGGCCGGGGGCGGGCACGGGGGTCGCTGCCAGCCCCGGTGCCACCGGCCTGTCCCCAGCGCGGGCCCCGGGTGCTGGCGGGACCAGCTGTGCCCCAGCCGGGCCCTGGAGCTCCTGGCGGGCACCCGCGGGCTGCCCCCGCCCCGCTACAGCCGCGGGGGCACCGCCCTGAGCCTGGGTGGGCACCGCTTCGAGCTGTGCCACTTCGGTGAGGGCAGCCAGGGGCTGGGGGGTGGGGGGGTCCTGGGGAGGGTTTGGGGGGGTTTGGGGGGATCCTGGGGGGTATTTGGGGGGTGTGGGGGGGTCCTGGGGGGAGGGGTTGGGGGGTTTGGGGGGATCCTGGGGAGGGTTTGGGGGGTGGGGGGGTCCTGGGGGGGGTTTGGGGGGTTTGGGGGGTTTGGGGGGATGCTGGGGGGGGGGGTTGGGGGGATCCTGGGGGGGGTTGGGGGGTTTGCGGGGGTTTGGGGGGATCCTGGGGAGGGGTTGGGGGGTCTGGGGGGTCTGGGGTGGGTCTGGGGGGTGAATTGGGGGATCTGGGTGGGTCTGGTGGGTAAATTGGGGGGTCTGGGTGGGTCTGGGTGGGTCTGGGGGGTGAATTGGGGGATCTGGGTGGGTCTGGTGGGTAAATTGGGGTGTCTGGGTGGGTCTGGGTGGGGTTTGGAGGGTCTGGGTGGGTCTGGGGGTCGCTGGCGGGCGGGTGACAGTCGGTCGGTGTCACAGAACGGGGCCACCCCCCGATGCCACACTCGGGGTCCCCCCGGGAGCGTCTGGCCCTGCACGTGCTGAACCTCTGCGGGCTCGTCCCGGAGCACCTCGAGACCCGCGGGCTGCGGAGCCACCGCCAGCCCGGCCTGGAGCAGGTGACAGGGACAGGGATGGGGACACTGGGGGACGCTGGGGGACGCTGGGGGACACTGGGGCCGGTGCCAGCCTGTCCCGATGTCCCCAGGGCAAGCTGCAGATGTGGGTGGACATTTTCCCCGCCAGCCTCGGGCCCCCCGGGCCCCCCGTGAACATCGACCCCCGCAAGGCCGAGGGGTGAGTGAGGGACAGGGCCACCCCCGTGGGGACAGGGCCATTCCCTGGGGACAGGGCCACCCCCGTGGGGACAGCGCCATTCCCGTGGGGACAGGGCCACCCCCGTGGGGACAGGGCCATCCCCGTGGGGACAGCGCCATTCCCGTGGGGACAGGGCCACCCCCGTGGGGACAGGGCCATCCCTGTGGGGACAGGGCCACCCCCGTGGGGACAGGGCCATCCCCGTGGGGACAGCGCCATTCCCGTGGGGACAGGGCCACCCCCGTGGGGACAGGGCCATCCCTGTGGGGACAGGGCCACCCCGGTGAGGACAGGGCCACCCCGGTGGGGACAGGGTCACTCCCGTGGGGACAGGGCCACCCCCGTTCAGACAGGGCCACCCCAGTGGGGACAGGGTCATCCCCGTGGGGACAGCGCCACCCCCGTGGGGACAGGGCCACCCCCGTGGGGCAGGGCCACCCCCGAAGGTGACACGTCGCTGTCCCCTCCCGAGGTACGAGCTGCGCTGTGTGGTGTGGAACGTGCGGGACACGGACCTTGGGGACATCAACCTGCTGGGCCAGCGCATGAGTGACATCTACGTGTGCGGGTGTGTCCCCATCGTGTCACCCCCCAGCACGTGTCCTGCTCATCTCAGAGCCCCTGGCGGGTCCTTTGTCACCCCGGGGTCCCCATCCCCAGGGTCCCTTGTCACCCCAGGGTGTCCCCATCCAGAGTGGTGACAGCGGTGTCCCCTGGGGGGTGGCACAGCGGTGACAGCGCTGTCCCCGCAGGTGGCTGGGCGGGATGGGACGGGTGCAGAGGTGACAGCAGTGTCCCCTGGGGGTGGCACAGCGGTGACAGCGGTGTCCCCTGGGGGTGGCACAGCGGTGACAGAGGTGTCCCCTGGGGGGTGGCACAGAGGTGACAGCGCTGTCCCCGCAGGTGGCTGGACGGGCTCCCCGAGCAGCGGCAGCGCACCGACATCCATTATCGCTCCCTGGACGGCAGCGGCGCCTTCAACTGGCGCTTCGTGTTCCCCTTCGAGTTCCTGGCGGCCGAGAAACTGTGCGCCATCCGCCGCAAGGTGTGGGACAGAGAGGGGACAGAGAGGGGACAGTGAGGGGACAGAGCGGGGACAGAGCGGGGATAGAGCGGGGACAGAGCGGGGACAGAGAGGGGACAGAGCGGGGACAGAGAGGGGACAGAGCGGGGATAGAGCGGGGACAGAGCGGGGACAGAGCGGGGATAGAGCGGGGACAGCACGGGGACAAATCAGGGACACGGTGTGAGGCCATGGCCCGGGGACACGGCCCGGGGACACGGCCCGGGGACACACGCGACCTTGCCGTGTCCCCGGGCAGGAGCACGCGTGGAGTTTGGACGAGACGCTGCTGAAGGTGCCGCCCAAGCTGATCCTGCAGGTGTGGGACAATGACAAGCTCAAGGCGGATGATCTGCTGGGTGAGAGCCCGTGTCACCTCCGGGGGGACACTGCAGGGGACAGGGGACAGCCAGCGGGGACAGCGAGCGGCCGTGGGTGACAAAGAGTTCCCAGTGGTGATAAGGAGCACCCACGGGTGACAGAGGTGTCCCCTGGCCTGTCCCGCAGGGATCCTGGAGCTGGAGCTGATGCGGCTGCCCCGCCCGGCCCGCAGCGCCCGCCTGTGCCGGGGCTCGCCGGGGGAGCTGCCCTGGCTGTCCCGGGCCTGGCTCTCCCCGTCCCGGTTCTCCCGGTGCCGGTTGTCCCGGTGCTCGCCGCTGAACCTGTTCCGCAGCCGGAGGGCGCGGGGTTGGTGGCCCTGCACCCTGCAGGAGGAGGAGGGCGGCCAGCGGCTCTCGGTAGGTTGGGGACATCCAGTCAGGGTTTGGGGACACCGGGGACAGATCCAACCGCCCCGGCGGTCCCCGCAGGGGAAGCTGGAGCTCAGCCTGGAGCTGCTGCCGGCGCGGGAGGCGGAGGAGCGGCCGGTGGGGAAGGGTCGGGAGGAGCCCAACCAGCACCCGACGCTGCCCGAGCCCCGGTGAGCCCGGGGCGAACCGGGAGGAGCCACCGGGGAAGGGGACGAGCGGTGGCTGAGCCCGGTGTCCCCGCAGGCGCCCCAAATCCTCGTTCCTGTGGCTGCGGTCCCCGTTGAGCCTCGTCCGTCACGGAGTCCCGCGGCGTTACCGGCTGTGCCTCGGGCTGGGGCTGTTGGTGTTCCTGCTGCTGCTGCTGCTCCGCTCCTTCGTCCCGCTGGCAGCGGCCCCGCAGCGCCCCGGGGTCCCCGTTCAGCCCCCCCAACTCCCCGGGGTCCCCGCTCAGCCCCCCGTGTCCCCATAACGCCCCGGACACCCCAAACTCAGCCCAGGACACCTCAAACCAAGCCCAGGACACCCCAAACTCAGCCCAGGACACCTCAAACCCAGCCCAGGACACCCCAAACTCAGCCCCAGGACACCCCAAACTCAGCCCAGGACACCCCAAACCCAGCCCCGGACACCCCAAACCCAGCCCCGGACACCCCAAACCCAACCCCAGACACTCCAAACTCAGCCCAGGACACCCCAAACTCAGCCCAGGACACCCCAAACCCAGCCCCGGACACCCCAAACTCAGCCCAGGACACCCCAAACCCAGCCCCGGACACCCCAAACCCAGCCCAGGACACCCCAAACCCAGCCCAGGACACCCCATACCCAGCCCAGGACACCCCAAACCCAGCCCAGGACACCCCAAACCCAGCCCAGGACACCCCAAACCCAGCCCCGGACACCCCAAACCCAGCCCAGGACACCCCAAACCCAGCCCCGGACACCCCAAACCCAGCCCAGGAAATCCCAAACCCAGCCCTGGACACCCCAAACCCAGCTCCAGACACCCCAAACCCAGCCCAGGACACCCCAAACCCAGCCCCGGACACCCAAAAACCAGCCCAGGACACCTCAAACCCAGCCCCAGGACACCCCAAACCCAGCCCAGGACACCCCAAACCCAGCCCAGGACACCCCAAACCTGCCCCGGACACCCCAAACCCAGCCCCGGACACCCCAAACTCAGCCCAGGACACCCCAAACCCAGCCCCGGACACCCCAAACTCAGCCCAGGACACCCCAAACCCAGCCCAGGACATCCCAAACTCAGCCCAGGACACCCCAAACCCAGCCCAGGACACCCCAAACCCAGCCCAGGACACCCCAAACCCAGCCCAGGACACCCCGGACACCCCAAACCTGCCCCGGACACCCCAAACCCTGCCCCGGACACCCCAAACCCAGCCCAGGATACCCCAAACCCAGCCCAGGACACCTCAAACTCAGCCCAGGACACCCCAAACACAGCCCAGGACACCCCAAACCCAGCCCAGGACACCTCAAACTCAGCCCAGGGCACCCCAAACCCAGCCCAGGACGCCTCAAACCCAGCCCCGGACACCCCAAACTCAGCCCAGGACACCCCAAACCCAGCCCAGGACACCCCAAACCCAGCCCAGGGCACCCCAAACCCAGCCCAGGACACCCCAAACCCAGCCCAGGACACCCCAAACCCAGCCCAGGACACCCCAAACCCTCCCCAGGACACCCCAAACCCAGCCCCGGACACCCCAAACTCAGCCCAGGACACCTCAAACTCAGCCCAGGACACTCCAAATTCAGCCCAGGACACCCCAAACCCAGCCCAGGACACCCCAAACCCAGCCCCAGACACCCCAAACCCAGCCCCGACCCCAAATTCAGACCCAGGACACCCCAAACCCAGCCCCGGACACCCCAAACTCAGCCCAGGGCACCCCAAACCCAACCTCAGACACCCCAAACCCAGCCCAGGACACCCCAAACCCAGCCCAGGATACCCCAAACCCATCCCAGGACACCCCAAACCCAGCCCCGGACACTCCAAACCCAGCTCCAGACACCCCAAACCCAGCCCGAGACCCCTCCCCATGAGGCTGGGACCCCCAAAAATGGGGGTGGGACCCCCAGAGACCCCTCCCCATGAAGCTGGGACCCCCCAAAATGGGGTTGAGACCCCCAGAGACCCCTCCCCATGGACCCAGGCATGATAAAAAGAGACAAAACTCCAGGAAAACTCTCCTTGGAAAACACCAAAACCTCCCCGGGGGCCACAAAACCCCCTCTGGGGGCCACCAAAACCTCCCCGGGGGCCACCAAAATCCCCCTGGGGGCCACCAAAATCCCCCCGGGGGGCACAAAACCCCCCCCGGGGGCCACCAAAATCCCCCCGGGGGCCACCAAAACCCCCCCCCGGATTGGCAACCGGGATGTGGCCACCACTGGCCAAAGTGGGGTTCATCTTCTGGACTTTGGTGGCCACAGAACAGCAGAAGTCTGTGCCAGGGAAGGTTCCAGCGCTCCTCAGCCGGGCTGGCACCGTCCTTTGGGGGTCCTTGGACCCTGGCACGGGTGGCAAGCGGGATGTGGCCACCACTAGCCCAGGTGGGGCTCGTCCAGGGGGTTTCTGGTGGCCACAGCAGCAGAAGTCTGTGCCAGGGAAGGTTCCAGCGCTCCTCAGCTGGGCTGGCACCACCCCCGTGCCAGGGATTTGGGGGTTCTTGATGCCCTGGCACGGGTGGCAACTGGCATGTGGCCACCACTAGCCAAACTGGAGAGCTTCTGGTGGCCACAGTGACGAGAGAAGCGCGGGGAAGTCTCTGCACCCCTCAGCCGGGTTGGCACCACCCCCGTGCCAGGGATTTGGGGCTCCGTGCTGTCCTCACAGCGTGGCACGGGTGGTAAGTGGCATGTGGCCACCACTAGCCAAAGTGGGGTTCATCTTCTGGACTTTGGTGGCCACAGGAACAGCAGAAATCTGTGCCAGGGAAGGCTCCAGAGCTCCTCAACTGGGCTGGCACCGTCCCTGTGCCAGGGATTTGGGGCTCAGTGCCGTCCTCACGGCCTGGCATGGGTGGCAACGGGGATGTGGCCACCACTAGCCAAAGTGAGGTTCATCTTCTGGACTTTGGTGGCCACAGGAACAGCAGAAGTCTGTGCCAGGGAAGGTTCCAGAGCTGCTCAACCAGGCTGGCACTGTCCCGTGGGGTCCCTGGCAGCCTGGCACGGGTGGCACCGGGGACGTGGCCAGTGCCAGCCCGGGTCAGTAGAAGTGCTTGCGGCTCTGCTCCTGCCACTTGTTGTAGAGGATGATGCCGATGACGATGGCGAAGACGAAGGCCACCAGCGAGAAGAAGACGATGAGGAACAGGGCCAGGCCGCTCATGGGCTCCAGCGGCGCCTCCACTGCGGGGATTTGGGGTTTTGGGGTTGGGATTTTGGGGATTTGGGGTTTGGGATTTGGGATTTTGGGGATTTGGGGTTTGGGATTTGGGGATGAGGAACAGGGCCAGGCCGCTCATGGGCTCCACTGCGGGAACAGGGATTTGGGAATTGGGGTTTTGGTTTTGGGATTTTGGGTTTTGGGGGTTTGGGGTTTGGGGATGGGAGTTTGGGGTTTGGGATTTGGGGTTTTGGGGATTTGGGATTTTGGGAATTCTGGAGTTTGGGGTTTGGGATTTTGGGGGTTTGGGATTTGGGGACAGGAGTTTGCGATTTGGGAGTTTGGGGTTTGGGAGTTTGGGGTTTGGGGATTTGGGGGTTTGGGATTTTGTGGATTTGGGGTTTGCGATTTGGGAACAGGAGTTTGGGATTTCGAGATGGGATTTTGGAAATTGTGGCTTGAGATTTTTGGGGTTTGGGATTTTGGAGGTTTGGGGTTTGGGATTTTGGGGATTTGAAGTTTGGGATTTGGGGTTTTGGCTCAGGCTCAGTTTCCCCATAAACCCTGCCTCAGCTTCCCCCCAACCCTGCCTCAGTTTCCCCCAAACCCCACTGACTTCCCGGCAGCCTCAGGTTGTCCACCACGGGCAGGAAAACTTCCCGGTCCCGTTTCTCCTCCTCCGGCGTCCGCTCCACCGTCAGCTGGTAGAGCTTCAGCGAGATGATGTCGTGGTTGTCTGCAAAAAAAAAAGGTTTTATTCCCTGTTAGTCCTGTTTTATTCCATGTTCATCCAAAGGTTTTATTAAATCCACTCAGGAATCCCAAATCCACTGGGGAATTCCACCTGGAACCCCCAAATCCCACACTGAACCCTCAGATCCACTTGGGGACCCCAAATCAACTGGGGGACCCCATCTAGAACCTCCCAAATCCACTTGGGAACCCCAAATCCAGTAGAAAATCCCACCTAGAACCCCCAAATCTACTGGGGAACCACAAATCCCTGTGGGGTCCCCACCTAAAACCCCCAAATCCCACCTAGAACCCCTAAATCCCTTTGGAGTCCCCACCTGGAGCCCCCAAATCCACTCAAGAATCCCACCTGGAGCCCCCAAATCCACTCAAGAATCCCACCTGGAGCCCCCAAATCCCACCCAGAACCCCCAATCCCCGCGGGGTCCCCCCGGCCGTACCGGACAGGTCCCCGGTGACCGAGGACGTGCCGAAGTAGTAGCCGCGGGGCAGGCGCACGCCGGGCACGTCGATGCAGTCCCGCCACTCGTGCTTGCCGTCGATGTCGATCAGCACCTGCCGAGCCAGAGCCCCTCAGGAACCCCAAACCCACCCGGGAACCCCAACTGGAACCCCCAAATCCACGCTGGAATCCCACCTGGAACCCTCAAATCCCAACTGGAACCCCCACATCCCCTCAGGAACCCTAAATCCACACTGGAATCCCAACTGGAACCCCCCAAACCCACCCAGATCCCCTCAGGAACCCCAGATCTGCCCAGGAACCCCAACTGGAACCCCCAAATCCACACTGGAATCCCAACTGGAACCCCCAAATCCCAACTGGAACCCCCACATCCCCTCAGGAACCCCAAACCCACCCGGGAACCCCAACTGGAACCCCCAAATCCACTCAGGAACCCCAAATCCACTCCGGAATCCCAACTGGAACACTCAGATCAACTCAGGAACCCCAAATCCACTTGGAATCCCAACTGGAACCTCCAAACCCACACAGATCTCACCTGGAACCCTCAAATTCCACCTGGAGCATCCAAATCCACTCAGGAACCCCAAATCAACTTGGGAATCCCAGCTGGAACCTCCAAACCTACCTAGATCCCACCTGGAACCTGCAAATCCCAACTGGAACCCCCAAATCCACTCGGGAACCCCAAATCCACACTGGAATCCCACCTGGAACCCCCAAATCCCACCTGGAACCTCCAAACCCACCCAGATCCTACCTGCAACCTCCAAACCTACCTAGATCCCACCTGGAACCTGCAAATCCCAACTGGAACCCCCAAATCCACTCGGGAACCCCAAATCAACTTGGGAATCCCACCTGGAACCTCCAAATCCCACCTGGAGCATCCAAATCCACTCAGGAACCCCAAATCAACTCGGGAACCCCAAATCAACTCGGGAATCCCAGCTGGAACCTCCAAACCCACCCAGATCCTACCTGGAACCCCCAAATCCCAACTGGAACGTCCAGACCCACCCAGATCCCACCGGAACCCCCGATCCCCCGGGCAGGGCGGACCTCCGGCCCGGACTGACCGTCAGCCTCCTCTTGACGTAGCGGATGACCAGGAAGGTGTCGTGGTTGAGGTTGCGCACCATGGCGGTGCAGCCGCCCAGCTCGGTGGGGCGCCCGTCGCGGTCGTGGTCGTAGGTCAGCGAGCCGTTGTTCACCATGGCCGAGATGTAGGGGAAGACACGCTGCCCGCGGGGGAAAAACGGGATTTGGGATCCAGCAGGTGGGTTGGGATCGCGGGGAGATGGTGGGAAGGAGAGGTGGGGTCCTCCAGCCCACAGGGATCTGCTCAGAACAACCTGGCAACGATCCCAAAGTTCTCCAACCAACACGGGAATGGTCCCAAAGTTCTCCAAAAATACGGGAATGATCCCAAAGTCCTTCACCCCACAAGGATCTGCTCAACACAACCTGGGAATGATCCCAAAGTACTCCAACCGCGATCCCAAAGTCCTTCAACTGACACCGGAATGATCCCAAAGTTCTTCACCCCACAGGGATCTGCTCAACACAACCTGGGAATGATCCCAAAGTTCTCCAACCAACACTGGAATGATCTCAAAGTTCTCCAACCAATGCTGGAATGATCCCAAAGTTCTCCAACCAACACTGGAATGACCCCAAAGTTCTCCAACCAACACTGGAATGATCTCAAAGTCCTTCATCCCAAAGTTCTCCAACCAACACTGGAAGGATCTCAAAGTCCTTCACCCCAAAGTTCTCCAACCAACATGGGAATGATCCCAAAGTTCTCCAACCAACACTGGAATGATCCCGAAGTTTTCCAACCAACATGGAAACAATTCCAATGTTCTCCACCCCACAGGGATCTGGTCAACACAACCTGGGAACGATCCCAAAGTCCTGCACCCCAGAATGATCTCCTCAACACAACCTGGGAGTGATCCCAAAGTTTTACAACCGTGATCTGAAAGTCCTTCAGCCAACACTGGAATGATCCCAAAGTCCTCCACCCCACAGGGATCTGCTCAACACAACCTGGGAACGATCCCAGAGTTCTCCAAACAACACTGGAATGATCCTAAAGTCCTTCATCCCAAATAACCTCCTCCAGAAGACACCGGCTTCTGGACATCCCGCTCCACCCTGCGGATCCCAACCCCCAAAAATCTCAGAAACCACCGGGGTGACCCCAGATTTTGTCCCCACGGATTCCAAACCCCAAAACTCTGCGGGAACGGGGAATTCCAGGTGGGACAGCAGGAGGCAGTACCTGGTTTCCAGGGCTGTACCTCCTCTTCTGAGCCTGCCCTCCAGGATTAGCACAAAGCAAGAGAGAGCGACACGGTCACGGAGCCCGGCAGCGCCCGAAATCCCGGGAAATTCCCCCTGGATCCGAGTCCAGCAGGGCCCAAAATCCCGGGAAATTCCCCCTGGATCCGAGTCCAGCACGGCCCAAAATCCCGGGAAATTCCCCCTGGATCCGAGTCCAGCAGGGCCCAAAATCCTGGGAAATTTCCTTCTTCCCCTTTCTGGAGCTCTGTTGGACCTTCTAGAGGTCTTTTTGTCCTTTTGGAGGCTCCTTCTGGAGCTCTTTTTGACCTCTTTGGACCTATTTTTTGTCTTTTTTTGAGCTCTTTTTGACCTTTTGGAGATCTTAATGACCTTTTGGACCTCTTTTTGTCTTTTTTTGAGCTCTTTTTGACCTTTCTGGAGATCTTAATGACCTTTTGGACCTCTTTTTGTCTTTTGACCTTTATGGAGATCTTTATGACATTTTGGAGCTCTTTTTGTCTTTTTTGAAGCTCTTTTTTACCTTTTTGGAGACTTTTTGTCTTTTTAGAGCTCTTTTTGTCATTTTTTGCCATCTTTATGACCTTTTGGAGCCCTTTTTGACCTTCTCCAAGACCAGGCAGGACAGGGCTTGGAGCACCTTGGGACAGTGGAACCTGTCCCTACCCAAGTGGTGCCATTTGTCCCCTCCAGCTGGATTTTTCCCCCTTTTCCACAGGAACGACACCAAAAATCTCACCTCCTGCTGCTTCTCCTCGTTGGGATACGTGTCCACGAACACTCCCAGCCCCAGGAAGTTGTCCTTGCTGCCAAAAACAGGTCCTGGAAGGGGAAAGAAAAGTTGGGAAGCTCAGGGAAGACCTTTGTCACTTGTTTGGGAAGGTCCTCAAGGACCATCCAGTCCCATCTGTGTGGATGTTCTCCAGGAGACCAAGTCGCTCAAGGTCCCGTCCAAAGTGTCCCCAAAGCCCTGTCCAAGGTATCCAAGATGTCCCCAAAGCCCTGTCCAAGGTGTCCCCAAAATCCAAGTTGCTCAAGGTCCTGTCCAAGATGTCCCAGGTGTCCTCAAGCCCTGTCCAAGGTATCCAAGGTGTCCCAGGTGTCTCCAAGGTGTCCCCAAGCCCTGTACAAGGTGTCCAAAGTGTCCCCAAAGCCCTGTTCAAGGTGTCTCCAAGCCCTGTCCAAGGTATCCAAGCTGTCCCAGGTGTCCCCAGGGTGTTCCCAGGTGTCCCCAAGGTGTCCCCCAGGTGTCCCACGGCAGGCCCGGCCTCACCCGGCTGCATCCTGTCCTTGGTGTACCAGATGGCGAAGCCGTCCCCGTTGAGGTTCTTCTTGCCCTGCCCGTGGATCCTGAAGTGCACCTGCATCTCCCAGTCCCGCAGGTAGCAGGGCTGGAGGGAACATCCAGAATCCATTCCCAGTTTGGGACCCCAATTCCCAGTTTAGGAATCCCATTCCAAGTTTGAGAATCCCATTCTCACCTTGGAAACCCAACTCCCAATTTGGGAATCCCATTCTCCCTCTGGGAATCCCATTTCCTCTTTAGGAACCCAATTCCCAATTGAGGAACCCAACCACTCTGGGAATCCCATTCCCAATTTGGGAATCCCATTCTCACTCTGGGAATCGCATTCCCACTTTGGGAACCCGATTCCCAATTTGGGAGTCCCATTCCCAATTTGGGAATCCCTCTCCTGACCCTCTCCCCCTCCATTCCCGACCCTCTCCCCATTTCCCTCCATTCCCAACCCTCTCCCTGGACCATCCCGGTTCTCTCCATCCCCGGTGCCCCGCTCACCACCCGGTTCCACACGGCTCCTTGCTTGCTCTGCACGTCGGGGGTGAGGCGGATGAACTGGGTCATGACCATGGCGTTCCCCAGCAGGTCCCAGAGCCCCGAGCTGGCCGAGCCCACACCTGCGGCCCACACGCACCGTCGGTACCGGGACAGCGGGCACCGCGCACCGGGCGGCACCGGGCAGCACCGGGCGGCACCGGGCGGCACCGGGCAGCACCGCCCGCCCTCCCCGCTCACCCTGGTACGGTTTGGACAGCGAGTGCTCCCGTTTCAGGTGCTCCTCGGTCTGCTCGGCCGCCGCCCCGCCGAGCCCCAGCGCCACGGCCAGCACGGCCAGCCCGGCCCGCCACCGGCCCGCCGCCGCCATCTTCCCCCGCCGCCGGTCCCGCGCGCCCATTGGCTGCTTCGCGCCGCTGTTCCCGCCCACCGGCGGGAGCGCAGATGGTGATTGGGCAAGTGAGGTGTCTGTCAGCTCGGGGTGCGAGGGGGGTGGTGGGTAATGTAGTTCTGGCTCCCGGTGATGGCAGCCGCCACTGGGGTGGGCGAGCTCCCTTCTCCGGGGCCCTGGTGCCACCTCCAGATGTCCTGGTGCCACCTCCAGAGCTCCTGGTGCCACTTCCAGAGCTCCTGGTGCCACCTCCAGATATTCTGGTGCCACCTCCAGATATTCTGGTGCCACCTCCAGAGCTCCTGGTGCCACCCCCACTACTCCTGGTGTCACCCTCAGGGCTCCTGGTGCCACCTCCAGAGGTCCTGGTGGCCCTCAAGGTTCTGGTGCCACCCCAGGTCCTGATGTCCCCAAGTCCTGCGGGGGCGTGGCCACATGCAAATTCCGACGGGGGCGTGCTTAACCGTATGACGTCACAACTAGTCACGTTCAGCGGCGTTTCCCCTGGGGCGTGGCCATGCGTGACGTCACGGCTGAGGGCGTGGCATTTTAATTCCGGGGCAGAGCGTCCCTCGTCCTGCTGCTTCCTCCTCCGTGCGTGACGTCACGTCTGAAGTCACGGCCAGAGCGTCCCTCCCTCTGCTGCTTCCTTCTCAACGTGTGACGTCACCTCTGAAGGCGTGCCCACAATGCTCCTCCCCCAATCGCCTCACCGCCCACTCGTGACGTCACCACGGGCGAGCCCTCACCGCCCCCCTCCTGCTGGGTGACGTCACCCCCAGGCCGCGAGGGCTGGGCGTGTCCTCCGCGGGGGCGGGCGCGGCCGTGACGTCACCGCGTCGCCGCGCCCGCCCGTGCGTGACGCTGCCGCCAGTGCCCAACATGGCGGCGGGCGGCGGCGGCGGCACCGGGGGGACGCCGCTCCGCCCGGGCCCCTTCCCGTTCCCTCCGCCGCCGCTGCCGCCGGCGCTTCTCCCGCTGCTGCTGCTGCTGCTTCCGTTGCTGCCCGGCAGCGCCGCCGCGCCCTCCGCCGACACCGTGGTGCTGGGGCTGCGCTTGGAGGAGAGCAGCAAACCGGCGGCGCCGCCCGCCGCCGCGGAGGAGCAGCGCGGGCCCATCCGCCTGACGGAGGGCAGCGAGGCCTTGCTCCGCCTCTACGGGCTGGGGCTGGGCCCCGGCGCGGCGCAGCGCGTGGCCTTCGCCGAGCTGCGGCCTCACGGCAACGCCTCGAACGGTAACGCCACGTGCCGGGAGCGCTCGCAGGACCTGCTGGTGCGGCCCGGGCCCGCCGAGCCCCGCGACACCTCGGCGCTGCTCCGCCTGCGGGTGCAGCCGCTCCGCAAGCACGAGCGGGCCAAGACCTACGTGCTGTGCTCGCAGCGCCGGCCCGGCCAGCCCTGGCTGCCGCACCAAGGCGCGGACGGGCACGTCGTGGTGCTGGA
Organism: Taeniopygia guttata; assembly: GCF_048771995.1. Classification (NCBI taxonomy): domain Eukaryota; kingdom Metazoa; phylum Chordata; class Aves; order Passeriformes; family Estrildidae; genus Taeniopygia; species Taeniopygia guttata. The sequence continues at coordinate 3,867,376 of NC_133047.1, read as the reverse complement.
GGAGAAGAAATCGCTGCTGCCGCTGTGGCTGCAGGTGATTCTGATCGCCGGGTTGTTGGTGCTGTCCGGGATGTTCAGCGGGCTCAACTTGGGGTTGATGGCGTTGGACCCCATGGAGCTGAGGATCGTGCAGAACTGCGGCACCGAGAAGGAGAAGCGCTACGCCCGCCGCATCGAGCCCATCCGCAGGAAAGGGAATTACCTGCTCTGCTCCTTGCTCTTGGGGAACGTGCTGGTCAACACCACGCTGACCATCCTGCTGGACGACCTGATCGGCTCCGGCATCGGCGCCGTGGTGGCCTCCACCATCGGCATCGTCATCTTCGGCGAGATCGTGCCGCAGGCGCTGTGCTCGCGGCACGGGCTGGCCGTGGGCGCCAACACCATCGTGGTCACCAAGTTCTTCATGCTGGTGACCTTCCCGCTGTCCTACCCCATCAGCAAGCTGCTGGACTGCGTCCTGGGCCAGGAGATCGGCACCGTCTACAACCGGGAGAAGCTGGTGGAGATGCTGAAGGTGACGGAGCCCTACAACGACCTGGTGAGGGAGGAGCTCAACATGATCCAGGGAGCGCTAGAGCTGCGCACCAAGACGGTGGAGGACGTGATGACGCCGCTGCAGAACTGCTTCATGATCAACAGCGACGCCATCCTGGACTTCAACACCATGTCGGAGATCATGGAGAGCGGCTACACGCGCATCCCGGTCTACGAGGACGAGAGGTCCAACATCATGGACATCCTCTACGTCAAGGACCTGGCCTTCGTGGACCCCGACGACTGCACGCCCCTCAAGACCATCACCAAGTTCTACAACCACCCCGTGCACGTGGTGTTCCACGACACCAAGCTGGACGCCATGCTGGAGGAGTTCAAAAAGGGTGAGGAGAGGAAAATTCCGGGTGGGAATTGATGGTCAGGGATGGAGCTGGACGTGCCAGAGCGGCCACGATCCCAAGGGAACGAGTGGCAGCTCAGGGGGCACCAAATTTGAGGTTCCTTCCAACCCCAAACCATTCCATGATTCCGTGTTCTGGTTCAATTGGGAATTTGGGAAGGAATTCTTCCTTTTAATCCCAAAATTGGGGATTCTGACTTCCTGCCTTTGGAGCTTGCCCATACCAGATCTCCAGTGGCCACAATCGCAAAGGGACGAGTGACAGCTCGAGGGTCACCAAGTTTAGGTTCCTTCCAACCCCAAACCATTCCATGATTCCATGTTCTGCTTCAGGTGGGATTTTGGGAAGGAATTCTTCCTTTTAATCCCAAAATTCAGGGATTTGGACTTCCTGCATTAGGAGCTTTCCCATGCCAGAGCGTTTTCCTTATTTTTAATTCTTATCCCTGGAGGTCACCAAATTTAAGGTTCCTTCCAACCCCAAACCATTCCATGATTCCATGTTCTGCTTCAGGTGGGATTTGGGGAAGGAAAGTCCCAAATTTGGGGATTTTGACCTCGTGGATATGGAGCCTTCCCATGCCAGGAATGTTTTCCTTGTTTTTAATTCTTGCTCTGCTTCCCAAAAATCAGCAGCAGGAGGAGGAAGAGGATGTGGGAAAGTTCCCAGGTGGAATTTGCCTTTTTTAGGGTTTTTTCCCAAGTTTTTCCAATCCAACCCCACAGTTCCTGGGGGATGTGGGAAAATCCAGGTGGGATTTGCCCTTTTTGGGATCTTTTCCCAGGGTTTTCCAGCCTGCTCTCCAGATGAATGAGAGTTCTCAGGTGGGATTTTTCCCTTTTTAGGGTTTTTTCCCCATCCCACATTCCCCATTTCCTTTGGGATGAGGGAAAACTCCCTGGGCTCAGCTTTGTGCCACGTTCCAGGGACATCCTGGGATTCCCAAACGTTTGGGGGATGCTGTCCCAGTCCAGCCCAGTTCCCCAAACCAGTGAGTGCAGCTCTGCTTGGCTGATCCTGATTAAGGGATTTAGGCTCCCTCCCTCCTTCCTTCCGGCCACAAATCCCAGCCCTGGGATTTTTCCAACGGGAATTTGCAGGGTTTGGGGTTTTGGAGGTGAGCCCCACAAATTCCTGCTGGATTTGGGACATGGTTGAGCCAGGCAGGAGCTGGAGGAGAGGCAGGAGAAGGAATAATTAAGTGGTTGTGTTAATTGTGGGGTTTGAGCTGTGGGGATTGCCCTTGGGGTGGCAATTCCCAAATTTTCCCCGTTTCCAGGTTTTGAGTGGGGAATTTCCCTCTGGAGGTGGGCTGGGAGAGCTGGGAATGTTCCCTTGGAGAGGGGAAATTCCAGGGAGAGCTGGGAATGGTCACCTGGAGAAAGATCCAGGAGAGCTGGGAATGTTCTCCTGGAGAAGAGGAATTCCTGGGAATGTTCCCCTGGAGAAAGGAAATTCCAAGGAGAGCTCAGGTTCCTCCAGGAGAGCTGGAGAGGGACTGGGGACAAGGGATGGAGGGAATGGCTCCAAATGGAAAAACGGGGATTTAAATGGGATTTTTGGGAAGGAATTCCTGGCTGGGATGGAATTCCCAGAGTAGCTGGAATCCCTGGAAGTGTCCAAAGCCAGGTTGGAGCCACCTGGGACAGTGGGACTGGATGATCCCTAAGGTCCTTCCCAGCCACTCCAGAATTCCATGGGGAGCTCTGCTGTCCCAGATGGGGTTAATTAGTGTCATTTGCCTTGGAGGCTTAATTAGAGTAATTTTCCTTGGAGGTTTAATTAGTGTCATTGCCCTGGGAGGGAGCCCAGCCCAAGGGCTGGTTTATGTTTTAATGAGTTTATTGCTCCAGGGAGGGACGGGATGGGCTGGGACGTCTTGGGGACATCGCAGGGTGGGGACATCGCAGGGTGGGGACATCCAGGGGACATTGCAGGGTGGGGACAGCCCATGGCTGGGACATCCAGGGGACATCCTATGGCTGGGACATCCTGGGGACGTTGTAGGGTGGGGACATCCAAGGGCTGGAACATCTTGGGGACGTCCCATGGTTGGGAGATCCTGAGGACATCCCAGGGCTGGGACACCCTGGAGACATCCCATGGTTAGGACATCTTGGGGACACCCTGGGGACATCCCATGGCTGGGACATCTTTGGACACCCTGAGGACATCCCAGGCCGTTGTGGGGATGTCCCATTCTAACCCCCCCGTGTCCACAGGCAAGTCCCACCTGGCCATCGTGCAGAAGGTGAACAACGAGGGTGAGGGTGACCCCTTCTACGAGGTGCTGGGGCTGGTGACGCTCGAGGACGTCATCGAGGAGATCATCAAGTCGGAGATCCTGGACGAGTCCGACACCTACAGTAGGTTCTGGGGCTCCAGCCCTCCCCAAAATCCCATTTGAGGGGGTTCCTGGTGGTCCCCCCGAGGTGACCCCACTGTTCCCCGCAGTTGACAACCGCAGCAGGAAGAGGGTGTGCAACCAGAAGAACCGACGGGACTTCTCGGCCTTCAAGGACCCCGACAACGAGCTGAAGGTCAAGGTGTCACCTCAGCTCCTGCTGGCCGCCCACCGCTTCCTGTCCACCGGTCAGTTTGGACATCCCAGGGCTGGGACATCCTGGGGACATCCCATGGCTGGGACATCTTGGGGACATCCCATGGCTGGGACATCTTGGGGACTGGAGGATCCTGGAGCTGGAGGAGCTCACAAAGTCCTTGTGTCCCCTCTGGTCACTCCGAGCAGAAATTTTGGCTCTTGTCCCACTTTTTGTTGTGTCCATCCCACCCAAAATGGGAGGGGACAAGGTTGGGAATGGGTGTCCTGGTCCCTTGGGTTTTGATGGCTTCTTTGGGACCTTTGGGATGGACATCCTGGCCCTGGATGGACATTCCAACTCCAGGGGTCTCCTAGACCATCCCAGGATGGGAATTCCAACCCCAAGGGTCTCCTACACCATTCCAGGATGGGAATTCCGACCCCAGGGGTCTCCTAGACAATCCCAGGATGGGAATTCTAAACCCAAGGGTCTCCTAGACCATCCCAGGATGCGAATTCCAACTCGAAGGGTCTCCTAGACTGTCCCAGGATGGACATCCACTTCCAGCTGGAGGGATTAAATCCATCTCTGACCTTCTCCCCCCTCTCCAGAGGTGACCCTCTTCACACCCAACTTCATCTCGGAGAAGATCCTGCTGCGGCTCCTCAAGTACTCAGATGTCATCCAGGAGCTGAAGTTCGATGAGGAGAACAAGAAATCCCCACGGCACTTCCTGTACTGCAAGAACAAAGCGGCCGACTACTTCATCCTCATCCTGCAGGTGATGGGGGCTCCTCAGGGACCTCAGAACGTGGGGCTTGGGCAGTTCCTGTGGGATTTGGCAATTCCTGTGGGGTTTGGGCAGTTCCCGTGGGGTTTGGGCAGTTCCCGTGGGGTTTGGGCAATTCTGGTGGGATTTGGGCAGTTCTTGTGGGACCTCATCCCTTGGGGTTTGGACAGTTCCTGCGGGACTTCAGAACTTGGGGGTTTGAGCAATTCCCATAGGATTTGGACAATTCCTGTGGGATTTGGGCAATTACTGTGAGACCTCAGAACCTGGGGTTTGGACAATTCCATGGGATCTCATCCCTTGGGGTTTGGGCAATTCCTGTGGGATTTGGACAATCCCATGGGATCTGGTCCCTCGGGATCTGGACAATCCCATGGGATCTGGTCCCTCGGGATCTGGCCGTGGATCGACGTTGTTTTCCCCGGCAGGGCAAGGTGGAGGTGGAGGCTGGCAAGGAGTGCATGAAGTTCGAGGCAGGAGCCTTCTCCTACTACGGGGTGATGGCCCTGAGTCCTCCTCCTGGATCTGGTGAGCATCTCCAGAACCTTCCCGGGATCCCCGGGTGGGAGCTGCCGCCGGGAACGGGAGATTCCCGAGGTTCCCAACCCCAGCAGTGTCCTGGGGACAGCAGAGCTCCTCATGGAATTCTGGAATGGTTGGGAAGGACCTTAAGGATCATCCAGTGCCACCACTTAAACCTTCCATTGGCCATGGTGGCTCCAACCTGGCTTTGGACGTTTCCAGGGATTCCTGGGTGGGAACAGGAGATTCCCGAGGTTCCAAACCCCATCCTAGGGACAACTGAGGTTTAGCTTTAAGTTTAGGTCTAGGTTTAGGTTTAGGTTGGAATTCCATTTTCCTGAGGAAAATGGGATTCTTGTTAAAGCTGCCCTGTTAGGAAGAGTTTTAAGTTTTAAAATCCCCCCTAAAAACTTTAAATTCAGTTTATTAAACCTAAATCTAAACCTAAACCCAAACCCCCACGAGGCAATTCCAGAAACCCAAACAATCCTCCCTCCAGAACGGGGTGAAAAGCACAAATTAAGGGGACGAGCTCTTCAGAGTCCATCCGTGGGGAGCAAATCCAGGATGGGGAATGTTGGGAAGGACCTGGGGATGATCCCAACCCTTCCCAACCCCGCAGAAATCCGTTCCCCGTCCCACATGAGCGGCCTGAACCGCTCGGCCTCGCTCAGCTACCACGAGCGCTCGGAGTCGGGCTCGTCGCCGGTCAGCGGCAGCAACAACCAGCTCAACGCCGGCGGCGCCCAGTACGTGGCCGACTTCAGCGTCCGCGCCCTCACCGACCTCCAGTTCGTCAAGGTGAGCGTTCCCGGCCGGAATGGGGCTGGGAGGACTCTTTGGGATGGGATTCCCCATCCAGGAGGACCAGGAGAACCCTTTGGGATGGGATTCCAATCCATCAGGGCTGGGAAAACTCTTTGGGATGGGATTCCCGATCCAGGAGGACCGGGAGAACCCTTGGGATGGGATTCCTGACCTGTGAGGACCAGGAGAGCCCTTTGGGATGGGATTCCCAGCCATGAGGGCCAGGAGAACCCTTTGGGATGGGATTCCTGACCCGTGAGGACCAGGAGAGCCCTTTGAAATGGGATTCCCAGCCATGAGGGCCAGGAGAACCCATTGGGATGGGATTCCAATCCATCAGGGCTGGAAAAACTCTTTGGGATGGGATTCCCAATCCGTGAGGACCAGGAGAACTGTTTGGGATGGGATTCCCGACCCATCAGGGCTGGGAGAACTCTTTGGGATGGGATTCCCAATCCGTGAAGACCAGGAGAACCCATTGGGATGGGATTCCAATCCATCAGGGCCGGGAGAACCCTTTGGAATGGGATTCCAATCCAATGGATCTTCTTGGATGGTTTGGGATGAGCAAGAGGCTCTGGCGGGGCTCGTTTGGGGTCATCTGGGATGGGGATTCCATCCCTTTGTGGTCTCCTACCCCACTTTGGGATGTGAATTCCATTCCTACCCCACTTTGGGATGGGAATTCCGTCCTTACCCCATTTTGGGATGGGAATTCCATCAAATACCCCACTTTGGGATGGGAATTCTATCCCTACCCCACTTTGGGATGGGAATTCCATCCCTACCTCCTTTTGGGATGGGAATTCCATCAAATACCACATTTTGGGTTGGGAATTCCATCCCTACCCCATTTTGGGATGGGAATTCCATCCCTACCCCACTTTGATCCCGCAGATCACGCGGCAGGAGTACCAGAACGGGCTGCTGGCCTCGCGCATGGACAGCTGCCCCCAGTCCCCCGACAGCGCCGCGCCCCGGCCCGACGCCGCCATCCCGGAGAAACCGGAGCCGGCGGCACCGGCCGACGAGACCACGAGCCTGCTCAACGAGAGGAACTGCCTGAGCCGCCGCAGCAACCACAGTGGCCTGGAGAACTCCATCTGACCCCGGCCGCGCCGGCGCGCTCCGGCGTCGGCGTGCCCGCTGCGGGACCTCGCCCGGTAGGACGAGCCGGTGGAGGAGGATGAGGAGGATGAGGAGGTGGGGATGGAGGAGCTTTGGGATTTGCTGCTGCTGCTGCTGCTCTGCCAGGCCGGCTCGGTTTGGGATGGACGGAGCGGCGCGGGCGGCGCCGGCACCGCCGGCACGGCGCCGACGGCTCAGGGAGCTTCGGGTCTCGGTTTGCCGCCGTGGGGACCCTCGGGATGGAAATCCCAGCCCTGCCAGGAAATCTGGGATGCACATCCCAACCCTTCCACCAATCCCAGGATGGACATCCCAACCCTGCCAGGAAATCTGGGATGGACATCCCAACTTTGACAGGAAATCCGGGATGGAAATCCCAACCCTGCCAGGAAATCTGGGATGGACATCCCAACCCTGCCAGGAAAACTGGGATGGACATCCCAACCCTGCCAGGAAATCTGGGATGGAAATCCCAGCCCTGCCAGGAAATCTGGGATGCACATCCCAACCCTTCCACCAATCCCAGGATGGACATCCCAACCCTGCCAGGAAATCTGGGATGGAAATCCCAACCCTGCCAGGAAATCTGGGATGGACATCCCAACCCTGCCAGGAAATCTGGGATGGACATCCCAACCCTTCCACCAATCCCAGGATGGACATCCCAACCCTGCCAGGAGATCTGGGATGGAAATCCCAACCCTGCCAGGAAAACTGGGATGGACATCCCAACCTTGCCAGGAAATCTGGGATGGAAATTCCAACCCTGCCAGGAAATCTGGGATGGACATCCCAACCCTGCCAGGAAACCAACCCTTCCACCAATCCCGGGATGGACATCCCAACCCTGCCAGGAAATCTGGGATGGACATCCCAACCCTGCCAGAAATCCCAGGATGGAAATTCCAACCCTGCCAGGAAATCTGGGATGGACATCCTAACCCTGCCAGGAAATCTGGGATGGAAATCCCAACCCTGCCAGGAAAACTGGGATGGACATCCCAACCCTGCCAGGAAATCTGGGATGGACATCCCAATCCAAATCCTTCCAGGACCCTCAGCATGGACATCCCAACCCTTTCAGGGTCCATCCCAATCCTTCCAGGAACTCCAACCCTTCCAGGAATCCCAGAATGGACATCCCAACCCTGCCAGGACCCTCAGCATGGACACCCCAAACCTTTGGGATCCCTGGAATGGGAATTCCATCTCTTTGGGATCTCCAACCCCATTTTGGGGCAGGAATTCCAAACTTTTGGGGTCTCCAACACCATTTTGGGGCGGGAATTCCAAACTTTTGGGGTCTCCTCAGCCCTTCGGGGTCTCCTACCCCATTTTGGGATATCCTGGCATGGGAATCCCGACCCCACTCCGGTGGTTTTGGGGTTTCCTGGAGAAATCCCAGCCCCGTCCCCGCTGGCCCGGGGATTTTGGGGTCTGGATTTTGGGATCTGGATTTTGGGGTCAGGATTTGGGGTCTGATTTTGGGGTCTGGATTTTGGGTTCTGACTTAGGGGTCTGATTTTGGGGTCTGGATTTTGGGGTCAAGATTTTGGGGTCTGACTTCGGGGTCTGGATTTTGGGGTCTGGACTTCAGGGTCTGGATTTTGAGGTTTGGATTTTGGGGTCTGGACTTTGAGGTTTGGATTTTGGGGTCAGGACTTTGAGGCCTGGATTTTGGGGTCTGGATTTTGGGGTGACACATCGCTAGTGACCAAAGTTGTACAGGCAGGAGGGGGCTGAGGGTCCCCCCCAAAACCCCCCCTGGGGTTTTTTGGGGTCAGAGAGCTTGACCCCAAAAAAACAAAAATAAGCACAAAAAAGTTCCCCCTGGGTGAACTCCTGTAAGTTATTGGGAGAAGGTTGAATTATTTTTGTTAATCACATCTCGACGATCAGTTCCTAGCTCCTTCCGCAGGGAGATTTTAGAAATAATAATAATAATAATTAATTAATAATAATTAATAATTAATAATAAGCCAGGAAAAAAAAAAAAAACCAACAAAAAAATACTTTTTTATTAAATCTTCCTCTATGCAAACCCCTCCTGTTCCTCCCCCCCTTGGGGAATTCCTATTTATTGTTCAGGTTTGATTTGTATTTTCTGGGGCTCTCGGGTCGCGGTGGGGGTTGGGGGGAGGGGCGGGGGGGGCCGGGCCTCCCCCTCCCGGTTCTGCCCCTCCCCCCACGCCCCGGTTGTCGAACCCGCCGTGGAATTTGTATTTCACGGGGGTTGTTTTTTGTTTTGATTTTTTTTTTTTTTTTGGCCAGATGGGTTAATAAAGATTCTATATCTGTACCTGGCTGCGCTCGTGCCGCGCGGGGCGGTCCCGGTTACCGGGGAAGGGTCGCGGTTACCGGAACCGCTTTAAAAAGGACGCGGCGCCTTTAAATCCCCCCCCACCCGCGGGGTTGTGCTAAACCACGCCCCTTAACGGCATCGCGGGCGGTGATTGGCTGCGAGGGAAGTGAAGCGGGACTACGGGGGAAAGGCGGGATGTGATTGGTGGGAGGCGGGGAGTGGGCGGGGCGCGCTGGCGGAACACGGAAGTGGAAGCGGCGTGAGGCCGCGGTACCGGAGCGGGCACCGGGAATGGGCCCCGGGCACCGGCCCCGGTCCCCTCAGGCGTCCAGCAAGTCCCGCACGGCCGGGTGCGCCCCGTCCCGCGGGCTGCGGCCTCTGGCGTCGCGGAGGGCAGCGAGGCCCGGCTGGCGGCGCAGGAGGAGGGCGCAGAGCTCGCGGTGCCCCTGCTCGGCGGCCTGCACCGGGACACCGGTGTCACCCCCGGGAGTGACCCGAGAGCCACCCCCGGGAGGAGGTGCCCCGTGTGCCGCCGGTCCCACCTTGTGCAGGGCGGTGCGGCCGTCGCTGTCGGCGGCGGCGGGGTCGGCTCCGTGCCGCAGCAGCAGCTCGGTAACGGCGCGGTGCCCGCAGAAACACGCCCGGTGCAGCGGGGTGGCCCCGCCGGGGGTGCGGGCGTCGCTCGGGGCGCCGCGTTCCAGCAGCAACCGGCACACGGCCAAGTGCCCGTTCCGGCTGGCGTAGTGCTGCGGGCAGCCGGTGCTTCAGCAGCCCCGGGATCACCGGGCGGGACCGACCCCCGGTAACCCCGGTGCCAGGGCGGGACCGACCCCAGAGACCCCCAGTGCCTGGGTGGGACCGACCCCGGGACCCTCGGAGCCCTCCGTGCCCCTCCTACTCCGTCAGGACCCCCGGTGCCCCCGGTCAGGACCCCCGGTGCCCCCGGTATAGCAGGGACGTGCCCCCCGGTAGAGCAGGGACGTGTACCCCGTGCCCCCCGGTGTCCCCGGTGTACCAGGGCCGTGCCCCCCGGTGCCCCCGGTGTCCCCGGTGCCCCCGGTGTACCAGGGCCGTGCCCCCCGGTGCCCCCCGGTGTCCCCGGTGTACCAGGGCCGTGCCCCCCGGTGTCCCCGGTGCCCCCCGGTGCCCCCGGTGTACCAGGGCCGTGTATCCCGCCCGGTCCCGCTCCGCGGGGTCGCCTCTCCGCTCCAGCAGCTGCAGCACCCGCGCCTCGTCCCCGTCCCGCGCCGCCGCCCAGATCCCTGCGGGCACCGGGCCGCCTCAGCCACGGACGGGCCCTGCCCGGTACCGGCACCGGAACCCCCCCGGTACAGAACCCCATCCCGGAGCCCCCCCGGTACCGCTGCTCCAGCCCAGCCCGTACCCCCTCCGCCACCCCAACCCCTGCACAGAGTCCCCGCTGCCCCTCCGGTACCGGAACCCCAACCCGGACCCTCCCGGTGCCCCTCCGGTACCGGAACCCCACACCGCCGGTACCGGCCCTCCCGGACCCCGCTCGAAGTCCATCTCGGGCAGGCTCTGGTGCACGCTGGGCACGGCCGCGGGCCCCGGGCAGCAATGCCCGGTCAGCGCCGCCCGGTCCCGGCAGCACCGAGCGGGAGGCGAGCGGCGGCCACCGGCCATGGCAGCGGCGGCGGAGAGAGCCGAACGGCGGCGGAAAGGGCCGAACGGCGGCGGAAAGAGCCGAGGGGAGGCGGAAAGGGCCGAACGGCGGCGGAAAGAACCGAACGGCGGCGGAAAGAACCGAGGGGAGGCGGAAAGGGCCGAACGGCGGCGGAAAGGGACGAGAGGAGGCGGAAAGAACCGAACGGCGGCGGAAAGAGCCGAGGGAAGGCGGAAATAGTCGAATGAAACGGAAAGAGCCGAGCGAGATCGGGAAGAACCGAAAAAGGGTCGGAAAAAGCCGAAAGAAACCGGGAAGAGCCGAAAGAAACCGGGAAGGACCGAAAGAAGCCGAAGGGCCCCGATTCCAAACCGCTTCTGCGCATGCGCACACGCCACACCCGGTGCCGCCGCCGGGGGGCGCCACCGGCCCCTCAAAGCCGCTTTGGGGACCCGGGGTTCGTCATCGTCCCCCCCCCCCCCCAAATTTTGGGGTCCCCAAAAGCCCCACCCCCATCAGCAGCGGCACCCACAGGGCTCCAGCTCCCCATCTTGGGGGTGCCAAGGTTCTTCCTCCACTGGAGGTTCTCAGGGGTCACCCCCACAGCTTTATGGGGTCACCCCCACACCTTTATGGGGTCCCCCCCACAGCTTTATGGGGTCACCCCCACAGCTTTATGGGGTCCCCGAGGTCCTCGTTGCTCTGCAATGGGGGTCCCCCAGCAGTAATGGGGTGTCCCCCTCCCCATTAGGGGTGTCCCACAGGTCCCCCCCCTACTTTGGGGTCTCCTTGGGGTCCCCCTCCCCAGTATTGGGGTGTCCCGGAGCCCCCTCCTCTATATTGGGGTATCCTTGGGGTCCCCTCCTCGATGTTGGGGTGTCCCCCCCAAGGCTTTCCCAGCCCCCAGCCCCATTTCCCACGGCCCCGACCCCCCTCCAGCCCCTCCCCCATTTCCGGCTCCGTTCCCAGCGGAGCCTCCCCGGGGATGGGGGGGGGAGCCCGGCCCGGCCCCCCCGCCTGGGAACGGCGCCGCTTTTTTATCCTTTTTTAGCCCCGCTGGAGCTTTTGCCATGAGCTCAGCACCGCGGGAAGGGAGCTGAAAACCTCCCCCAAAACCTCCAACGAAACTTCCCCAAAACTCCCAAAAACACCCCCAAAAATTCCCCTAAAACCTCCCCCAATCCTCCCCCTAAACCTCTCAGAACTCCCCCAAAGCCTCACAAAAACCTCCCCCAAAACTCGCCCAGAATTCCCCCAAACTTCCCCCTAAACTTCATTAAAACTCCTCCAAAATCCCCTGAAAACCTCCCCCAAATCCTCCCCCAAAAATTCCCCCAAACCCCCTCAAAACTCTCAGAACCTTTTCCAAAATTCCCCTAAAACCTCCCCCCAAAATGTCCCCAAAACCTCAAACAAAACTTCCCTAAAACTCCCCCAAAAACCCCTCCAAAACCTCCCCCAAAACTCCTCTAAATCCCCTCAAATCCTTCTCCAAAAATTCCCCCAAATCTCCCCCAAAATTCCCCCAGAAAAAGAGAAAAAAAACCCAGAATTTATTTGTTGGTTTTTTTTTTTCTGGAAGTCCTTTTATTATGAATATAAAAATACTCAGGTATTTACAAGAAATAAATATATTTCGGTAACAAATAAATTACAGCGGGCGGGGCTGATACAAAAAGGGGCGGGGGGCGTGCAGGGGGTGGGCACAGGAGGGGGGACACGAGGGGACAAAGTGCCAGGGCAGGGTGGGGACAGAGCCCTGGCACGGGCGGGCACGCAGGGAGGGCAAATAGAAAAAAGTCAGGGAGAAAAACCCAAAACGAGCCCAAAAAAAAACCGTCCCGAGGGCGCCGGGCACGGGTGGGCACGGGCGGGCACGGGTGGGCACAGGGCCCGGGGGTGTCCCCAAGGCTGTCCCTCCGTGGGGACACCGTACCGAAGGTTGGTGGCACGGCCGGGTGGGCAGCGGTGCCGGGGTGACAGCTCTGTGCCCAGGGAGGGTGGCACAGTGACAATCCTGGGTGCCAGGGTGGCAGTGCCACCCCCCTGGGTGCCGGGGCTGTCCCCAAGGCAGGTGGCAAAGTGACAATCCTGGTGCCAGGGTGACAATGCTGTCCCCAGGGTGGGCACTGGCACTGGGGTGACACGGGGCAGAGCCTGTGGTGACCCTGCTGTCCCCAGGGCTGGTACCAGTGTGGCAATCCTGTCCCCAGGGTGGGTGCCGGTGCCAGGCGCTCATCCCCAGGCAGGTTTTGGTGCCAGGTGTCTATCCCCAGCCGGGTTTTGGTGCCAGGCGTCCATCATGAGCCAGGTCCTGGTGTCAAACTTCCATCCCCAGCCGGGTTTTGGTGCCAGGCTTCCATCCCCAGCCGGGTTTTGGTGCCAGGCTTCCATCCCCAGCCGGGTTTTGGTGCCAGGCTTCCATCCCCAGGTGGGTTTTGGTGCCAGGCGTCCATCCCAGCCAGGATTTGGTGCCAGGCTTCCATCCCCATCCGGGTTTTGGTGCCAGGCTTCCATCCTCAGCCAGGATTTGGTGCCAGGTGTCCATCACAAGCCAGGTCCTGGTCTCAAACTTCCATCCCCAGCTGGGTTCTGATGCCAGGCACCCATCTCCAGCCTGGTCTTGGTGCCAGGCACCCATCCTCAGCCGGGTTTAGGTGCCAGGTGTCCATCCCAGCCAGGATTTGGTGCCATCCACCCATCCTCAGCCAGGTTTTGGTACCAGGCTTCCATCCCAGCCAGGATTTGGTGCCAGGTGTCCATCCACAGCTGGGTTTTGGTGCCAGGTGTCCATCCCAGCCAGGATTTGGTGCCATCCACCCATCCCCAGCCACATCCCGGCACCATCTCCGCCGTGCCCACTCGGCGGTGCCCGCGCCGGCCGTGGCACCGAGGCGGGCGCGGCTCACACCGAGGACTCCTCGGGGTTGGAGTCGGGCAGGGGCTGGCGCTGCTGCAGTTTGCGCCGCAGCTCCTCGGCCAGGTCGGCGCAGGCCGGGCGCTCCTCGGCGCCCAGCGCCAGGCGGATGTACCCGTTGGAGGCCGAGCCGCGCAGGGGGCCCAGGTGGATGCGGGTGGGCGAGTGCAGCGGCTGCCCGGGGATGCCCGCGGGCGGCGAGGCGGCCCCGTTGTGGCAGCGCGCGGCGCCCGCGGCGCTGGCGTGGCCGGGCACGATTTTGAGCGAACCGTCCGAGTAGTAATAACTGGCCGGGTCCCAGAGCTTCTCGTCCGAGTCGGAGGCGGCGCTGGGCACGAAGCGCGGGCTGGGCGGCTCCTTGGGCAGCTCGATGGGGTACACCAGGGTGCTCTCGATGGCCTTGGCGCCCTTGCCCAGCTCGTGGCGCAGCCGGCGCCACAGCGACAGCACGGCCAGCAGCAGCAGCAGGCACAGGGCGCCCAGGCACACGGCCAGCACCCAGACGGCGCCCAGGCCCTGCGGCGGCGCCCGCGTCTCCAGCGGCGCGCCCGGGCCGGGCAGCACGGCCACGCGGTACTCCTGGGCGGGCAGGCGGGCGCCCTGCTCCTCGGCCAGGCAGCGGTACGTGCCGCTGTGCTGGGCGCCCGCGCCGGGCACCACCAGCGCCCGCAGCCGCGCCTCGCCCGGCAGCAGCGCCTGCTGCGCCGCCAGCGCCCGGCCCTCGAAGGTCCAGAGGGCGCGCGCCAGGTTGGAGGCCAGGCGGCACGTCAGCACCAGGTCCGTGCCCGCCACCACCGTCACGTTCTTGGGGGTCAGCGGCCCTGCGGGCACCGGGAGGTCAGCGGGGACGGGGCGGGGATGGGTGGGGTTCGTGAGGTGGAGTGGGATCCGTGGGGTGGGATGGGATCCATAGGATGGGATGGGATCCATGGCGTGGGTGGGATGGGATCCATGGGGTGGGGTGGGGTGGGATCTATGGGGTGGGGTGGGGTGGGATCTATGGGGTGGGGTGGGGTGGGATCCATGGGGTGAGGTGGGGTGGGATCCATGGGGTGGGGTGGGGTGGGATCCATGGGGTGGGGTGGGATGGGATCAGTTGAATGGGATCGGATGGGATCCATGGGATGGGATCCACAGGATGGGATCCATGCGAGGGGATGGGGTCCATGAGATGAGATGAGATGGCATCAGTGGGGTGGGATGGAATGGGGTCCATGGGATAGGAACGATGGGATGGGGTGGGATCGATGGGATGGGATCTGTGGGGTGGGTTGGGGTGGGATCCATGAGATGGAATCCACGGGATCCATGGGATGAGATGAGATGGCATCAATGGGGTGGGATCGATGGGATGGGATCTATGGGGTGGGTTGGGGTGGGATCCATGAGATGGAATCCACGGGATCCATGGGATGAGATGAGATGGCATCAATGGGGTGGGATGGAATGGAATGGGATGGAATGGGGTCCATGGGATGGCAACGATGGGATGGGATCCATGGGATGGGGTGGGGTGGGATCCATGAGATGGAATCCATGGGATGAGATGAGATGAGATGGCATCAATGGGGTGGGATGGGATGGAATGGGGTCCATGGGATGGCAACGATGGGACGGGATCCATGGGATGGGATGGGGTGGGATGAGGTCCATGGGATGGCACGGGGTGCGTGGGATGGCACGGGCACACCCACGTGCCACCCTTAGTGTCTCACCTTGCTTGGCCACCTGTGGCACGGAGCAGGCCGCGGTGTCGGAGCTCAGCACGTCCTGCACCAGGTGGGACCTGCGGGAGGAGGGCACAGTCAGGGGGTACCCCCGGCGACCCCTGATCCCACCCCTGGCACTGCCCAGACACCCCAAAATCCAAAGGCTCCTGGAGCAGCCTCGGGGCCGTGCCCATTCCCTGAGCAGCGCCCAGCACCCTCTGGGTAAAATCCAGCCTGAGCTTGCCCTGGGTGCCATCCCCATGCCCCAGGTGCCATCCCCATGCCCCGGGTGCCATCCCCAAGCCCCGGGTGCCATCCCCAAGCCCCAGGTGCCATCCCCAAGCCCTGGGTGCCATCCCCATGCCCCAGGTGCCATCCCAGTGCCCTGGGCACCGTGCCCATCCCGCGTGTGCCGTGCCCGTACCCGTTGTGCCCGTCGGTGCGGACGCAGGCGCTGCCGTTGCGGCTCCAGGCGCAGTAGGGGTCCCGTGCCAGCACGCAGTCGGTGCAGGAGCGGTAGCGCCCGCACTCTGCCAGGGGCAGCTGTGCCACCTGCAAGCGGGACCCGGCGAACAGCAGCTTCTGCCAGGGCAGGGCAGGGGTCAGGTGGGTGCCACCGGTGCCACCGCGGTGCCACCGCCGCCCCCCTGGCACGCTCACCTTGGTGCCCGCCAGTACCAGGCTCTCGACGGGCTGCGGCGGCTCGAACACCTGCAGCTCCTCCACCAGGTGGGTGCGGGTGCCCAAATCCAGCGCCTTGTGCACCCAGCCGTCACCTGCGGGTGGGCACGGCGGGCACTGAGCCACGGGCAGTGCAGGGGCGGCCACGGGGGTGCTGTGCCTCGGTGCCTCCTCAGGGCCCTGTCCCCTCTGTGCCTCCTCAGGGCCCTGTCCCCTCTGTGCCCTGTGGGTGCCTTGAGCCCTCTGTGCCCTCTCCCTCGGTGCCATGTCCCTCAGTGCCCTGTCCCCTCTGTGCCCTGTGGGTGCCTTGTGCCCTCTGTGCCCTGTCCCTCAGTGCCCTGTCCTCTCTGTGCCCTCTTCCCTTGGTGCCATGTCCCCTCTGTGCCCTGTCCCTTGGTGCCATGTCCTCTCTGTGCCCTGTGGGTGCCTTGTCCCCTCTGTGCCCTCTTCCCTTGGTGCCATGTCCCCTCTGTGCCCTGTCCCTCAATGCCCTGTCACTGCTGTGCCCTCTTCCCTTGGTGCCATGTCCCCTCTGTGCTCTGTCCCTCAATGCCCTGTCCTCTCTGTGCCCTCTCCCTCTGTGCCCTGTCCTCATTGTGCCCCCCATCCCTCTGTCCCTGTCCCCTCAATGTCCTGTCCCCTCTGTGCCCTGTCCTCACTGTCCCCTCTGTGCCCCCTGTCCCTGTCCCCCCTGTCCCCTGGCATCACCTGTGCCAATGAAGAGCACCTCGTAGGTGGCCCCGTCCAGCCCTGCCACGCGATCCACCACGAGCTGGGTGAAGTTGGCGTCCCTCTTGAGCAGCAGCGGGCGGCCGCGCTGGGGTGGCACCGGCTGGTCCATCAGCGGGTGCTTCTTGGCGAAGTTGAGCGTGTTGTCGGGCAGCTCCAGCGAGCTGGCAAAGCCGTTCTGCCGGTGCCAGTCCGTGATGCACTGCCAGGGGCACGGGGCACCGTCAGGGCACGGGGGGCACCGTCAGGGCACGGGGGGCAACGTCAGGGCATGGAGGGGCAACATCAGGGCACGGGGGGCACCGGGGTGGGTCACAATCCCTCTCAGGAGGGCACAGATGGATCCCAAATCCCTCTCAGGATGGCAGAGATGGCTCCCAACCCCTCAGGGATGGATGCCAACCCCTCAGAGGGCACCACCAGCCCCATGGATGGTTCCCAACCCTCACAGGGCACCACCAGCCCCACAGATGGATGCCAACCCTCATGGATGGATCCCAATCCCCAGGGATGGCTCCCAACCCCTCAGGGATGGATGCCAACCCTCATGAGTGGATCACAACCCTCATGGATGGCTCCCAACCCCTCAGGGATGGGTGCCAACCCCTCAGGGGGCAACACCAGCCCCACGGATGGATGCCAACCCTCAGGGATGGCTCCCAACCCCTCAGGGATGGCTCCCAACCCCTCAGGGATGGCTCCCAACCCCTCAGGGATGGCTCCCAACCCTCAGGGATGGATCCCAACCCCTCAGGGATGGCTCCCAACCCCTCATGGATGGATCCCAACCCTCAGGGATGGATCCCAACCCCTCATGGATGGATCCCAACCCCTCAGGGATGGCTCCCAACCCCTCATGGATGGATCCCAACCCTCATGGATGGATCCCAACCCCTCAGGGATGGCTCCCAACCCCTCATGGATGGCTCCCAACCCCTCAGGGATGGCTCCCAACCCCTCATGGATGGATCCCAACCCCTCAGGGATGGCTCCCAACCCCTCATGGATGGATCCCAACCCTCAGGGATGGATGCCAACCCCTCAGGGATGGATGCCAACCCTCATGGATGGATCCCAACCCCTCATGGATGGATCCCAACCCTCAGGGATGGATCCCAACCCCTCATGGATGGATCCCAACCCCTCAGGGATGGATCCCAACCCCTCATGGATGGATCCCAACCCCTCAGGGATGGCTCCCAACCCCTCATGGATGGATCCCAACCCTCAGGGATGGATGCCAACCCCTCAGGGATGGCTCCCAACCCATCAGGGATGGCTCCCAACCCCTCAGGGATGGATGCCAACCCTCATGGATGGATCCCAACCCTCAGGGATGGATCCCAACCCCTCAGGGGTGGATGCCAGCCCCACAGCTGCCCCCAGCACCCCCAGCCGGATGCGTGCCCGCTCTCACCGCGCCGGGCCGGGGCGTGGGCACCTCGCCCGAGTAGCGCCCCCACTTCTGTGCCTGCTCCCGGTACTCCTTGTAGGGCCCCTCGAAGGCCTTCCTCACCTCCAGGATGGGGTAGCGGCAGATGGCAGAGACGTCCACGTCCCCCCTGCGGGCACAGCGGGCTGGCAGACAGCGGGCACCAGGACAGGATGCCATGGGCAGCATGGGCACCAGGGCAGGGACACCATGGGCACCATAGCCACAAGGACAGGGACACCATGGCCACCACGGGCACCGGGGCAGGGACACCATGGGCAGCACGGGCACTGAGGAAGGGCCACCATGGGCACTGGGACAAGGCCACCATGGGCACTGGGACAAGGCCATCATGGACACCATGGGCACAAAGGCAGGGCCACCATGGTGACCATGGTCACCAGAACAAGGCCACCATGGTCACTAGGACAAGGCCACCATGGGTACAATGGGTACCAGGACAGGGCCACCATGGGCACCAGGGCAGGGCCACCATGGGCATCAGGACAAGGCCACCATGGTCACTAGGACAGGGCCATCATGGGCACTGGGACAAGGCCACCATGGGCACCAGATAGAGACCACGGTCACCAGATCAAGACCACCACAGCCATTGGGACAAGACCACCACGGGCACTGGGACAAGACTACCATGGGCACTGGGACAAGACCACCATGAACACCAGGACAAGACCACCACAGTCACCAGATCAAGACCACCATGGCCACCAGATCAAGACCACCACGGTCACCAGATCAAGACCACCACAGTCATTGGGACAAGACCACCACGGTCACCAGATCAAGACCACCACGGGCACTGGGCCCAGGCCCCCCGGCGCACGGGCCGGCGCGGGCACGGCGGGCACTCACCAGCGGGCCTGGAAGACGCCGAAGAAGGCGGTGTCCTGCCAGCGGGCACCGGGCAGGGTGAAGACGGCCTGCAGGCGGTTGAAGTGCAGCTGCTGCTCGGGCGCCGAGCACACCAGGCGCGCCTTCAGGAACGACGTCCACTTCTTCTGCAGCGTCCGCGCGCCGCCCACGTCCCCCTGCCGGGCACAGGCCGCTGTGGGCACCGCGGGCACCGGGGCACGGCCGCTGCGGCGGCGTGGTGACCACGGGCACCAGGGCAGGGGCATCGTGGTGACCAGTGGGACTGGGACACAGCCACTGTGGGCACCACGGGCACCAGGACAGGGACATCGTGGTGACCAGTGGGACTGGGACACAGCCACTGTGGGCACCCCACAGGCACTGGGACATGGCCAAGGTGGGCACTGTGGGCATCATGGGCACCAAGACACAGGCACCAGGACAGGGCCACCATGGTGACCACTGGCACTGGGACATGGCCACCATGGTGACCACTGGCACTGGGACAAGGCCACCATGGGCACCAGGACAAGCCCACCATGGTGACCATGGGCACAGGGACAGGGCCACTATGGTACCATGGGCACTGGGACAAGGCCACCATGGGCACCAGGACAGGGCCACCATGGTGACCACTGGCACTGGGACAAGGCCACCATGGGCACCAAGACAGGGCCACCATGGTGACCACTGGCACTGGGACAATGCCACCACAGGCACCAGGACAGGGCCACCATGGTGACCATGGGCACCATGGGCATCAGGACAAGGCCACCATGGTGACCACTGGCACTGGGACAAGGCCACCATGGGCACTGGGACAAGGCCACCACAGGCACTGGGACATGGCCACCATGGTGACCACTGGCACTGGGACAAGGCCACCATGGGCACTGGGACAAGGCCACCACAGGCACTGGGACATGGCCACCATGGTGACCATGGGCACCACAGGCACCAGGAAAAGGCCACCATGGTGATCACTGGCACCGGGACAATGCCACCATGGGCACCAGGACAGGGCCACCAGGGTGACCATGGGCACCATGGCAAGGTACCCTGCAGACTGTGCCACCACCCACTCGCCGTAGCACTCAATGCCCAACCCCTCAGACAGCCCAGGGCGTGTCCCCAGGTGTGTCCAGGTGTGCCCAGCGTACCTTGCAGACCCGTGCCACCCGTGCCACCACCTGCTCGGCGTAGCAGTCGTACTCGACGGCGCGCTCGCTGAAGAAGAAGTAAACCTTGTCGTCGTCACCGCTGCTGCCCGCGCTCTCGGGCACGAAGGCCGACGCCACGAAGTGAGGCTCTGCAAAAGCACCCGGTCACGCCTGTGCCCTCCCCGTGCGCCCCGTGCCCTCCCCGTGTGCCAGGCTGTGCCCACCGTTGAGCCACGAGGTCAGGTACTCGGTCTTCACGGAGTAGTGCGGGCCCAGGTTGCGCAGGATGACGGGCTCCGTGCCCAGGAAGTTGTTGAAGGTGGCAGAGTACAGCTCCCCATCTGTGAGGGAGGCGTTTAAGGAGGCTGGCGGGCATGCTGGCACCCCCCCCTGTGCCCCCAGAAGTGTCACCTACCCACGATGAGGCCGGTGTGGCCCTTGGTGGGGTCGTAGGGACATTTGCCTTTGCCGTCCTCGAACGCCACCGGGTCCAGGGTGAAGCCGGAGAGCTCCTGGGGGGGCACGGGGGTGGCACTGGGTCGTGTCTGTGCCACCCAGACAGGCCCCAGGGACATGGGCACCCTGCAGGTGACACTCCTGGGGACAGGGACAGCCCTGGGCCACTCTCCAGGGACAGGGACACCCTTGGATGGTCCTCCTGGGGACAGGGACACCTCCAAGATAACCCATCAGGGACTGTCCCTGTCCCTCACCCAGGGTTTCTCTTGTCCCTGATGACCCATCTGGGCCGCCCCAAGTGCACAGGAGACACCCAACCTGCCCTCATGGCCACAAAATCACGCTAAATGCCATCCCTGGGGACAGGGCCACCCCTGGGGACAGAGCCACGTCCCCGGGGAGAGCAGGGGACATTGGGGACCCGGGTTTGGGAGCCCACTCACGATGTAGGTGCACTTGGGCTGGAAGGCGTAGGTGCCGCAGGCGTACAGGTGGGAGCTGTTGTAGCTCTGCAGGAAGCGCACGTAGTTGAAGCAGTCGGTCTGCGAGGGGACACAGGGGACATTAATGGGGACAAGGCAGGTGGCACTGGGACAGTGGCACGGTGAAGGTGTGGGGACAGGGGACACTGCACAGGGACAGTGGCATGGGACAGAGGTAGAGGACAGGGGACACTGCCACCACATAGGGACAAGGGAAATGTGGCACAGCATGGGGACACAGGGACAGGGATTCTGGAGCTGGCATGGCACAGGACACAGGGACACAGGGACACAGGGACAGAGACTCGAGCTGGCACAGCACGAGGACACAGAACATGGCACAGGGACACAGGGACACAGGGACAGGCCCCTGGAGCTGGCACGGTGCCCCAAACCCCCCCAGCACCCCGTGCCCACCTGGTTGTTCTTGCCCTTCTGCACGCACTCCGCCTTCTTCTCCACGGGCGCCTCCCAGGAGATCTGGGGGTGGCACAGGGGTCAGGGGCTGGCAGGGCACCCCCCACCCCAAACCCTGCCCGTTTTTGGGGTCCTCACCGCCGCCTTGAGCTCCACGGTGCCCGTGGCCAGGGCGAACACGGCCTCACGGGCACCCACGTAGAGCAGCGCCTCGGCCTCGTCCAGCGTCAGCGTCAGGTAGTGGGAGACCCCGCCCTGGGAGAAACGCCTGGCGGTGTCCTGCAGCTCTGCGGGGACAGGGGACACGGGGCTGGGACACCACAGACCGTGGGGACACCAGAGTGGACCCCACAGCACCCCCCAGCCCTGGTCAGATCCCACCCACAGCGCTGTGGGGACACCAGGCTGGGACACCACAGCTCTCAGGGGACAGGGGACACCACAGCTCTGAGGGGACACAGGGCTGGGACCCCACAGCTCTGTGGGGACAGGGGACACCGAGCTGGGACACCACAGACTGTGGGGACACAGGGCTGGGACCCCACAGCTCTGAGGGGACATGGGGACCCCGCCATGCAGCTCTGTGGGGACATCACACTGGGACCCCCCTCCCCCACAGCTCTGTGGGGACACAGGGACCCAGAGCAGGGACCCTCGGGGCACCCCCCGCCCCTGCCGGCCACCCCCGGCCCCGTGGCACACAAAGGTCCCTTTGTCACCGAACACAGTGGCCTTTGCAGGGACCCCGTGCCCCCCCCGGCCACCCCCGGGCTCAGCAGAAAGGAACCATTGAGGGGACAGCGCCAGGGCCCCGGGCAGGGACAGGGACAGGGGCTGGCACGGCACGGGGGCGGCACGGGGACAGGGGCACTGCTGAGGGTGGGGTCCTGGGCGGGGGGACAGGGGACATGGCACAGGAAAGGTGTGGGGACAGGGGACAGTGGCACAGTAAAGGTGTGGGGACAGGGGACATGGCACAGGGACAGTGGCACAGTTAAGGAGTGGGGACAAGGGACAGTGGCACAGTAAAGGTGTGGGGACAAGGAACACTGCATGGGGACAGTGGCACAGTAAAGGTGTGGGGACAGGGACATGGCACAGGGACAGTGGCACGGAACAAGGCCAGAGGACAGGGGGCGCTGCCACCACATGGGGACAGGGAAATGGGGCACGGCATGGGGACACAGGGCACGGCAGGGGGACAGGGACAGGGGCTGCTGGCACGGCATGGGGACACAGGGTGACAGCACAGGGCAGGGGCACATGGCAGAGGGATGGGGACAGGGGACACAGGGGACATGGCCGAGGGACGGGACAGGATGATGGCAGGGTGTGGGGACAGGAAACGGCAGAGGGATGGGACAAGGGACATGGCAGGCGGATGGGACGGGGTGGTGGCAGGGCGTGGACACAGGGGACATGGAGGAGGGACAGGACAAAGGAGCTGGCACAGGGATGGGGACAGGGGACACGATACAGGGATGGGGACAGGGGACAGGGATGGGGACAGGGGACACAGCACAGGGATGGGACAGGGGACAGGGATGGGGACAAGGGACACGATACAGGGATTGGGACAGGGGACAGGACACAGCATGGGGCAGTGGCCCCCAGGCGCTGGCACAGGACTGGGGATGGCACACCTGGCACATGTCTCCCCACAGCCCAGTTTTGGGGACACTCTGCCCCCTCACAGCCCAGTTTTGGGGACACCCACCCGCCCCTCAGTGCTGACCAACCAACTCCGGCGGTGTGGAGGGACAAATGTCACCCCGCATGTCACCCCACAAGCCACCCCTGAGCCCCCTGGCACTCACCCTCGTAGGGCACAGTCCTCCTGGGCACAGCACTCCACGATGCCCCCGGCGTGCCAGCGGCAGCGGTGACCAGGGCCAGCAGCAGCAGGGCGATGACAGCAGCCATGGCACCGGGGGGACAGCGCTGGGGACAGCGCTGGGGACACCGCCGGGTCCCTGCCGGGGGACACGGCCACACCGGGGCCCGTCAGTGCCACGGGGCAGCGGCGGCGGCGGCGTCACGCGGGCGGGCGCGGGCACAAGGGTGTCACGAGTCCCCCCACGCCCCGTGGGACACGGTGGGGGTGGGATTATGGTGGGGGGGGGATAATGGTGGCCCGGGTGTTTGCCACGTCCTGCCCGGGACCCCCCGGTGCCCCCGGGGGTGCCCCCGAGGGTGCCCCGGGGCGGGCAGGATGCGGCCGGGAATTGTTCTGGCCCGGCCGGCGGGAAGCAGGAAGTTTGGGGGGGCTCGGGGGGCCCCGGTGAGGGCTCGGGAAGGATTTCCGGCAGGGTGGGGGCACGGGAAGGGCCGTGGGAATGGGGGACACCCCGGCCCGGCTTCCTGCGTGGCGGGGGAGGGTGGCACGGGCACAGCTGGGGTGCCACGGGCACGGCTGGGGTGCCAGGGACACCTATGGGGTGGCACAGGGGACATCTGGGGTGCCACGGGCACAGCTGGGGTGCCACAAACACAGCTGGGATGTGACAGCCACATCTGGGGTGCAACAGGCACATCTGGGGTGCCAAGGGCACAGCTGGGGTGCCAGGGACACCTATGGGGTGGCACAGGGGACATCTGGGGTGCCACGGGCACAGCTGGGGTGCCAAGACCATAGTTGGGGTGTCACAGGCACAGCTGGGGTGGCACTGGCACGGTTGGGGTGCCACGGGCACAGCTGGGGTGCCAGGGACACATATGGGGTGGCACGGGCACAGCTGGGGTGCCAAGACCATAGTTGGGATGTCACGGGCACAGCTGGGATGGCACTGGCACGGTTGGGGTGCCATGGGCACAGCTGGGGTGTCACAAGGACATCTGGGCTGCCAGGGACACATCTGGGCTCCCATGGGCACAGCTGGGATGTGACAGCCACATCTGGGGTGCAACAGGCACATCTGGGGTGCCAAGGGCATAGTTGGGGTGCCACGGGCATAATTGGGGTGTCACGGGCACATCTGGGCTGCCACGGGCACAGCTGGAGTGCCAAGGGCAGAGTTGGGGTGCCACAGGCACAGCTGGGGTGCCACAAACACAGCTGGGATGTGACAGCCAAATCTGGGGTGCAACAGGCACATCTGGGGTGCCAAGGGCATGGCTGGGGTGCCAGGGACACATTTGGGGTGCCACGGGACACATCTGGGGTGCCCTGGGCACATCTGGGGCGCCACAGGACCGGCCAGGCTGCCGCGGGCACGGCTGGGGCTCAACAGGCAGAGCCGGGCCCGCAACAGGCACGACGGCCACAGGGACAAAGCACGGCGACAGTGCCACCGGCCGCGGGCACCGCCGGTCCCCGCAGCGGGGACAGCCACCCGCAGCCCGCCACGGCCGGACCGGCGGCCCCGCGGTCGCACGGGGGTCCCCACGGCGGTGCCACCGGGGGTCCCCACGGCGGTGCCACCGGGGGTCCCCACGCCGCCGCCCACCCGCGCCCCGGCACCCCCGGCTCCCGGTGCCGTTACCGGGGGGGATCCCCGCTCCCGGTGCCGTTACCGGGGGGGGGATCCCCGCTCCCGGTGCCGTTACCGTAGGGGGGATCCCCGCTCCCCCCGCTCCCGTTACCGGGGGAGCGATCCCCACTCGCCGTCACCCCCCGCTCCCGGTGCCGTTACCGGGGGGGCGATCCCCGCTCCCGGTGCCGTTACCGGGGGGGATCCCCGCTCCCCCCGCTCCCGGTGCCGTTACCGGGGGGGATCCCCGCTCCTCCCGCTCCCGGTGCCGTTACCGGAGGGGATCCCCGCTCCCAATGCTGTTACCGGGGGGTCGATCCCCGCTCCACCCGCTCCCGGTACCGTTACCGTGGGGGGCGATCCCCGCTGCACCGGCGACCCCGAGCGGCGGCGGGGGGGGCGATTCCGGCCCCCCCATCCACGGGTGTGTGTTGGGGTGGGGGGGAGCCGGTGGCGATCCCCGGTACCGGGAGGAACAAAGCGCCTCCTCCTCCTCCTCCCGCCGCCCCCGCGGCTCCGCCACAACAATACCGGGGCGGGGCGGGGGGGCTGCACTCACCTCAGGGCGCGGCGGCGGCGGCGCGGCGGGGCCGTGAGGGGGTTCGGGGGTGCGGGAGCGGCGGGAGGCGGCGGGGCGGGCCCGGGGGCGCGGGGGGGCCCGGCCGGGGCGCGGGAGGCGGCGGCGGCGGCCGTGAGGGGCGGCGGCGGGAGCGCGGCGGGCCCCGCCCCCCCGTGACGTCACGGCCGCCCCCCTCCGCCGAGCGGCGGGCCCGGGTCGGAACCGTTCGGTCGGACCGGAACCGTTCGGGTCAGATCGGAACCGTTCGGTCACCTCGGAACCGTTCGGGTCACGTCAGAACCGTTCAGTCAGATCGGAACCGTTCGGTCAGATCGGAACCGTTCGGTCAGATCGGGTCAGATCGGAACCGTTCGGGTCAGATCGGAACCGTTCGGGTCAGACCGGAACCGTTCGGTCAGACCGGAACCGTTCGGTCAGATCGGGTCAGATCGGAACCGTTCGGTCAGATCGGAACCGTTGGGATCAAATTGGAACTGTTCGGTCAGATCGGGTCAGACCGGAACCGCTCGGTCAGATCGGAACCGTTCGGGTCAGACCGGAACCGTTCGGGTCAGACTGGAACTGCTCGGGTCAGATTGGAACCGTTCGGGTCGGTTTTGATTGGATCGGAACCGTTCGGCTCCAATCGGAACCATTCAGCTCTAATCGCACCCCAGGCCAGTCGGAACCGCCCGCGCTCGGCTCGGCTCGGAACCAGTTGGGCCTTACTGGGACCAGTTGGGACAACTAGGCTCGGCCCAGCACGGCTCGGCTCGGTTTGGGTCAGATTCAGAAGCAGGCAGCCCAGTTCAGCCCCACTGGCCTGGCTCAGCCCAGTTTGGGGTGTCCCAGTTGGGCTCAGCCCAGTTTGGGGTGTCCCGGTTTGGATCAGCCCAGTTTGGGGTGTCCCGGTTGGGCTCAGCCCAGTTTGGGGTGTCCTGGTTGGGCTCAGCCCAGTTTGGGGTGTCCCCGTTGGGCTCAGCCCAGTTTGGGGTGTCCCAGTTGGGCTCAGCCCAGTTCAGGCCACCTTAACCAGGCTCAGCTCAACCCAGCTTGGCTCAGCCCAGCCTGGGTTAACCCGGTTCAGCCCAGCCTGGTTTAACCCGGCTCACAGTGCCACCCTTGGTGCCATCCCAGTGCCATCCCGGTGCCATCCCAGTGCCCAGGATCCCTTCATCCCTTCCCCAAGAGGATGAGGACAAAGCCCAGGTAGGCACCAGGTGTGGCAGCAGAGCCGTGTCACCTCCCGGGACAGGACAAGTGCCACGCGGTGCCACCCCCGCTGTGGCACGGCCGAGCTGGCACGGCCGCCGGGCACCTCTCCAGGCGCTGGCACTGCGCTCCGCTAATTAACGGGGCCGAGATAACGAGGGCACCGCAGCGGGCACCGAGCTGCGTCCCCAGAGCCAGCAGGGACAGGGAGGGGCTGCCCGCGTCCCCTGCACCCCAAAATGCCCGGGGACCCCTCAGTGCCCAGGGACCCTCCAAATGCTCAGAGACCCCCAATGCCCAGGGACCCCCCAAATGCCCAGGGACCCCCACAGTGCCCAGAGACCCCCAAATGCTCAGAGACCCCCAAATACCCAGGGTCCCCCAAATGCCCAGGGTGCCTTCGATACCCAGAGACCCCTCAATGCCCAGGGACCCCCCCAGTGCCTGGGTACCCCCAAATACCCAGGGCCCCCCAAATGCCCAGAGACCCCCAATGCCCATGGACCCCCAGTGCCCGGGTACCCCCCAATGCCCAGGGACCCCCAATGCCCAGAGACCCCTCAATACCCAGAGACCCCCAAATGCCCAGGGTCCCCCAAATATCCCTCAGTACCCAGGGACCCCCAATCCCCAGAGACCCCCAATGCCCATGGACCCCCAGTGGCCGGGTACCCCCCAATGCCCAGAGACCCCTCAATGCCCATGGACCCCCCAATGCCCAGAGACCCCTCAATACCCAGAGACCCCCCAATGCCCAGAGACCCCCAAATACCCAGGGCCCCCCAAATGCCCAGGGTGCCCTCGATCCCCAGGGACCCCCAGTGCCCAGGGACCCCCAAATGCCCAGAGACCCCCAATGCCCAGAGACCCCTCAATACCCAGGGACCCCCCAATACCCAGAGACCCCCAAATACCCAGGGTGCCCTCAATACCCAGGGACCCCCAAATGCCCAGGGACCCCCAATCCCCAGAGACCCCCAATGCCCATGGACCCCCAGTGCCCGGGTACCCCCCAATGCCCACAGACCCCCCAATGCCCAGAGACCCCTCAATACCCAGGGACCCCCAAATGCCCAGGGTGCCCTCGATACCCAGAGACCCCCCCAATGCCCAGGGACCCCCCCCAGTGCCCTGGAATGCCCCAGTGCCCCCCCTGGACCTTGGGGACAATTCGGGGGTGTCGGTCCCCCCCCGCGGCCACCACGTGTGCCCTCACCGGAAAGGGGCGTGGTCTTCCTGGGGGCGTGGCTTTCACATAATCCACCAATAGGAAGCGGAGAACTTCGCACTGACCCCGCCCCCTACCCCGCCCCTCCGCCCTCAGGCGCACAAACGTCAATCAAAACGTGGCGGGCTGGCGGCTCGACCAATCACAGGCAGCTCATGGCGTGTAGGGCGGGATTTAGCGGGTATCAACCAATCACAGTTTGCGATGGGCGGATCCTCGTGTTCGCGGCGCGTTTCCGCCTCACCCGGAAGTTCTGCTGACCGTGCTTCCGGTGCGGCGGCGGCGGCGGCGCGGCCTCGTCAGGGCCCGCTCCGGTTCCCGCTCCGGTTCCCGCTCCGGTTCCCGGCCCCGGCCCCGTTCCCGCTGCAGCCATGGCGGACGTGACCGCCCGTAGCCTGCAGTATGAGTACAAGGCGGTGAGTGCGCGCTCAGTGCCCTGAACCCCCTCCCGGTACCGTGAGCCTGTCCCGGTACCGTGAGTTTGTCCCGGTACCGTGAGCCCGTCCCGGATCCCCCAGTCCCATTTTGGGGTTCCCCACCCCCACTTTGGGACCCCCATCCCCATTTTGGGTTCCCCACCCCCACTTTGGGACCCCAATCCACTCCCTCAACCCCATTCCCATCACCCCAAATTCCATTTTAACTCTATTTCACCCCATTTTAACCCAATTTAATTCCATTTTAACTCCATTTTATCCCATTTAACCCAATTTAATCCCATTTCCCCCCACCCAGAACTCCAGCCTGGTGCTTCAAGCCGACCATTCCCTGATCCAATGGGGAATCCCATTTAGCCCCATTTTTATCCCATTTAACCCTATTCAATGCCGTTTAAATCCCATTTTAACTCAATTTAATCCAGTTTTGACCCAATTTTTCCCCATTTACCCCCCAGAACTCCAACTTGATGCTCCAAGCCTGATCCAATGGACTTGGAATCCCATTTTAACCCCATTTAACCCCAATTTAGTCCCATTTTTCCCCCCCAGAACTCAAACCTGGGATTCCAATGGGGAATCCCATTTTAACCCCATTTTGACCTGATTTAACCCCATTTAACCCATTTTAATCTCATTTTGACCCTTTTTTACCCTATTTTAACCCTTTTAAACCAAATTTAATCCCATTTTTCTCCCCTCCCAGGACTCCAACCTGGAAGCTGACCGTTCCCTCATCCACTGGACTTGGAATCCCGTTTAAATCCCATTTAAATCCCATTTTAACCCTATTCAATCCCATTTTAACCCCATTTTAACCCAATTTAACCCCATTTTAACCCCATTTAATTCCATTTTTCCCATTTTTTCCCCCCAGAACTCCAACCTGGTGCTCCAAGCCGACCGCTCTCTGATCGACCGCACGCGCCGGGACGAGCCCACGGGGGAGGTCCTGTCCCTGGTGGGGAAGCTGGAGGGGACCCGCATGGGGGACAAGGCCCAGAGGACCAAACCCCAAATGCAGGAGGAGAGAAGAGCCAAGTGAGCAGAAATTCGGGAATTTTCAGCCTGGGATGGTGGGATGAAGGGGTTTTCAGGGGTTGGGTTCTCCAAAAATTGGGTATTTTTGGTGGTAAATAGCCCAAAAAATCTGATTTTTCTGGTATTAAATATATAAAAAAAATCTGTCTGCTCTTCTTGGTGCTAAATATCCCAAAAAACTGATTTTCCTGCTGTTAAATATAAAAAAATCTGCTTTTTCTGGTTCCCAGTTTCCCACAAAATCTATTTTGCTGGTGCTAAATATCCCAAAAAACTGATTTTCCTGGTGTTAAATATCCCAAAAAATCTGATTTTCCTGGTATTAAATATAAAAAAAAATCGATCTGCTTTTCTTGGTGCTAAATATCCCAAAAAACTGATTTTCCTGCTGTTAAATACCCAAAAAATCTGATTTTTTTCTGGTGTTTAATTTCCCAAAAAATCTGCTTTTATTGGTGCTAAACACCCCAAAAAAATCTGCTTTTCCTGGTATTAAATATCCCCAAAAATCTGCTTTTCTTGGAGTTTTCCTTTCTCCAACTCAACAATTTTGGAAATATTTGGAGTGGAAAACCCAAAACACAAACCAACCTTGGAACCACCAAAATAATCACCAAAAAAAAAAGAAAATAAATAAAATAAAAAATAAATAATAAATAATATAAATAATAAATAATACAAATAATAAAAATAAATAAAATAAATAATAAAGTTTTTGGGAATAAATTGGTCTGGAAAAAGCAGGATTTGAACCATGAGGGAATTTTGGAGGTGCAACACCCAAAATCCCAACCCCACTATTATTGGAGATACCAAAATCATTCAAAAAAACCAAAAATAAATCAATTTTTTTTTCATTTTTTCCTCCAAAAAACCTCAGATTTGAGCCCTGACCGTCTCTAATTCCCATTTTTTTTCCCAAATTTTTTCCAGGAGGAGGAAGAGGGACGAGGACCGGCATGACATCAACAAGATGAAGGGCTACACGCTGCTGTCCGAGGGCATCGACGAGATGGTGGGCATCATCTACAAACCCAAAACCAAGGAGACCCGTGAGACCTACGAGGTCCTGCTCAGCTTCATCCAGGCTGCCCTGGGTGACCAGGTCAGCTCTGGGATTCATTTTGGGATTTTGGGATTTTGGGATTTGGGAATCCGACCCTCGGTGTCCCGTTGGGTAGTTGGGTTGGGTGGGAGTTTGGAAGTTGGGAAGTTCTACCATGCTGGATCGACCTGGTCTTGGAAGCTCCCAGGGATTCCAGGTCCTTTGGGAATTCCATCCCAGCTCCTCACCCAATATTTCTTCCCGAAATCCCATCCTGATCTTCTCATGGGATCATGGAATGGTTTGGAGTTGAGGGACACCAAAGCTCATCATGAGCTGGGACATTTTCCACCATCCCAGTTGGCTCCAAGCTGGTCTTGGACACTTCCAGGGATTCCAGCTGCTCTGGGAATTCCATCCCAGCCCCTCAAAGGGAAAATCCCTTCCCAAAATCCCACCTGGATGGAACCATGGAATGGTTTGGGTTTGAGGGCCACCAAAGCCCATCTGGTCCCACCAGGATCTGGGACATCTTCCACCATCCTGGGTGGCTCCAAGCTGGTCTTGGACACTTCCAGGGATCCCAGCTGCTCTGGGAATTCCACCCCAGCCCCTCAAAGGGAAAATCCCTTCCCAAAATCCCACCTGGATGGAACCATGGAATGGTTTGGGTTGGAGGAACACCAAAGCCCATCTGGTCCCACCAGGAGCTGGGACATTTTCCACCACCCCAGGTGGCTCCAAGCTGGTCTTGGACACTTCCAGGGATTCCAGCTGCTCTGGGAATTCCATCCCAGCTCCTCAAAGGGAAAATCCCTTGATGGAACCATGGAATGGTTTGGGTTTGAGGGACACCAAAGCCCATCTGGGACACTTTCCACCACCCCAGGTGGCTCCAAGGTGCTCCTTGCTGACCCTTGTCCCCCCTCAGCCCCGGGACATCCTGTGTGGGGCGGCTGACGAGGTCCTGGCCGTGCTGAAGAACGAGAAGCTGCGGGACAAGGAGCGGCGCAAGGAGGTGGAGCTGCTGCTGGGCCCCACCGACGACACGCGCTACCACGTGCTGGTCAACCTGGGCAAGAAGATCACCGACTACGGCGGGGACAAGGACATCCAGAACATGGGTAGGACAATTCTGGCAATTTTGGCAATATTTGGGAATTTTTTGGGGATTTTTTGGCCATTTTTTCGTCATTTTTTGGTCGTTTTTTCACAATTCTTTCGCAATTTTTTCTCAATTTTTTTGCTGTTTTTGGAGATTTTTTTTTGAGGTGTTTTTATAATTTTAAAGATTTTTTTTTAGTGCATATATTTTATTTGATTCGGGATTTTTTGGGCATTTTTTGGGAGATTTTTTGAGATTTTTGGGGTGGAGCTGCTGCTGGGCCCCACTGATGACACGTGCTACCACGTGTTGGTCAACCTGGGCAAGAAGATCACCGACTACGGCGGGGACAAGGACATCCAGAACATGGGTAGGACAATTCTGGCAATTTTGGGAATATTTGGGAATTTTTTTGGGTTTTTTTTGCCATTTTCTCTTTTTTTTTTTTTTTTTTCAGCTTTTTCACTTTTTTCGCAATTTTTTTTGCAATTTTTAGAGATTTTTTTGGAGGAATTATTTTGATTTTTTAAATATTTTTTTAGTGTATAGATTTTATTTGATTTTGGATTTTTTGTGAGTCTTTTTGGAATTTTTTGTGAGTTTTTTAGGGATTTTTGTGGAATTTTTAGAGATTTTTTGTGGTGATTTTTAAGGGATTTTTTCATGATTTTTTCATGATTTTTTTTTTTTTGCAATTTATTGGAGTTTTTTTTGGAGGAATTGTTTTGACTTTAAAAATATTTTTTAATGCATATCTTTTATTTGATGTTTCATTTTCTGGTGATTTTTCCAGAATTTTTCCATTATTTTTTTCCAAGCGTTTTTCCACCTTATTTAGGAATTTTTGGGGTTTTTTTTTAATTCTCTGGGTGAATTCTGGGCGAATTCTGGGTGAATTCCCAGGAATTCCTGGCAATTCTGTTCCCTGCAGACGACAACATCGACGAGACCTACGGGGTCAACGTTCAGTTCGAGTCCGACGAGGAGGTGGGGTCAGCCTGGCCCTTTTCCTAAATCCCATTTCCTTCCTTGGATCCCACTGATCCCATTTCCCTAAATCCCATTTCCATAAATCCCATTTCCTTCCTTGGATCACACTGATCCCATTTCCTTAAATCCCATTTCCCTCCCCGGACCCCACTGATCCCATTTCCCTAAATCCCGTTTTCCTTGATCCCATTTTCAGGTAGGAAAAGGGATAAAAATGGGATTTTGGAGGGAAAAGAGGAGTAAAAACGGCATTTCTGAGGGAAAAGAGGGATAAAAATGCGATTTTTTGAGGGGGAAAATGGCGTTTCTGAGGAAAAAGAGGGGTTAAAATGGGATTTTGGAGGGAAAAAGTGAGATTTCTGAGGGAAAAGGGAAAAATGGGATCTTTAGGGGAAAAAAAGGATTAAAATGGGATTTCTGAGGGTAGAAAGGGATTTTGGAAAAAAAAGGTAAAAATGGGATTTTTGAGGGGAAAAATGGGATTTCTGAGGGAAAAGAGGGGTAAAAATTGATTTTTTCAGGGGAAAAATGGGATTTCTGAGGGAAAAGAGGGGTAAAACGGGATTTTTGAGGGGGAAAATGGGATTTCTGAGGGAAAAGAGGGGTAAAAATGCAATTTTTCAGGGGAAAATGGGATTTCTGAGGGAAAAGAAGGGTAAAACGGGATTCTTGAGGGGAAAAAATGGGATTTTGGGTGGGAAAAGAGGGATATAAATGGGATTTTTTGAGGGAAAAGTGAGGAAAAAACGGGATTTTTGAGTGGAAAAAAATGCATTTTTGAGGGAAAAAGGATCAGCAAGTTAATTTTGAGAGAAAAAATGGTAAAAATGGATTTTACTGGCAGGAGGGGGATGAGGACATCTACGGCGAGGTTCGGGACGAGGCATCGGACGATGACCTGGAGGGGGACGAGGCCGTGGTTCGCTGCACACTCTCAGCCAATGTGAGTCCCCCTCGGGGGGTTTATTTTATTTCCATTTCAATTTTCATTTTAATTTGTATTTTCATGGGATTTGATGTGGTTTTGATGGGAATTTTGATGGGATTAAAAAAAATTATATTTTAATTGAAATTTTTATGGAAATTGTGGGGATTTTTATGGGAATTTTTAAAATTTTTTGTTGGATTTTGATGGGAATTGTTGGGATTTTCCAGCTGGTGGCCTCGGGGGAGCTGATGAGCTCCAAGAAGAAGGATCTCCACCCCCGGGACATCGACGCCTTCTGGCTGCAGCGCCAGCTCAGCCGCTTCTACGATGACGCCATCGTCTCCCAAAAAAAGGCAGATGAGGTCCTGGAGATCCTCAAGGTCTGTGGCCACCAAATCCTTGGGATTTGGGAGAATTGTCCCTCTGAAGAGTGGGAATGTCGCTCAAAACCCCATTCTTTGTGTTTTTATGGGATTTTGGGGTGGTTTTTCGATGGAAATCATCGTCCATGGGGTCTTTTCCCTCCTGATTTCCATACTTTTTTGGAAAAATGGGAATTTTGGCGTATGTTTTTGCACCTCCATGGGGTGTTCCCCTCCTGATTCCCATATTTTGTAGAAAAATTAGAATTTTTGGGCTTGTTTTTGAGCCTCCAGGATGATCTTTTAGCTTTCAGGTTTATTTTCCACTCCTTTCCCGACCTCTCCTCACCTCCATCCCATGGAAATCAGGGATCTGGATTCCCTGGGTATGAAAATTCCATGTTTTTTTTCTCCCAGACTGCCAGCGACGACCGGGAATGTGAGAACCAGCTGGTGCTGCTGCTGGGCTTCAACACCTTCGACTTCATCAAGGTCCTCAGGCAGCACAGGATGATGAGTGAGTTTTTATTTCCCTTTCCCAATGAAATTATGTCCACAAAATCCCAAAAATTCCCATCGAAATCCCAAAAAAATCCCATCAAATTCCATCAAATCCCAAAAAAATCCCCAAAATTCCCATAGAAATCCCAACAAATCCCATAAAAAATCCCAAAATTTCCCAAAAAATTTCCATGCAAATCTCAGCAAATCCCATAAAAGTCACCAAAAAATCCAAAAATTCCCATGAAATCCCAACAAATCCCAAAACTTCCCAAGAATTTCCATAAAAATCCCAGCTAATAATCCAAAAAATTCCCATAAAAAGGATTTTTCCATGCTTTTTCCCAGTCCTGTACTGCACCTTGCTGGCCAGCGCGCAGAGCGAGGCGGAGAAGGAGCGCATCATGGGCAAGATGGAGGCCGACCCCGAGCTCTCCAAATTCCTCTACCAGCTCCACGAGACGGAAAAAGAGGACCTGATCCGGGTCAGGAATCTTTCTGGGATTTATGGGATTTGTGGGATTTGGGGTTGGGGTTGGAAACGGGGCTGGAATCCCCCAAAAATCTGTGGGGAAGCGACGCTGTCGTGAGCCACTTCTGCTTTCTCAGAGTTTGTTTTTCCTTCAAAATCCCACAAAAAATCAGCTGAAATGCCCCAAATCCCACAGAATATACCAAATGGCTGTTCCTGGTTTATCAAAATGTTTATTCCTGGTTTTTGGATGAGTTTTCCAAAGAAATTGAGGGAATCGGAGCAGTTTGGAGGAGAATGAGCCTCAATCCAAATTTTTCCCCTCAGGAGGATCCCTCTCAGCAGGAGCCATTTTTTTGAGGGGAAATTTGGTTTTCCCACCTAAAATTGTTATTCCCAGTTTATAAAAATGGTTATTCCTCATTTTTCCTAAAAAATTGAGGGAACAGCAGCACTTTGGAGGAGCCCTGAGCCCTTTCCTGAGGCTGAATCCCGATTTTTCCCCTCAGGAGGATCCCTCCTGGTGGGAGCCATTTTTGTGAGGGGAAATTCGGTTTCCCGCCAAAAATGATTGTTGCCTGATTATAAAAATTGTTATTCCCAGTTTATCAAAATGGGAAGTTTTTATTCCTAAAAAATTGAGGGAACAGCAGCACCTTGGAGGAGTCTGAGGCTCTTAGCTGATGTTGAATCCCGATTTTCCCCTCAGGAGGAGCGCTCCCGGAGGGAACGTGTGCGCCAATCCCGCATGGACACCGACCTGGAATCCATGGATTTGGACCAGGGAGGAGAGGTAAAATCCATGGATGTGCTCCCAAAACACCCCCAGCTATCCCAAAAAATATTTGATCCCACAGGGAAGATGGATTCCCACTTGGAATCTGCAGCTTTCCCTTCAAACATCAGGAGAAACAATTCCCATTTTTCCTTTTTCCCCATTTCCCCCCCCCATTTTTTCGTCTTTTTCCTCATTATTCCCCCCATTATTTTCCCCTTTCCTCCCCCCCACATTTCCCCATTTCCCCCCATTTTCCCTCATTATTTTCCCCATTTCCCCCCAATTTTTTCCCATTTTCTCCATTATTTCCCCATTTCTCCCCCTCATATTCCCCCCACTTTTCCCCATTTCCCCCATTATTTTCCCCCCACATTTCCCCATTATCCCCCCATTTTTTCCCATTATTTCCCCATTTCTCCCCCTCACATTCCCCTAATTTCCCCCTCATTTTCCTCTCATTTTCCTTGTGTTTCCCCCCATTTTTTGCCATTTTTGGCCTTTTTTTTTCATTTCCCTCCCCATTTCCCCCCCATTTTTCCCTTTTTACCCAGTTTTCCCATTTTTCCCAATTTTGCAGGCCCTGGCTCCCCGGCAGGTGCTGGATTTGGAGGATTTGGTGTTTGCCCAGGGCAGTCACTTCATGGCCAACAAGCGCTGCCAGCTCCCGGACGGATCCTTCCGCAGGCAGCGCAAGGGATACGAGGAGGTTCACGTCCCTGCCCTCAAACCCAAACCCTTCGCTGCTGACGAGGTTTGTCTCACCCAAAACATATTAAAAAATTTAAAAAAAATTTAAAAAAAATTTAAATATCAAAAAAAAGCAAAAAAAAAAGGGAAAAGGGAAAAAAAGCGCAAAAAAATCAATTCATTTTCATTTTTTACAATGAAAATCTAAATAGTTTGGGGCTGATGAGGTTTACACCCAAAAAAAGCAAAATAATTAAAAAAAAAAAAATTTGGAATTTGAGTATTTGCCTTTTTCATGGAATCTTAATGCCTAAAAATTGAATTTTCCCACTTTTCCACCCCTAAAAACACCAAATTTCCTTTTTTTTTCCCCTGGAAAACCCCCTGAATTTTGGATTTTTCCTCCTTTTCTCCCTTCCCAGCAATTGGTTCCTGTGGAGAAACTCCCCAAGTATGCCCAGGCCGGCTTTGAGGGCTTCAAAACCCTCAACAGGATCCAGAGCAAATTGTTCCGCGCGGCGCTGGAGAGCGATGAGAACCTGCTGCTCTGCGCCCCCACGGTGGGACCTGGGGGGTTTGGGGTTTTTTGGGTTTTTTTTGGATTTTTTGGGGTGGTTTTGGGTTTTTTGGGGTTTTTTTGGGGGGTTTTGTGGATATTTTTGGGATGAACGTGCAATGGGTGGCCCTTTTTAGGGATGGAGAAGCTCAGGGGGTTCCTCAAGGTGGATCTGGGCTTTGGGGCTGGAGAACCTCAGGAGGTTCCTCAAGGTGGATCTGGGGTTTGGGATGGAGAACCTCAGGGGGTTCCTCAAGATATTCCTCAAGGTAAATTTGGGGGTTAGGGGTGAAGAACCTCAAGGTAGATCTGGGCTTTGGGGCTGAAGAACCTCAAGGTAGATATGGGGTTTGGGGCTGGAGAACCTCAAGGTGGATCTGGGGTTTGGGACTGGAGAACCTCAAGGTAGATCTGGGGTCTGGGGGTGGAGAACCTCAGGAGGTTCCTCAAGGTGTTCCTCAAGGTGGGTATGGGTTTTGGGGCTGGAGAACCTCAAGGTAGATCTGGGGTTTGGAGTGGAAAACCTCAGGAGGTTCCTCAAGATATTCCTCAAGGTGGATCTGGGGTTCGGGGTTGAAGAACCTCAGGAGGTTCCTCAAGGTAGATCTGGAGTCTGGGACTGGAGAACCTCAAGGTGGATCTGGGTTTTGGGGCAGGAGAACCTTGGAATTCTGGGATTTTTGGGACAGGACGTCTCCATTGCAGGGTGCAGGGAAGACCAACGTGGCGCTGATGTGCATGCTGCGGGAGATCGGCAAGCACATCAACATGGACGGCACCATCAACGTGGACGACTTCAAGATCATCTACATCGCGCCCATGAGGTCCCTGGTGCAGGAGATGGTCGGGAGCTTCAGCAAGGTGAGGCTCCACGGGGCGGGTCCTGGGAGGTTTGGGATCGGTTCTTGGGAACTTCGGGATCAGATCCAGGGGAGGTTTGGGATGAGTGGGATTGGATCTAAAGGAATCTTTGGGTTGAGAGGGATCAGATCCAGGAGAAGACATCCAGGTGGGATTTGGGATCTCATCCCAGGGAGCCCCAGGAGAAGAGGGAACGCCCTCAAAGCACCTCAGGAGAAGTTTGGGTGGGATTTTGGGGTCCTTCCTCCACCCTCATCCAGTGGGTTTTTCCCAGCGTTTGGCCACCTACGGGATCACGGTGGCCGAGCTGACCGGGGACCACCAGCTGTGCAAGGAGGAGATCAGCGCCACGCAGATCATCGTCTGCACGCCCGAGAAGTGGGACATCATCACCCGCAAGGGCGGCGAGCGCACCTACACCCAGCTGGTGCGGCTGGTCATCCTGGTGAGCTCCTCAATGGCCAGGTGGAGCTCCTCCAGGTGGAGCTGGGGCTTGGGGCTCCTCGAGGTGTTCCTCAAGGTGGAATTGGGGCTTGGGGCTCCTCGAGGTGTTCCTCAAGGTGGTTCTGGGGTTTGGGATGGAGAACCTCAGGGTGGATCTGGGCTTTGGGGCTGGACAACCTGAAGGGGTTCCTCAAGGTGAGTCTGGGGTTTGGGGTGGAGAACTTCAGGGGGTTCCTCAAGGTGGATCTGAGCTTTGGGGCTGGAGAACCTCAAGGTGGATTTGGGGTTTGGAGTGGAGAAGCTCAGCAGGTTACTCAAGGTGGATCTGGGGTTTGGGGGAGGAGAAATTCAAGGTGTTCCTCAAGGTGGATCTGGGCTTTGGGACTCCTCAAGGTGTTCCTCAAGGTAGATCTGGGCTTTGGGGCTGGAGAACCTCAAGGTAGATCTGGAGTTTGGGGCTGGAGATGCTTGGACCTGTCCAGGTGTGACACTAGTGGTGGAACCAGCTGAACTTTGTGATGCCACAAATCCCGATCAGGGAGGACAATCCCGTGACCTTTCTCCTTCTGGCAGGATGAGATCCATCTCCTCCACGACGACCGCGGGCCTGTACTGGAGTCTCTGGTGGCCAGGGCCATCCGCAACATCGAGATGACGCAGGAAGACGTGCGGCTGGTGGGGCTCAGCGCCACCCTGCCCAACTACGAGGACGTGGCCACCTTCCTGCGGGTGGACCCGGCCAAGGGCTTGTTCTACTTCGACAACAGGTACGGCAAAACCAGGAGAAGCTTCTCCAG
Organism: Taeniopygia guttata; assembly: GCF_048771995.1. Lineage (NCBI taxonomy): Eukaryota > Metazoa > Chordata > Aves > Passeriformes > Estrildidae > Taeniopygia > Taeniopygia guttata. Next base: position 3,828,429 of record NC_133047.1, on the reverse strand, counting down.
GTGCAATTCCAGGTGGAATTCCTCGTTGGTTTTTTGGCGGCGTCGTTAAAAGTCTTTTTGGGATATCTCGTTGGGTTGGGTTCTCCATGGACTTTGAGAAGACCAAAGTTAAGTTTACCATCTTTTCCTGATGGATTCCCACCTGGATTTCCATCCATCCACCTCTTGGTCTTTGAGGGCGTAGTTAGAAGTGTTTTTGTGATCTCTGGTTGGCTTGGGTTGAGTTTAATTTTTTCCCCTTTTCCACAGACTTTTTTCCCATCGATCCCCTGAATTTTTTTCTATAAATCCCAAGATTCTTTCCCCCTTTTCCACGGATTGTTTCCCACAAATCCCCAGGCTTTCCCCACAAATCTCCGGATTTTTTTCCCTGATTTTTTTCTCCAAATCCCCATATTTTCCCCTCAAATTCCCGGGTTTCCCGTGGCAGCTTCCGGCCGGTGCCGCTGGAGCAGACCTACGTGGGCATCACGGAGAAGAAGGCCATCAAGCGCTTCCAGATCATGAACGAGATCGTCTACGAGAAGATCATGGAGCACGCCGGCAAGAACCAGGTCCCACCCATGCCAACATTCCCCTTGATCCCATGGAAAAATTAGATTTTCCCAATTTTCCCCAATTTTCCCCATTCCCCCCATTTTTTCCCATTTTCCCCTCATTTTTTCCCATTTCCCCCCCATTTTTTCCATTTGTTTCCCATATTTTCCCATTTTCCGGCAAGAACCAGGTCCCACCCGCACCTCATTTCCCCTTCAGCCGAGGCAAAATGGGATTTTCCCAAATTTTTCCCAATTTTTTCCCTTTTTTTTCCTATTGTTTTCCCATTTTCCCACCATTTTCCCTCCCTTTTTTTTTGCCATTTCCCCCCCCATTTTTCCCCGTTTATCCCAGACCTGATCCCACGCTGCTCCCACACTGATCCCAGTTTTTCCCCAGTTTGATCCCAGCCTGATCCCAGTTATCACAGGCTGATCCTGATTTTTCCTGGGCTGATCCCAGGCCAATCCTGGTTTTTTCCAGGCCAATCCCAGGCTGATCCCAGTTTTTCCCAATTTGATCTTGGTTTTTCCCAGGCTGATCCCAGCTCTTTTCCCAGGCTGATCCAAATTTTTCCCAGGTCGATCCTGGTTTTTCCCAGACTGATCCCAGTTATCTCAGGCTGATTCCAGGCCGATCCCAGGCTGATCCCGGTTTTTCCCAAGCTGATCCCAGGCCACTGGTGGTTTTGCAGGTGCTGGTGTTCGTGCACTCGCGCAAGGAGACCGGCAAGACGGCGCGCGCCATCCGGGACATGTGCCTGGAGAAGGACACGCTGGGGCTCTTCCTCAGGGAGGGCTCGGCCTCCACCGAGGTGCTGCGCACCGAGGCCGAGCAGTGCAAGGTGAGCTGGGGAAAATGGGGAAAAAAGGGAAAATGGGGACAATCCAGCAGGGAAAACTGGGGAAATCTGGCAGGGAAAAACCGGGGAAAATTGGGAAAACTCAGGAAAATCTGGCGGGGAAATACAGCAGGGAAAAATTGGGGAAAATGAGGGAAATCCAGCAGGGAAAATTGAGAAAATACAGCAGAGAAAAACTGGGGAAAATTGGGAAAAATTGGGGAAATACAGCAGGGAAAGTTGGGGAAAATCAGGAAAATACGGTGGGAAAAAATTGGGGAAAATGGCGAAAATCTGGCAGGGAAAATTGGGAAAATCCAGTGGGGAAAATTGGGGAAATACAGCGGGGAAAAATAGTGGAAAATTGGGGGAAAATTTGGAACATTGGGAAAACTTGGGAAAAAATTGGAAAAATCTGGGAAAATCGGTAAAACTCTTTGTGGCAAAGTTGGTTGCTCGCCCATTCCTGCGGGATTTTTGATGGATGTGCCACTCGGGGACTCGCCCCGATGACTTTTCCACCCCTCCCAACCTGATTCCAAATTTTTCCCTTGGAATTTTTTCCTGGAATTCCTTGGGCTGGGTTTTCTGGCAGAACCTGGAGCTGAAGGATCTCCTTCCCTACGGCTTCGCCATCCACCACGCCGGCATGACGCGCGTCGACCGCACCTTGGTGGAGGATCTGTTCGCCGACAAACACATCCAGGTGGGAGCGCAAGTCCGGCATCAGATCCCGAAAGATTTTTATTTGGGATGAAATTTGGGATCCTGCTCCCATGTGGAAAAAAAAGGGATTTTCCTCCAGGAGAAAACGGGAGGTGAAAATGGAGGTTTTTGGGGTGAAAAAGCAGGAAATGGGAATTTGGGAAAAGCAGAGTTTTGGATTTGGAGGTTCCTGGGTGGATTTGAAGGTTCCTGCTGGATCTGATCCCTGGTTTTGAATGGATTTGGAGATTCCTGGTTGGATTTGGAAGTTCCTGCTGGATCTAACCCCACTTTTCCTGCAGGTCCTGGTGTCCACGGCCACGCTGGCCTGGGGTGTGAACCTGCCAGCGCACACGGTGATCATCAAGGGCACGCAGGTCTACAGCCCGGAGAAGGGGCGCTGGACGGAGCTGGGAGCGCTGGACATCCTCCAGGTGGGACCTGGCAACGTCCCGGGACCTTCCTGGCCTTAAATCCCATCCAAAATCCCAGTTTTTGTTCCTCCTTGTTCTTCTTCGTGGTGGGGTGGGGTTGGAGGGGAGGGGGAAAAGTTCTCCAAGAATTCCTTGTCCAGATCCTTTCAGATAATCCTTCAGGGATTCCATGCCCAAACCCACCTGAGATAATTCCTCAAGAACTCCATGCCCAAACCCACCTGAGATGGTCCCTCAAGAATTCCCCGTTCCCTGAGCTGTCTCTCCCTGTTGCAGATGTTGGGCCGTGCCGGGAGGCCCCAGTACGACACGAAAGGAGAAGGAATTCTCATCACTTCCCATGGAGAGCTCCAGTATTACCTGTCCCTGCTCAACCAGCAGCTGCCCATCGAGAGCCAGATGGTGGCCAAGCTCCCAGACATGCTCAACGCTGAGGCCGTGCTGGGGAATGTCCAAAATGCCAAGGTGGGACGGAATTCCCGATTTTCCGTAGGGATTTGTGGCCGTGGTTCTACCCCTGAGATAAGTCCATGCTCAGACCCTGCTGAAATAATTCCTCAAGAATTCCATGCCCAATCCCAGGTGGGGATTTTTGGGATTGGGGTGTTTAGGGTGTTCTTGGAAGAGTTTTTGGGGTGGGAGTGGAAAATCTGGAGGTGTTTTAGGGTTAATTCCAGGATGTTTTCCGGAAGATGTGGGGAAATGGAATTTGGCACCAGGAAAAGCGGATTTAATTTAGGGAATTCAGAATGAGGAAAAGCAGATTTCCCGGGAAATTTATGACCAGGAAAACCAGATTTCCTGGGAAATAAGATACCAGGAAAAGCAGCTTTTCTGGGAAATTAGTGGAGCAGGAAAAGGAGATTTCCTTGGGAATTTAGAGAACAGGAAAAAGGGATTTCCTAGGAAATTTAGGCAAGTAAAAGTGGGTTTTCTGGGAATTAGACACCAGGAAAAGCAGATTTCCTGGGAATCAGCCACCGGCCGTGGCAGGAAATTCCAGGGGTAATTGAGGATTTGGGAATTGGTAGGATGCACTGAACTGGCTGGGCTACACCTACCTGTACATCCGCATGCTGCGCTCGCCCGGCCTTTACGGCATCTCCCACGACGAGCTGAAGGCGGATCCGCTCCTGGAGCAGCGGCGCCTCGACCTCGTCCACACCGCGGCCCTGATGCTCGACAAGAACAACCTGGTCAAGTACGACAAGAAAACCGGGAATTTCCAGGTGGGATGGCCAAAAAAATGGGGATTTATAAGTGGGAGGGGGGAAAATGGGGATTTGTAGGTAGGAAGGGGAAAAAAAAGTGAAATTCTACGTGGGATGGCCAAAAAAGAAAGGAATTTCTACAGGGGATGGCAAAAAATGAGGATTTTTAGGTGGGAGGAAAAAAAAAAAAAGGGAATTTGTAAGTGAGATAGCAAAAAAAAAAAGGAATATCTGGGTGGGATGGCAGAAAAAAATGGGGATTTTTAGGTGGGAGATTTGCATGGTTTATCATGACCATTCCTGTGGTTTATCCCAGCCATTCCCATGGTTTATCCTGACCGTTCCCGTGGTTTATCCTGACCATTCCCGTGGTTTATCCCAACCATTCCCGTGGTTTATCCTGACCATTCCTGTTGTTCATCCTGATTGTTTCTGTGGTTTATCCTGACCATTCCCATGGTTTATCCCAACCATTCCCATGGTTTATCCTGACCGTTCCAGTGGTTTATCCTGATTGTTCCCGCCCCTTTCCCGGCTGTCCTGGCAGGTGACAGAGCTGGGCCGCATCGCCAGCCATTACTACATCACCAACGAGACAGTGCAGACGTACAACCAGCTGCTGAAACCCACCCTGAGCGAGATCGAGCTCTTCCGCGTCTTCTCCCTGTCCTCGGAGTTCCGCAACATCACCGTGCGCGAGGTACGGCAACGCCCAATACCCAACAGTCAACATCCAACACACAACACCCGACGTCCAACACCGAACAACAGCCATTAGCCATCACCCAACAGCCATCACCCAACAGGCATCACCCAACACCATCACCCAACATCACCCAACACAATCACCCAACACCCAACACCCTCAGCCATCCCTGTTTCCCCAGGAGGAGAAGCTGGAGCTGCAGAAGCTTCTGGAGCGAGTCCCGATCCCGGTGAAGGAGAGCATCGAGGAGCCCAGTGCCAAGGTGAGCCCTGCCGGGAATTCCCGGTGGGAATTCTGTGTTCTTCCCTCTCCGGGATGTCCCGGATGGGGCTGGGAAGCTCCGAGAGATCCAGGAGATCCATGGGACTGGGGGAAAAGGAAATTTCCTTGGGAATGAGGATCTGGGAGAAGTGACCTTCCTGGGAAATTTGGGAACAGGAAAAGGAGGTTTCCCAGGAATGTTGTACCAGGAAAAGGAGGTTTCCTTGGGAAATTGCCATCAGGAAAAGCAGCTTTAATGGAAAATTAGGAACCAGGAAAAGGAAATTTGCTTGGGAATTAGGAGCCAGGAAAAGCAGCTTTCCCAGGATTTTCCCTGAGAGCTTTTCCATCGCCGTTCCCAGATCAATGTCCTGCTCCAGGCCTTCATCTCGCAGCTGAAGCTGGAGGGGTTCGCCCTCATGGCCGACATGGTCTACGTCACCCAGGTGAGCCGGGAATTCCCTTGGAATTCCCAATGGGATTAGGGAGGAGCTGGGATGGAATTCCCAGAGCAGCTGGGATCCCTGGAAGTGTCCAAGGCCAGGCTGGAGCCACCTGGGACAGTGGAATGTGTGGGACCCGTGGTGGGACTGGGAGAACCTTGGTGTTCCTTCAAACCCAAACCATTCTGTGGTTCCATTAGGAGATCTGGGTAGGATTTTGGGAAGGAGCTTTCCCTTCGAGGAGCTGGGATGGAATTCCCAGAGGACCTGGAATCCCTGGAAATGTCCAAGGCCAGGTTGGATCTACCTGATCCAGTGGAAAATGTCCCAGCTCTTGGTGGGACCAGATGGGCTTTGGTGTCCCTCAAACCCAAACCATTCCATGGTTCCATCCAGGTGGGATTTTGGGAAGGAATTTTCCCTTTGAGGGGGTGGGATGGAATTCCCAGAGGACCTGAGATCCCTGGATGTGTCCAAGACCAACACTGTGTGACGCCACCAGTTGTGGTGACACCGGTTGGGATTTTGGCTCATTCCCACCACAAACCCCTCCAAGCTGGCACCCAGGGTGGGATGGGAATTTGGGAATTTCCAGGATTTGCCCCCAAAACCCTTCCGGTGTCACGCAGTCGGCAGGGAGGCTGATGAGAGCCATCTTTGAGATCGTCCTGAACCGCGGCTGGGCCCAGCTCACCGACAAGACCCTCAACCTCTGCAAGATGATCGACAAGCGCATGTGAGCCGCGATCCCGTGAAATTCCCTGGAATTCCCCAGAATTCCCGCCATTCCCGGTGTCCCCTGAGCCCCCACGGTGTCCCCGCAGGTGGCAGTCCATGTGTCCCCTGCGCCAGTTCAAGAAGCTGCCCGAGGAGGTGGTGAAGAAGATCGAGAAGAAGAATTTCCCCTTCGAGCGCCTCTACGACCTCAACCACAACGAGATCGGTGCTGAAACAGGGGAAAATGGCCCAAATTGGGAGTGGGGAGGGGTTTGGGATTGTGGCATGGGAGAGTCTCCTGAATTCAGGTTAAAATCCCCTGAATTCAGGCTAAAATTCCCTAAATTTGGGCTAAAATCCCTCAAATCCAGGCTGGGGAGGGGTTCCGGATTGTGGCATGGGAGAATCCCCCAAATCCAGGCTAAAATCCCTGAAATTCTGGTTTAGATGAAATTTTTAAAAAAATTCTTTGTTTTGAGGGATGCAATTTCTCCAGAATTTTCCCTCAGAACTTGTGGGATTTTCCTCAGAGATGGGGGAATTTCTCCAGGATTTTCCCTCAGAAATGGGGGAATTTCACTCAGAAATTGAGTGATTTCTCCATGAATTTCCCTCAGATATTGGGACAGTTCCCTCAGAATTTGGAGGATTTCCCTCAGAAATGGGGGAATTTCTCCTGGATTTCCCTCAGATATTGGGGATTTTCCCTCAGAAATTGGGATATTTCCCTCAGAAATGGGGTAATTTCTCCAGGATTTCCCCTCAGAAACTGGAACATTTCCTTCAGAAATTGGAGATTTCCCCTCAGAAGTGTGATAATTCCTCCAGAAATTGCCCTGTGCGTCTGGAGCAGCAGCCTCACCTTCTGAAATCCACTCTTTTTGGCACCCTCCCTGTCCCCATCCCTTATTTTTTTTTTTCCCTACTTCCCTGACAGGAGAGCTGATCCGGATGCCGAAAATGGGGAAAACCATCCATAAATACGTGCACCTGTTCCCAAAGCTGGAGCTGTCGGTGCACCTGCAGCCCATCACGCGCTCCACGCTCAAGGTGGAGCTCACCATCGCACCCGACTTCCAGTGGGACGAGAAGGTGGGAAATGGGGATTTGGGGTGGGAAAGGGGAGTTAGGGGGCTGGAGGGGGGAATCGTGGGGGAAATGGGGGATTTGGGGTTGGAAAGTGTGAGGGGAAATGGGGAATTTTGGGGTGGGGGGTGGTAATTGTGAGTGGAAATGGGGGATTTTGGGGTCGAAATCGTGAGGGGAAATGGGGGATTTTGGGGTCGAAATTGTGAGGGGAAATGGGGGATTTTGGGGTGGGAGGTAGAAATTGTGAGGGAAAATGGGGTGGAAATCATGAAGGAAAATGGGGGATTTTGGGGTGGAAATTGTGAAGGGAAATGGGGGATTTTGGGGTGGGGTTGGAAATTGTGAGGGGATATTGGGGGGTGGAAATTGTGACGGAAAATGGGGGATTTTGGAGTGGGGGTGGAAATTGTGAGGGGAAAATGGGGGATTTTGGGGTCGAAATCGTGAGGGGAAATGGAGAATTCTGGTGCTGGTATGTGAAAACCATGAGGGGAAAATGCCCTGATTGAGGGGAAAAATGAGATTTATGGGGCAGGATTGTGAAAATCAGGTAAAACGTGCAAAACCAGAAAATTTGGGGCTCAGTTTTAAAAACCATGTGGCAAAACACAATCAAAAACACAAAAGGAGCCATTTTGTGTCCGGAACACTTGGAATTATGAGGGCTGGGACAGGGAATTGAGAATTTCTCCTTTTTTTCTCCAGGTTCATGGCTCCTCAGAGGCTTTCTGGATCCTGGTGGAGGATGTGGACAGTGAGGTGATCCTGCACCACGAATATTTCCTGCTCAAGGCCAAATATGCCCAGGATGAGCACCTGGTGACATTTTTTGTGCCTGTCTTCGAGCCCCTGCCCCCTCAGTATTTCATCCGAGTGGTGTCTGACCGCTGGCTCTGTGAGTGTCCCTTTTCCTGGGTTTATTCCTGCTTTTATTCTTGTTTTTTGTTTTTTTTTTTTTTTTCTGCTTTTATTCTTTATTTTTTTCTGCCTTAATTCCTGGTTTTCCCTGGAATTTATTCTGGGTTTTCCTGGTTTTATTCCTCTTTTTTCCTGGGTTTTATTTCTGGTTTTTCCTGGTTTTATTCCCATTTTCCCCCAGACTTTATTCCTGGCTTTTCCTGGGTTTATTCCAGATTTTTTGGCTCTGTGAGTGCCCCTTTATTGGGGTTTATTCCTGGTTTTTCCTGGGATTTTTATCCCTTCTCCCAGAGCTTTGTGATTCTGGGTTTATCCCCTCTCCCAAACCTTTGGAATCTGTTTTTTTTTCCCTATTCCCAAACCTTTGGAATTCCAGGTCTGTCCCCTCTCCCAAACCTCCACAATCCATTTCCCACCCTCATGGCAAATCCATCCCCCTCTGGATCCACCCACCTGGAAAATTCCAGGAATTCTTTCCCTCCTCCAGCCTGTGAGACCCAACTTCCCGTTTCCTTCCGGCACCTGATCCTTCCGGAGAAATACCCGCCGCCCACGGAGCTGCTGGACCTGCAGCCGCTGCCGGTGTCGGCGCTGCGCAACAGCGCCTTCGAGAGCCTCTACCAGGACAAGTTCCCCTTCTTCAACCCCATCCAGACTCAAGGTGAGCCTTCATCCCGCTGGCATTTCCCGGGATTTGGTGCTTTTGGTGGGAATTTTCGGGTGGTTTGGGGGTTTTGGATGGGTTCGGCAGGTTCTGGGAGTTGTGGTTGATCCTTGTGCTTATTCCATGTGGGTTTTGTCTCTCCCAGAGTTTTGGGATCTGTGGATTATTCCCTATTCCCAGAATTTTGGGATTCATGGTTTATCCCTATTCCCAGAATTTGGGATCTTTGGTTTATCATTATTCCCAGAGTTTTGGGATCCATGGTTTATCATTATTCCAAGAGTTTTGGGATCTGTGGTTTACCCCATCCCAGAGTTGTGGGATCCATGGATTATCCCCTATTCCCAGAATTTTGGATCCATGTTTCATCCCCTCTCCCAGAATTTTGGGATCTGTGGTTTATCATTATTCCAAGACTATTGGGATCTGTGGTTTATCCCCTCTCCCAGAGTTTTTGGATCTATGATTTATACCCTCTTCCCAGAATTTTGGATCAATGGGTTATCCCCTGTTCCCAGAATTTTGGGATCCATGGTTTATCCCCTATTCCCAGAATTTTGGGATCCATGGTTTATCCTCTGTTCCCAGAATTTTGGATCAATGGTTTATCCTCTAATCCCAGAGTTTATTCCCCTATTCCTAGAATTTTGGATCTATGGTTTATCCCTATTCCCAGAATTTTGGGATCCCTCATTTATCCCTGAAGAGCCTTTCCTGGCTCTATCTCACTCCAACCGGATCCTCACCCCATTCCCAAATTTTTTGTTTCCCCCTAAACCCACGGGAATTGCCCCGATTCCCCAGTGTTCAACACGGTGTACAACAGCGACGACAACGTCTTCGTGGGCGCGCCCACCGGCAGCGGCAAAACCATCTGCGCCGAGTTCGCCATCCTCCGCATGCTCCTCCAGAATTCCGAGGGTCGCTGCGTCTACATCACCCCCATGGAGGCCCTGGCCGAGCAGGTGAACCCCAGGAATTCCCTGGAGATGGCAATTCCCAACCAGGAATTCCCTGGAGATGGCAATTCCCAACTTTGCCCTTCGTTCAGTCGGGATCGACTCGGAGTTTGTGTGGCGTGAGGCTTCAGGGGTGGATTACAGGGGAAATTGGTGGGAATTGTCCCAATTTGAGGAGAATTTGGCTGAAACTGCCCCAATCTGAGGGGAGTTTTGAGGGAATTGCCTCAATTGGGTGGGAATTGCCCCATTTTGAGGGGAATTCGGGTGGGAATTGTCCCATTTTGAGGGGAATTTGGTGGGAATTACACTATTTTTGAGGGGATTTTGTGGAATTGCCCCAATTTTGAGGCAACTTTGGTAGGAATTGCCTCAATTTGAGGGGAATTTGGTGTGAATTACCCAAATTTGAGGGAAATATGAGGAGAATTCGGCAGGACTCAGCCAATTTCAGTGAAATTTGAGAGCAATTTGGTGGGAATCACCCCCATTTTGGGGACAACACCGCCTCTCCTTTATGAATTCCGGATAAATCCGTTAAGAACCTTCCAGATTTTCAATCCTCGTTCTCCCAGGTTTTCATGGATTGGTACGAGAAATTCCAGGAGCGCCTCAACAAGAAGGTGGTGCTGCTCACCGGGGAGACCAGCACGGACCTGAAGCTGCTGGGAAAAGGGAACATCATCATCAGCACCCCGGAAAAGTGGGATATCCTCTCCCGCCGCTGGAAGCAGCGCAAGAACGTCCAGAACGTCAACCTGTTCATCGTGGATGAAGTGCACCTGATCGGGGGCGAGAACGGGGTGAGAATCCTGGGAATGGGGTGGGGATGGGTCCAGCCCGCAACGGGAGGTTCCATGGGGATTTTGACTCGTTTTTGAACAGGTTTTCCTGATGGGAATGGATCCCATGGGGTGGGAGTTGTCCATGCCTTGGGAAGGTCAAGGAAATGTTTCCATGGGGTGTCCTGGGTGGATCTCAGCCAGGAATAGTTCTGATCCTGCTCCTGATCCCATTTTGGATCCTATTCCTGATCCCATTTCTGCTCCTGATTCCATTTTGGATCGTATTCCTGATCCTTCTCCTGATCCCACTCCTGATCCCATTCCCGATCCCATTTATCCCCACAGCCCATGCTGGAGGTGATCTGCTCACACATGTGCTACATCAGGAGGGGTTTCCATGGGTTCTGCTGGCTGGATCCCACTCCTGATTCCATTCCCGATGCCGTTTTCCCCCACAGCCCGTGTTGGAGGTGATCTGCTCGCGCATGCGCTACATCTCGTCGCAGATCGAGCGGCCGATCCGCATCGTGGCGCTGAGCTCGTCGCTGTCCAACGCCAAGGACGTGGCGCACTGGCTGGGCTGCAGCGCCACCGCCACCTTCAACTTCCACCCCAACGTGCGCCCCGTGCCCCTGGAGCTGCACATCCAGGTAGGGATGGGAACGGCCACGATGCTTGGAAGAATTCCTTGGCATTGTTGGAAATCCTTGGCCATGATCCATTGGGATTGTTGGTCATTCTTGGCCATGATCCCTTGGGATTGTTTGTCATTCTTGGCTGATTAATTCTTGGCCATGATCCATTGGGATTGTTGGTAATTCTTGGCCACGATCCATTGGGATCATTTGGAATCCTTGGCCATGATCCCTTGGGATTGGGATTGAGATTGGCCATTGATCACCAATCCAAGGATCAACCATTACCGTGCCGGAATGAAACAGATTTTCCAGCATTTCCCACCAGTTTGGCGGGGAATCCTTTGGGATCCATCAGGATTTGGTGTTTTTGGCAGGGTTTCAACATCAGCCACACGCAGACGCGGCTGCTGTCCATGGCCAAGCCCGTCTACCATGCCGTGATGAAGCACTCGCCCAAAAAACCCGTCCTGGTCTTCGTCCCGTCCCGCAAGCAGACCCGGCTCACGGCCATCAACATCCTGACCACCTGCGCCTCCGACGTCCAGCGCCACAGGTGGCACCTGGGGACACCTGGGGCCACCACGGGATGGGCTGTGGGGCTGGAGAACGTCCAGGGATGGGGAATTCCTGAGGGAGATGGGAATGGGGACACCACGGGATGGGCTGTGGGGCTGGAGAACGTCCAGGGGTGGGTTATGAGGTTGGAGGTGGAGATGGGGAATTGCTGAGGGAGCTGAGGGGACATGGCCTGGAGAAGAGGGAGATTATGGGATAGGATGGGGTGGGACTGGGGCTGGGATCAGTGGGATTAAGGGGATGGGATCAATGGGATGGGATGGGATTGATGAGATGGGATTGGGGTGGGATGGGGATTGGGATAGGATGGGATTGATGAGATGATGGGATGGGATGGGATTGATGGGATGGGATGGGATTGATGGGACGGGTGATCCCCAAGGCCTTTCCCAAGCTGACCACGTCCCGGACACCCCGTCAGGTTCCTGCACTGCGCCGAGAAGGACCTGGTGCCGTACCTGGAGAAGCTGAGCGACCCCACGCTGAAGGAGACGCTGGTGAACGGCGTCGGGTACCTGCACGAGGGGCTGACGGCCATGGAGCGCCGCGTGGTGGAGCAGCTCTTCAGCTCCGGTGAGGGCACGGTGGCATCGGCATCGGGAGCGGGATGCGCTGGGATCGTGATCAGGATAGGGATTGGGATGGGGTTAGGATGATGGGATGGGGTGGAATATGATGGGATGTATTGAGATTGGGATTCGAGGCAATGGGGTGGCACTGGAAATGCTCTTCACAACCCAACCCAACCCACTCCACGCATCTTCCCCTCCCACCCCCACAAATTCCGGGATGTTCCCCCGCCCTGTCTCCGGGTGCCCGGAGCGCCGGGATCCCGTCCCCGCTGAGCCGGGTCCCTCCCGCCCGCAGGAGCCGTGCAGGTGATGGTGGCCTCGCGCAGCCTCTGCTGGGGCATGAACATCTCGGCACACCTGGTGATCATCATGGACACGCAGTACTACAACGGCAAGATCCACGCGTGAGCCCGGCCCTGGGATTGGAATTGGGATTGGGATGGGATGGGGTGGGATGGGATGGAATTGGGATAGATAGGATGGGGTGGGATGGGATTTGGATTGATTGGATGGGATGGGATTGGGATGGATGGGGTGGGACTGATGGGATGGGATGGAATCAAAGGAATCACAGGTATCAGTGCAATGGGATGGGATTGGGATTGGGGTTGGGGTTGGGATGGGATGGGGATCCCAGGTGGGACAGAATGGATGGGATTTGGATTGGGATGGGGTTTGGGGTTGGGGTTGGGGTTGGGGTTGGGGTTGGGGTTGGGATGGGGATCCTTCTGTGCCTGCTGCTGACACCGTGCCCGGGCAGGTACGTGGACTACCCCATCTACGACGTGCTGCAGATGGTCGGCCACGCCAACCGCCCGCTGCAGGACGATGAGGGGCGCTGCGTCATCATGTGCCAGGGCTCCAAGAAGGTGGGGCACCGATCCGGGGGCGCTCCTGGCATCTCGGCCGGGATTGGCCTCATGGAGGGTTGGGATGGGATCCATGGGATGGGATGAAAAGGATTGGGATGGGATGGGATGGATGAGATAACATCCAAATCCTCATTCAGGGTTGGGATCACCTCAAGGACAACCCAAACCCTCCCAGAGTGCTGCACTGGGCGATCCCACAGCATTTTTGGGATGAATTCTTGAATTCTTTCCCTTTTCCTGCCCGTCCCGCCTCAGGATTTCTTCAAGAAGTTCCTGTACGAGCCGCTGCCGGTGGAGTCACACCTGGACCACTGCATGCACGACCACTTCAACGCTGAGATTGTCACCAAGACCATCGAGAACAAACAGGACGCCGTGGACTACCTGACCTGGACCTTCCTGTACCGCAGGATGACCCAGAACCCCAACTACTACAACCTGCAAGGTGGGAATGGGATCAGTCCTTGGGAATTCCTGGGGTGGTAACGGTGCTGGAAATCCCATCCTCCCATTATCCCATTACTCCATCCCGTTATTCCATTATCCCATATTCTCATTATGCCTTTATCCCATCCCATTATCTCATCTCATTATCCCATTACTCCATTATCTTACCCCATCCCATTATCCCATCCCATCCCATTACCCCATCCCATTATCCCATGATGGCATGATCTCACGATCCCATCATTCTCATCCCATTATCCCATTGTCCCATCTCACCCCACCCCACCCCATCCATCCCAATGCCATGATGCCATGATCCCACCATTCCCATCCCACCATCCCACCATTCCCATGATCCCACCCTTCCCACCATGTCCCTGTTCCTGCCGGCAGGTGTGTCGCACCGTCACCTGTCGGATCACCTGTCGGAGCTGGTGGAGCAGACCCTCAGCGACCTGGAGCAGTCCAAGTGCATCAGCATCGAGGACGAGATGGACGTGGCGCCGCTCAACCTGGGCATGATCGCCGCCTACTACTACATCAACTACACCACCATAGGTGCCCCAAAAAATCCATGGGGTTGGGGGTTTCAACCAAAAATATCCATGGGTTTGGGGGTTATCCTCAAAAAAATCCATGGGGTTGGGGTTTTCAACCAAAAATATCCATGGGTTTGTGGGTTTCAACCAAAAAAACCTATTGATATGGGGGTTTCAAACAAAAAAATCCATGAGTTTGGGGGTTTAAACCAAAAAAATCCATAGGTTTTGGTGGTTTTCCCCCAAAAATTGCCATTTTGGAGTGTTGTCCCTAAGAAATCTATGGGTTTGGGGGTTTTCCTCAAAAAAATCGATGGGTTTGGGGGTTTTAACCTAAAAATCCATGGGGTTGGGGGTTTTCCCAAAAAATTCCCATTTTTGGGGTGTTGTCCCAAAAAATCCCTGGCTTTGTTCATTTTCCTTCCAGAAAATCCCTGGTTTTGGGTTTTCCCTCCAGAATTGCCAATTTTTTTTGTGTTTCACCCCAAAATTCCCTATCTTCATGTATTTTCTCCCTAAAATTCCCAATTTCTGTGTGTTTCCCCCCAGAACTGTTCAGCATGTCCCTCAACGCCAAGACCAAGGTGCGGGGGCTGCTGGAGATCATCTCCAACGCCGCCGAGTACGAGAACATCCCCATCCGGCACCACGAGGACAACCTGCTGCGCCAGGTCCGGGATCCCTGGGATCCATGGGATTCATGGGATGGGGTCAATGGGATCCATGGGATTCATGGGATCCATGGGATGGGGTCAATGGGATCCATGGGATCCATGGGATGGGATCAGTGGGATGGGGTCAATGGGGTAGGATCAAGGAGATCAATGGGGTGGGATCAATAGGATCAATGGGATGGATTTGGAATAGGATGGGTGGGATTGATGCGATGGGATCAATATGAATGATGGAATGGGATCAGTAGGATTGGGACTGGGATGGGGTGGGATGAGGATGGGATCCATGGCAATGATGGAATGGGATCTGTGGGATCAGGATTGGGATGTGATGGGATGAGCACTAACAGCCCCAACCCCGCGATTCCACAATCCCAAACCTCTCTCCCGGCTCCGCCCCCCAAAGCCATTTTTGGGGTCGAGCTCCGCCGTGGGGTTTGGGCCCTAAAGGGTTTCTCCTCCACTGCAGCTGTCCCAGAAGGTGCCCCACAAACTGACCAACCCCAAATTCAATGACCCCCACGTCAAGACCAACCTGCTGCTCCAGGCCCACCTGTCCCGGATGCAGCTGAGCGCGGAGCTGCAGTCGGACACCGAGGAGATCCTCAGCAAGGTGGGACCCCGACCCCACAACCCCCACCTGGCTCCATCCCCTGGGGGCAGTTCTGCCGGAATTCCAGCCCCTGGGTCAGTTCTCCTGGCATTGCCCCATGTGGTCACCGTTCCATGGGGTCAGTTCTGCAGAAACTGCTCCAGCCTGGGTCCATCCTGCGAGGTCCCCATCCCTGGCTGTCACTGACCATCCCTGACCACCACTGACCACCGCTGACCCTCACTGACCGCCGTGTCCGTGTGTCCAGGCCATCCGGCTGATCCACGCCTGCGTGGACGTGCTGTCCAGCAACATGGCTGTGTCCATGTCCCTGTCCTTGTCACTGACCACCACTGACCATCCCTGACAACCACTGACCATCACTGACCATTCCTGACCACCACTGACCATCCCTGACCACCACTGACCATCCCTGACCACTGCTGACCACCGTGTCCGTGTCACTGACCATCCCTGACCATTCCTGACCATCCCTGACCATTCCTGACCATCCCTGACCACCACTGACCATCCCTGAGCATTCCTGACCACCACTGACCATCCCTGACCATCCCTAACCACCACTGACCATCCCTGACCACTGCTGACCACCGTGTCCATGTCACTGACCATCCCTGACCACCACTGACCATCCCTGACCACTGCTGACCATCCCTGACCACTGCTGACCACCATGTCCGTGTCACTGACCATCCCTGACCATCCCTGACCATCCCTGACCACTGCTGACCACCAATGTCCATGTCACTGACCATCACGTCCGTGTCTCCAGGCCATCCGGCTGATCCAGGCCTGCGTGGACGTGCTGTCCAGCAACGGGTGGCTGAGCCCGGCGCTGGCCGCCATGGAGCTGGCCCAGATGGTCACTCAGGCCATGTGGTCCAAGGACTCGTACCTGAAGCAGCTGCCCCACTTCACCTCAGAGCACATCAAACGCTGCGCCGACAAGGTGCGGCCTGGGGACACCTTGGGGACATCTTGGGGACACTTTGGGAACACCTTGGGGACCTTGGGGACATCTTGGGGACACTTCGCGGTACTTTCGGGAATTTGGAGACACTTTGGGAACACCTTGGGGACCTTGGGGACACGCAGGGGACTCCCTGGGGACATCTTGGAGGCACCAAGGGGACACCTTGGGACCTATGGGACACTTTGGGGACATCTTTGGGACATGTTGGGGACATTTTGGGACCCATGGGACACTTGAGGGACACCTTGGAGACTCCTTGGGGACATCCTGGGAACACCAAGGGGACACCTTGGGGGCACCCTGGGACTCTTGAGACACTTTAGGGACACCTTGGGACCCACAGGACACTTCAGGGGCATCCTGGGGACTTTGGGGACACCCTGGGGACACCCTGGGGACACCCAGGGGACATCGTGGGGCAATTGCAGGGCGTGGAGAGCGTGTTCGACATCATGGAGATGGAGGACGAGGAGCGCACGGCGCTGCTGCAGCTGCCCGAGGCGCAGATCGCCGACGTGGCGCGCTTCTGCAACCGCTACCCCAACATCGAGCTGTCCTACGAGGTGGGGGACAGGGACAACATCCGCAGGTGAGCTGGGGTCACTGGGGTCACTGGGGTCATCGGGGTTGGGATTGGGGTCACTGGGGTAGGACTGGGGTCGTTGGGATCATGGAGATGGTTCTGCAACTGGTGCCCCAACATGGAGATGTCCTACAGGGTGGGGGACAGGGACAGCAACACCAGGTGAGACCAGAGTCATCGGTGTCATTGGGATCATTGGATGGGATCGGGATCAGGGTCAGGATCCCATTCCTGTCCCCCAGTGGTGGCCCCGTGATGGTGCTGGGATGGGATCAGGACAGGGTTTGGGATCAGGATGGGGTTTGGGGTTTGGGATGGGATCAGGACAAGGTTTGGGATGGGGTTTGGGGTTTGTGGTTTGGGGTTGCTGACCCCGTCCCTGTCCCCAGCGGTGGCCCCGTGGTGGTGCTGGGATGGGATCAGGACAGGGTTTGGGATCAGGATGGGGTTTGGGGTTTGGGATGGGATCAGGGCGAGATTTGGGATGGGGTTTGTGGTTTGGGATGGGATTTGGGGTTTGGGATGGGATTTGGGGTTGCTGACCCCGTCCCCGTCCCCAGCGGTGGCCCCGTGGTGGTGCTGGTGCAGCTGGAGCGTGAGGAGGAGGTCACCGGGCCGGTCATCGCCCCTCTGTTCCCACAGGTACCGCAATCCCATCCATCCCCTGTCCCCCGTGTCCTTGATGTCCCCAATGATGTCACCATGAGGTGGGTGGTGATGGGGTGGCACCGAGGTGGCAGTGTCCCTGATGTCCCCAATGTCCCCACAGAAACGCGAGGAAGGCTGGTGGGTGGTGATCGGGGACTCCAAGTCCAACAGCCTCATCTCCATCAAACGCCTGACGCTGCAGCAGAAGGCCAAGGTGACACCGGGGGACAACGGGGGTGGCACTGGGGTGGCACTGGGGTGACATTTGGTGACACTCTGGGGACCCTGGGGGGTGACATGGGACGGGTGACACAGCTGCTGACATGAAGTGGGGGTGGCACTGTGTGACACCGAGGTGCCACGGGCTGGGTGACACCAGAGTGACCCTGGGTGAAGCTGGGCTGGGTCACAGTGGGTGCCATTGGGTGACACTGAGGTGCCATGGGCTGGGTGACCTCAGATGACACCGGAGTGACCCCATGTGACACTGGGTGACCTCAGGTGTCCCCATGCCCAGGTGAAGGTGGGCTGGGTGACCCTGGGTGACCGTGCCGGTGTCCTGTGCCCAGGTGAAGCTGGGCTGGGTCACACCGGGTGCCATTGGGTGACACTGAGGTGCCATGTGCTGGGTGACCTCAGATGACACCGGAGTGATGCCAGGTGACCCCGTGTGACCCCGTGTGACCCCGTGTGACCGTGGCCTGTCCCTGTCCCCAGGTGAAGCTGGATTTCGTGGCGCCGGCGGCGGGCGCGCAGCACTACACGCTGTTCTTCATGAGCGACGCCTACATGGGCTGCGACCAGGAGTACAAGTTCAGCGTGGACGTCAAGGAGGCCGAGAGCGACTCCGACTCCGACTGAGCCCAGGTCCCAGGGAAACCCCAAACTGGCCCTCGGAATCCCAAATATCCCAGGGAAACCCCAAACTGGCCCTTGGAATTCCAAATATCCCAGGGAAACCCAAAACTGGCCCTTGGAATTCCAGAAATCCCAGGGAAACCTGAAACTGGCCCTCGGAATTCCAAATGTTCCAGGGAAACCTGAAACTGGCCCTCGGAATTCCAGAAATCCCAGGGAAACCCAAAACTGGCCCTCGGAATTCCAGAAATCCCAGGGAAACCTGAAACTGGCCCTCGGAATTCCAAATATTCCAGGGAAACCTGAAACTGGCCCTTGGAATTCCAAATATCCCAGGGAAACCCAAAAATCCCAGTAAAAACCCACCAAATCCCACAGAATCCCAAAATATTCCAGAGAAAACCCCAAAATCCCACAGATTCCCAGTAAAACCCCTTCAGAATCCCAAAATATGCCACCCGAATACTGTAAAATACCAGAAGAGCCCATAAAAATCCCTTAGGATCCCATTAGAATTCCATAAAATCCTACAAAATCCGAAAAAATCCCCCAGATCCTGCTCCCATTGGATTTTAGGGTTTGGATGTTTTGTACAGTTTTTTTTTAGGATGGAATAAACTTCGGGATGTGACTTGGCCTCGGTGCTGGATTCCAAATTCCTGAAACCCAAAATTCTTGGGATCCCAAATCCCCCAATCCCAAATTCCCAGATCCCGAACTCCTGGAGCCCAAACTTCAGGATCCCAAAATCCCAAATTCCACTGGATCCCAAATTCAGGGCTCCTGTGGGATCCCGGTGTTTATTGGCTGTGGGACCCCAAACCCGGCCCCACCCCGGTGATCCCGACCCCACAAACCCCACCGGGAACGGACCCCGGGCGCGGGAACGTTCCGGAGAACACGGGGAGGTTCTGGAGAACTTGGGATGGCTCTGGAGAAATTGGAAAGTTTCTGGAGGTTGTGGGGAGGTTCTGGAGAACGTTGGGGAATCCTGGAGGCCACAGGAGGTTCTGGAGGCCATGGGAGGTTCCTGGAGCTCCTAGAGGCCACAGGAAGCTTCACGAGAAGGAGGTTCCTGGAGGCTATGGAGAGGTTCTGGAGAGCTTTGAGTGATTCTGGAGCCCACAGGAGGTTCCTGGAGGACCTGGGGAGGTTCTGGAGGTCCTGGAGGCCATGGGGAAGTTCTGGAGTCCACAGGAGGTTCCTGAAGGCGATGGGGAGGTTCTGGAGAACATTGAGTGATCCTGGAGGCCACAGGAGGTTCAGGAGGTCCTGGAGGCCATGGGGAGGTTCTGGAGAACATTGAGTGATTCTGGAGCCCACAGGAGGTTCCTGAAGGCCACAGGAAGTTCAGGAGATCCTGGGGAGGTTCTGGAGGCCACAGGAGGTTCAGGAGATCCTGGAGGCCATGGGGAGGTTCTGGAGAACACTGGGCGATCCTGGAGCCCACAGGAGGTTCCTGAAGGCCACAGGAGGTTCTGGAGAACATTGGGCGATCCTGGAGCCCACAGGAGGTTCCTGAAGACCACAGGAAGTTCAGGAGATCCTGGGGAGGTTCTGGAGGCTACAGGAGGTTCAGGAGATCCTGGAGGCCATGGCAGGTTCTGGAGAACACTGAGTGATTCTGGAGTTCACAGGAGGTTCCTGAAGGCCACAGGAGGTTCTGGAGAACATTGGGCGATCCTGGAGCCCACAGGAGGTTCAGGAGGTCCCCGTGGTGTCCCTCAGAGGCCGTCGGGGCGCTGGTAGCGCCAGAAGGCGACGGTGCCGTCATCGCCGCAGGACGCCAGCAGCCCCGGCTCCCGCGGGTGCCAGGCCACGCCGTTGGCGTCCTGGGCGTGCGCCCGCGGCACCTGCGCCGCCAGGCAGAAGGTCACCGGCGACCCCGGGGACGCCGGGGCCACCTCCTCGAACACCCGCACCGCGTCGTCACCGCACGCCGTGGCCACCGCGCCCGTCAGGTGGCACCTGCGGGGACAGGACGGGTGGCACTTGGGGTACGGAGGGGACAGGTGGCACCTGGGCGGGGTCAGAGAGGTGACAGGTGGCACCTGGGGGAGCACGGACAGGGGACAGGGGGCACCTGGGTGGTCACAGGGAGGGAAAGGGGCAGGTGGCACCTGTGGGGCACAAGGGAGGGGACAAAGCCCTTGGAGGGGCCACCATCTGGAGGGCCACAGGGGTGCCACAAGGGGACAGGGCCCCAGGGAGGGGTCCCCGGTGTCCCCAGGGAAGTGTCTCCAATGCCCTCATACCCCATGATGTCCCCAGTGTCCCCAGATGTCCCCGGTGCTCACCAGGCCACGTCGTAGATGCTGCGCCCGTGGTACCCGGACAGGGTGCAGACACACTGCCAGCTGTGCTCCGAGCCTGGGGACATTGGGGACATCACTGGGGACATCACTGGGGACAATGGGGTGTCCACCCCCACAGGGTGCGGGTGTCACTGCAGGACACGAGTCCCTGTCCCCAATGTCCCCCCGTGTCCCCAATGTCCCCCGGCACGCTGCCACATGCACAGGGTGCGGTCATTGCTGCAGGACATGAGTCCCTGTCCCCAGTGTCCCCAATGTCCCCAATGTCCCCATGTCCCCAGTGTCCCCAACGTCCCCATGTCCCCAATGTCCCCCCAATGTCCCCAATGTCCCCAATGTCCCCATGTCCCCAGTGTCCCCCATGTCCCCCAATGTCCCCATGTCCCCATGTCCCCAGTGTCCCCAATGTCCCCAATGTCCCCAGTGTCCCCATGTTCCCAATGTCCCCAATGTCCCCATATCCCCAACGTCCCCAGTGTCCCCAGCGTCCCCAATGTCCCCAACGTCCCCATGTCCCCAATGTCCCCATATCCCCCATGTCCCCAATGTCTCCATATCCCCAACGTCCCCAATGTCCCCATATCCCCCATGTCCCCAATGTCTCCATATCCCCAACGTCCCCAATGTCCCCAGTGTCCCCAGTGTCCCCAATGTCCCCATGTCCCCAATGTCCCCAATGTCCCCGTGTCCCTCACCGTGTCCCCAATGTCCCCAATGTCCCCGTGTCCCTCACCGTGTCCCCAATGTCCCCATGTCCCCGTGTCCCCTACCGTGTCCCTCACCGTGTCCCTGGGCGCGCTGCCACACGCGCAGGGTGCGGTCATCGCTGCAGGACACCAGGCGCTGGCCGGAGCGCTCCCAGGCCACTGCCCACACGGTGGACGTGTGTCCCTCCAGGGTGGCACAGCACACCCAGTCGTCCTCGTCCTCGCGGTACAGCCGCACCGTGTCATCGTAGCTGGCGCTGGCCAGCAGCTGGGGACACGTTGGGGACATTGGGGACATCACTGGGACACTGGGGGATTGGGGACACTGGGGACAGCAATGGGACACTGGGGGGATTGGGGACATTGGGGACATCACTGGGACACTGGGGGGATTGGGGACACTGGGGACAGGAATGGGACCCTGGCAGGGTTTGGGCATCTCTGGGGGGTTCCTGTGGGAGTTTGGGGTGTCCCAGGGCCCTTCCAGGTGTGTCCCCATGTCCCCCCAAGTGTCCTCAGGTGTGTCCCCATGTCCCCCCAGGTGTCCCCAGATGTGTCCCCATGTCCCCCCAGGTGTCCCAGGTGTCCCCAGGTGTGTCCCCATGTCCCCCCAGGTGTCCCAGGTGTGTCCCCATGACCCCCAGGTGTCCCAGGTGTGTCCCCATGTCCCCCCAGGTGTCCCAGGTGTGTCCCCAGGTGTGTCCCCATGTCCCCCCATGTCCCCCCAGGTGTCCCAGGTGTCCCCAGGTGTGTCCCCATGTCCCCCCAGGTGTCCCCAGGTGTGTCCCCATGTCCCCCCGGGTGTCCCCAGATGTGTCCCCATGTCCCCCCATGTCCCCACCTCCTGGCTGGGGTGCCACACCACGTGTTTGACATCCTGGCTGTGGGCGCTGAGCACGCTGACACACTCGAACTCCTGCTCCTCCTCGTCCACTGCGGGGAGAGCGGGCAGTGGTCAGTGTGGGCAGTGTGGGCAGTGTGGTCAGTATGGTCAGTGTGGTCAGTGTGGTCAGTGTGGTCAGCGGTCAGTGTCAGTGTGGGGTCAGTGTGGTCAGTGGTCGTGTCAGTGTGGGGTCAGTGTGGTTAGCGTGGTCAGTGGTCAGCGGTCACTCTGGTCACTCTGGTCAGCGGTCAGTGTGGTCACTCTGGTCAGCGGTCAGTGTGGTCAGCGGTCACTCTGGTCACTGTGGTCACTCTGGTCAGTGGTCACTCTGGTCAGTGTGGTCACTGTGGTCAGTGTGGTCAGCAGTCACTCTGGTCAGTGTGGTCTCTCTGGTCAGTGGTCACTCTGGTCACTCTGGTCAGTGTGGTCACTGGTCAGTGGTCACTCTGGTCAGTGGTCACTGGTCAGTGGTCACTCTGGTCAGTGGTCACTCTGGTCAGCGGTCAGTGT
Source organism: Taeniopygia guttata (assembly GCF_048771995.1). Lineage (NCBI taxonomy): Eukaryota > Metazoa > Chordata > Aves > Passeriformes > Estrildidae > Taeniopygia > Taeniopygia guttata. The sequence continues at coordinate 3,805,751 of NC_133047.1, read as the reverse complement.
GGTCAGTGTGGTCACTCTGGTCAGTGTGGTCCCTCTGGTCAGTGGTCACTCTGGTCAGTGTGGTCACTGGTCAGTGGTCACTCTGGTCAGCGGTCACTCTGGTCACTGTGGTCAGTGTAGTCAGTGGTCACTGTGGTCACTCTGGTCACTGTGGTCAGCGGTCACTGGTCAGTGGTCACTCTGGTCACTGAGGTCAGTGGTCACTCTGGTCATTGGTCACTCTGGTCACTGTGGCCAGCGGTCACTCACCCTCCCAGACCCAGACGCTCTTGTCGCGGCTGCAGGTGGCCAGCAGTGCCCCCGAGGGTGCCCAGGCCACCGACTTCACCTCGTTCTCGTGTCCCTCCAGCGAGGCCACCACCTGTGGGGACAGGGACAGCGCTGGCACGGGGGCACGGGGGGCACGGGGGGCACGGGGGGTTTGGGGGGGATTTGGGGGGGATTTGGGGGGTCTGAGGGGGTGGGAAAGGGTTTGGGGCGGATTTTGGGGGTCTGGAATAAATTGGGGGGGTCTGGAGGGGATTTTGGGGAAACTGGGGGGGTTTGGGGGGCTGGGGAAGGATTTGGGGGGTCTGGGGGAGCACACAGGTGACACTGTAGGGGTGACACAGGTGACACTGAGGTGACACTGTAGGGGTAACATGGGGGTGACACAGGTGACTGTAGGGGTGACGTGGGTGACACAGGGGTGACACAGGTGACATGGAGGTGACACAGATCACAGAGGTAACACACAGGTGACACGGGGTGACACAGGTGACACTGTAGGGGTGACACAGGTGACACAGGTGACACTGAGGTGACACAGGTGACACTGTAGGGATGACACAGGTGACACAGGGGTGACACAGGTGACACTGTAGGGGTGACGTGGGTGACAGAGGTGACACGGGGGTGACACAGGTGAACTGAGGTGACACAGGGGTGACACAGGTGACACAGGTGACACTGAGGTGACCCAGGTGACAGCGGCACCTCGAAGCCGTGCTCGTGCCGCCGCCAGACGCAGGTGGTGCCATCGAAGCTGGCCGAGGCCAGGAAGTGCCCGCAGGGCGACCATGCCACCCTGCGCACCGTGCGCTGGTGCCCGTCCGCCAGCACCGCCCGGCACGCCCAGCCCGAGCCTGGCACAGAGGGGACAGAGGGGACACTGGGGACACTGAGGGGACACAGTGGGGACAAGGCTGTCCCCGTGTCCAGCCCGGTCCCCTCGCGTGGTCCCGGTTTCCCCACACCCGTTCCCGTTCCCGCTCACCCTCACGGTGCCATTCCCGGTCCTGATTCCCGTTCCCATTCCCAGTTCCCATTCCCTGTTCCCATCCCCGGTTCCTGTTCCCATTCCCAGTCCCGGTTCCCATTCCCGTTCCCCATCCCCGTTCCCCGCTCACCCTCCCGTCCCCAGACGCGCACGGTCCGGTCCCATTCCCGTTCCCATTCCCTGTTCCCATTCCCGGTCCCATTCCCGTTCCCATTCCCATTCCCGGTTCCCGTTCCCATTCCCTGTTCCCGTTCCCATTCCCGTTCCCGTTCCCCGCTCACCCTCCCGTCCCCACACCCGCACGGTCCGGTCCCATTCCCGTTCCCATTCCCGTTCCCGTTCCCGTTCCCGTTCCCCGCTCACCCTCCCGTCCCCACACCCGCACGGTCCGGTCCCATTCCCGTTCCCATTCCCGTTCCCATTCCCATTCCCGGTCCCGTTCCCGTTCCCCGCTCACCCTCCCGTCCCCACACCCGCACGGTCCGGTCCCCGCCGCAGGACGCCAGCAGGGCCCCGCTGGGGCTCCAGGCCAGGGCCCAGCAGCGGGACTCGGGGTGCGCCGAGATGCGGCACAGCAGCGACAGCGCCTCGGGCATGGCGGCGGCGGCACCGGAACCGGGAACAGCACCGGAACCGGAACCGACAGCGGAGCGGAACCGGAAGCGGAGCAGACGCGGAAGCGGAAGCGCGGCCGGGCGGGGCCGGCAGGAGGGCCCAGAGCCGCCACCGGGGCCCGGCGGGGTCGGGATCGGAACCGGCACCGGAACCAGGACCGGCACCGGCTGACCCGGGATCGGCACCGGCACCGGGGCCGCTGTCGCGGCGTCCGGGCCGGGATCAGCGCGTTCGGAGCGAGCGGGATCGGTGTCGGGACGCCGGGGCCGGGATCGGTGTCGGGACACCGGGGCCGGGATCGGTGTCGGGACACCGGGGCCGGGATCGGTGTCGGGACACCGGGGCCGGGATCGGTGTCGGGACACCGGGGCCGGGATCGGGAGCTGCTGCCAGTGAAGCCGGGCGGGTGTCGGGGGTCCCAGAGCCGGTACCGTGATCTCAGAGCCGGGACCGGTTATCCCCAGGGGGTGTCGGGGGGCCCGGAACCGGTACCGGCTATCCCGGGGCGGGTGTTGGGGGGCCCGGAACCGGTACCGGCTATCCCGGGACGGGAGTTGGGGGGCCCAGAGCAGGTGCTAGTGAGCCGGAACCGGTCCCGGTAACCCAGGGGTGGTCCTGGTGACCCGGGGCCGGTGTCTGTAACCCCGGTGCCGGTGACCCAGAGCCAGTATCCATAACCCCGGTGCCGTTCCCGGTGCCAGTCCCGGTCCTGGTGCCGATCCCAGTTCCACTCTGAGTTCCATTCCCGGTGCCGGTGATCCAGAGCCAGCGTCCGTAATCCCGCTCCTGGTGCCGGTCCCACTCCCGGTGCTGGTTCTGCTCCCGGTGACCCGGACCCAGTGTCCATAACCCTGGTTCCACTCCTGGTTCCGCTCCTGCCCCCGGTCCCGCTTCTGGTGCTGGTTTCAGTCCCAGTTCCAGTCCTGGTGACCCAGACCCGGTGTCCATAACCCCGCTCCTAGTGCCGGTGCCACTCTCAGTCCTGGTGCCGGTGACCCAGACCCGGTGTCCATAACCCTGTTCCTGGTGCCACTCCCGGTTCCAGTCCTGGTGACCCAGACCTGGTGTCTGTAACCCCGGTGCCACTCCCAGTCCCGTTCCCAGTCCCGTTCCCGGTCCCACTCCCGTTCCCGGTCCCGTCCCCGGTGCCGTTCCCAGTCCCGTTCCCGTTCCCCCCCCCGGCACGCCGCCATGTACCCGGGGGCGGCGGCGGTGGGCGCGGCGGGCGCGCGGCGGCGGCGCGGCGCGGCGGCGCTGCCCAAGCAGCCGGAGCGCAGCCTGGCCTCGGCGCTGCCGGGCGCTCTGGCCGTCACCGCGCTCTGCACCGCGCTGGCCGAGCCCGCCTGGCTGCGCATCCACGGCGGCACCTGCGCCCGCCAGGAGCTGGGCGTGGCCGACGTGCTGGGCTTCGTGCAGCCCGAGCTGCTGCGAGGTGAGCTGCCGGGGCCTTCCGGAACCTTCTGTGTCCTTCTGACCTTTCTAGAACCTTCCGTGTCCTTCCAGAACCTTCTGTGTCCTTCTGAGCCTTCCAGAACCTTCCGTGTCCTTCTGACCTTCCAGAACTTTCTGCGTCCTTCCAGAACCTTCCATGGCCTTCTGACCCTTCTAGAACCTTCTGTGTCCTTCTGACCCTTCCAGAACCTTCTGTGTCCTTCCAGAACCTTCCATGTCCTTCTGACCCTTCCACAACCTTCCATGACCTTCCATGTCCTTCCAGAACCGCCTGTGTCTTTCTGGTCCTTCCAGAACCTTCCATGTCCTTCTGACCCTTCCGGAACCTTCTGTGTCCTTCTGACCCTTCCAGAACCTCCTGTGCCCTTCCAGAACCTTCTGTGTCCTTCTGACCCTTCCAGAACCTTCCATGTCCTTCTGACTCTTCCAGAACCTTCTGTGTCCTTCTGACCCTTCCAGAACCTTCCATGACCTTCCAGAACCTTCAGTGTCCTTCCAGAACCTTCCATGTCCTTCTGACCCTTCCAGAACCTTCTGTGTCCTTCTGAGCCTTCCAGAACCTTCCATGACCTTCCAGAACCTTCTGTGTTCTTTCAGAACCTTCCATGCCCTTCTGACCCTTCCGGAACCTCCTGTGCCCTTCCAGAACCTTCTGTGTCCTTCTGACCCCCAAATATCCACTCAAAATCTCCCAAAATTTCTCCTTTTCCACCCAGAATTCTGGCTGGGTTGGGTCCCTTGGCCAGAATATCTGGTTTTTTGGCAGAAAAATCAGATTTTTGGGGCAGAAAATCCCATTTCTTGGGCAGAAAAATCCGATTTTTGGGGCAGAAAATCCACATTTTTTGGGCAGAAAAAGCAGTTTTTTGGGGAGGACTTTTTGCTCAGAAAACCTAATTTTTAGGGATTTTTTTTGGGTGGAAAACCTGATTTTTTTTTTAGGCAGAAACCTGATTTTTCTGTGTGGAAAATCCCATTTTTTGGGCAAAAAATTTGATTTGTTTGTGTGGAAACTTGGATTTTTTTGCCGAAAAAATCCGATTTTTTTTGCTAAAAATTCAGATTTTTTTTCCTAAAAAACCTAATTTTTTCCCATTTTTTTCCCTTTTTTCCCCAGATTTCTGCATGAACCCGCAGACGGTGCTGCTGCTCCGCGTCATCGCCGCCTTTTGCTTCCTGGGCATCGTCTGCAGCCTCGGCGCGTTCCTGCTCGACGTCTTCGGGCCCAAACACCCGGCCCTGAAAATCACCCGGCGCTATGCCTTCGCCCACATCCTCACAGGTGGGCACCCCAAATCCTCCCAAAATAACCCACAAATCCCCCAAAAATTAAAAAAAAAATTGGTGGAATTGAGCCAAAAAATCTGCCAAAAATTAAAAAAAAAACCCAGTGGAATTCCAGCCAAAAATCCCCTAAAAAAGCCTAAAAATCCCCCCAAAATTAGAAAAAAAAAAGCGGTGGAATTCCAGCCAAAAATCCCCTTTTTTTCCTTTTTTTTCCCCGTTTTTTTCCCATTTTTACCCCATTTTCCCCATTTCTCCCTAATCTAATTTTATCTTAATCTAACCCATTTTTCCCCATTTTCCCCATTTCCCCCAATCTAACCCGTTTTCTTCCTTTTTTTTCCATTTTTCCCATTTTTCTCCAATCTAACCCATTTTTCCCTTTTTTTCCCATTTTTCCCCAATCTAACCAATTTTTCCCATTTTTTCCATTTTGCCTGATTCTTTCCCTATCTCAGCGATTTTTCCCCCCATTTTTCCCCAATCTAACCCATTTTTTTCCTGTTTTTTTCCCATTTTTCCCCCAGTCCTGCAGTGCGCCTCCATGATCGGCTTCTGCTGCTGGGGAACCCAGACCCCAAACCCACCCCAAACCAACCCATTTTTCCATGGTTTTCCCCCATTTTTCCATGTTTTTTCCCCATTTTTCCATGGTTTTTCCCCGTTTTTCCCCATTTTTCCCCATTTTTCCCCTATTTTTCCCATTTTTCCCAATCTAACCCATTTCCCCCATTTCCCCCAGTGCTGCAGTGCGCCACGGTGATCGGCTTCTGCTACTGGGCGTCGGAGCTGCTGCTGGCGCAGCAGCAGCAGCACAAGAAGTACCACGGCTCCCAGGTCTTCGTCACCTTCGCCGTCAGCTTCTACCTGGTGGCCGGCGCGGGCGGCGCCTCCATCCTGGCCACGGCGGCCAACCTGCTGCGGCACTACCCCAGCGAGGAGGAGGAGCAGGCGCTGGAGCTGCTCTCCGAGATGGAGGAGGCCGAACCCTACGGTCCCGACTACGAGGTGGTCAACCAGTTCCAGCCGCCGCCCGCCTACACGCCCTGACGGCGCCCGGCGACGTTGTCGCGGTTGCGGTCATCAGGATTGAGGTTGTAGAGGTTGTGGTCATCGGGGTCAAGGTCATCGTGATTGAGGTCATTGGGATTGTGGTCATCTCAGTCCTGGTCACTTGATCCTGGTCATCACAATCGTCATCGGGATTGTGGTGATCATGATGAAGGTCATTGGGATTGAGGTCATCGGGATCGCGGTTGTTGAGGTTGTGGTCATCGGGATCGAGGTCATCGTGATTGAGGTCATAGGGATCACGGTCATTGAGATTGTGGTCATCGGGATCATGGTCATTGAGATTGTGGTCATCGGGATCAAGGTCATCGTGATTGAGGTCATCGGGATCACAGTCATCGTGATTGAGGTCATCGAGATCATGGTCATGATCACGGTCATTGTGATTGTGGTCACCTCAATCCCGGTCACTCGATCCCGGTCATCACGATCACGGTCATCATGATCGTGGTCATTGTGATCAAGGTCATCGGGATCAAGGTCATTGGGATTGAGGTCACCGAGATCACGGTCATCGGGATCATGGTCATCAACGTGGTCGTTGGGATCATGGTCGCTTTGATCCCAATCACCATGATTGTGACTCGTTGCAATCACGGTCATCGGGATCGTGGTCACCTTGATCCCGGACACCATGATTGTGGTCATCCAGATCGTGGTCATCACGATCGTGGTCATTTGACTACAGTCATCGCGATCGTGGTCACTTTGATCATGGTCATTGAGATCGTGGTCACCCTTGATCGGGGTCCCTTGATCCTGGTCACCACAACAATGGTGGTCACCGTGATCGCGGTGATTTGATCCCGGTCATCGTGATCCCGGTCACCGTGATCGCGGTCACCTGGTCCCGGTCACCGCGATGGACCGAGCGGACAGAGCGGCCGGATCGTTGTGGGGGTGGGGGAGGTGGCCTGGCAGGGTTGGTCGGGACGATGTTGGGAGATCTTCCAGCAGAAGCTTTGTCCAGGTGGATCCCAGGAACTCTTACGACAGAGGGTTTGTCCAGCTGGATCTCTGGAGATCCTCCAGGGCAGGATTTCTGCAGGGGGTCCCAGGAACTCTTCAACAAAAGATGCTTTGGACAGATCCCGGAAGTTCTTCCAGGAAAGGATTTCTCCAGGTGGATCCCAGAAGTTCTTCCAGGAAAGGATTTCTCCAGGTGGACCCCAGGAGATCTTCCAGGGAAGGATTTCTCCAGGTGGATCCCAGGAGCTCTTCCAGCCAAGGGTTGCTCTGGATGGACACAGGAAGTTCTTCCAGGGAAGGACTCGTTGGAGCAGATCCCGGGAGATCTTCCAGGGCAGGATTGGTTTGGATGGATCCCGGGAGTTGTCCCGGGAAAGGATTTCTCCTGGTGGATCCCAGAATTCCCGCAGGATTTCTCCTGGTGGATCCCAGAATCCCCGCAGGATTTCTCCTGGTGGATCCCAGAATTCCCACAGGATTTCTCCTGGTGGATCCCAGGAGCTCCTGCAGGGCCTCGATCCTGGGGTTGGTTCGAACCCCATTGGGATCTCCTGCTCCAGGTGGGTTTTCCTTGGAAGGAGGAGATTGGGATCCGTGGATTCCCCTGGAATGAGGAGAGTGGGATCCACCTGGACTGGGAACTTTGGGATCAGGAATTCCCAGTGGATCCAGAACTTTGGGATCCCCAATTCCCAACAGATCCAGAACTTTGGGAATCCCATGGATTGCAAACTTTGGGATCTGGAATTCCCAACAGAATGAGAACTTTGGGATCCCCGGGACTGAGAACTTCGGGATCATCAATTCCCAGCAGATCCAGAACTTTGGGAATCCCATGGATTGAGAACTTTGGGATCTGGGACTCCCAATGGATCGAGAACTTTGGGATCCCCATGGATCAAAAACTTTGGGATCCTCTGGAATGAGAACTTCAGGATCCCTAATTCCCAACGGATCGAGAACTTTGGGATCCCCAATTCCCAATGGAATGAGAACTTTGGGATTTTGAATTCTCAATGGATCCAGAACTTTGGGATTTGGAATTCGCCCTGAACTGAGAACTTTGGGATCCCCAATTCCCACTGGATCCCAAATTTTGGGATCCCCATGGATGGAGAACTTTGGGATCTTGAATTTCCAATGGATCCAGAACTTTGGGATCTCCATGGATCAAAAATTTTGGGACCCCCTGGACTGAGAATTTTGGAATTCCCAATTCCCACCGGATCCCAAATTTCGGGATCCCCGGTCCCCAGCCCGGCCCCTGCCCGGCCCAGCCCCTTTTCCCAGGAATATTTATCCCCTTATTTAAAAATTCGAGAATTCCCATCCCCACTCCCCCTTTTCCCCCCCATGGACATTCAGCACTTTATTCCAGGCTCTGGGAATTTTTTTGGGGTTTTTTTTGGGATCATCCCATCCCTCACCCTGCAAAATTTGGGAATTTTGGCCTCCTGGGAAATTGGGATGAGCCCTGCTGGAAAAACCCTGGAGCTTTTATGCAAATCCCTCCACTCCCATCCCAAAATTCCCAATTTTTTCCCCACTCTGATTTTTCCAACCCTCCCCCAGGACCAATCCCAGAAATTTTCGGGGCCAAAATAGAAAAAAAATAGGAAAAAAAAAAATCCCACAAGGATTGAAATTCCCACTAAAATTCCCATTCCTGGCACGCTTCGTCTCGGAGGGGATTTTTTTGGGGGGAATCTCCTGAATTTTTAGGGAATTTTTACCCCGGGACGCAGCTCCTTGGAGGTCCCAATGCTTTTATCCCAATTTTCCCAGTTTTATCCCGATTTTCCTGCTTTTATCCCGATTTTCCTGCTCTTTTTCCCTTTTTTTCCCATTTTTTCCCCCCCCTGGCTATGCAAGAGCTCCCCTGGGATGGAAATCCTGGAAAAATCCCGGAAAAAACCCGAAAATCCCAGAAAAAAACAAATCCCAGGAAAGGCTCAGGAGGAGCCAAACGGACCCGAAAAGGCCCCGGGGAAAATTCCCGGGATTTGGGATCCACCGGGAAAAACTTCGGGACTCCCTGGATATGCAAAGAATAAATCTGTGAAAAATGGGATTTTCCAGAGAATTCCCAAAAAACCCCAGGGTGGGAGGAAGGAGGGGGCAGCAAATTTTGGGATTTGGGATTGGCCGCAGGATTTTTGGGAATTAAAGGTGGGGAGAA